>NW_008239324.1:10919556-10926258 GCF_000691975.1 Corvus brachyrhynchos
TTTTGTTTTCGGAAGCGGGTGAGCTCCGTGCTGGGCGCGAGCGCCAGGCTACCGGGAGGGGCTCGGGCAGCTCTCGGCTCTGGGGGGGCCTCGCCACCCTGTGACATCTGTGGGTGTCACAGCCGCCCTGTGAGAAACATTACGCTTCAATCCTGCTTCTGAGGGCTTTAGGGACATCAATGCCCCCGGGCAAAGTGATGCTGTGACAGCGTTTTCACCGTTTTACCCACACTTGGCTCTTAACGGCTTTGTCTTGATAGCGCAGTGCAGCCAACCTTCTCTGGCAGGCTGGAGAGGCAATGCTGGGTGTTACTGAATTGTGGGAAAATGTACAGACCAGCTTTTCCGGATTTTGCTTCTCCTGATGTTCCCAAATACCTGTTGTCATTTAAAGCCCTGTACAGCACTGATGGTATCCTCAAAAAGAAGGAACTAGAGAGTTAGTGAGTGCATGGGAGGACTCTGTATGAGGAATCCTGCTAGATGAGGCATCACCTCTTGAAACAACCTTTAGCCCCAAAATCTTTTTGTACCAACTAAAATCTTGCTTTGAACTAAAAAAAAAAAAAAAAAAAATTTTTAGATTAAATTTGAACAAAAAAAAAAAAAAAAAAAATTATTATCTGTGTCTTCAGTTTTACATGACTGGAAGGGATACCTGGCCCCCAATGTGATCCTTGCCTCGCAATAAACGAGCGAGCAAACAAGCCCTCCAAGCTGCGTGTGTTGAAGCCGTGTCCCTGAGGTGCTGGGCTCTTCCTCACCCAGCCTTTAATTTAAAGGAAAGGGAGAGAGAAAAAAACTTTTTTTTTTCCTGGTTGGAAGTAATGCCATAAATAAGTGCTTCTTCCAGTTGCAATTTATATGCACTGTTCCTCAAGAAATTGGCTTCTATGCATGAAAATATAAAAGATATCTATGAAATATCTATATCTATCTATAAAATACAGATGCTGTTTGCAAAAGAGCTTCTTTTTTTTGCTTCTTCTGTATATTTTCTGGTTTATTCACATGGTATCTCAGTGTAAGCCTGCAATGAAGAGAGGCTTAAGGAAGTGTGCAAATGAGCTCAGCTAATGATTTTGTAACAGTACTAAATGGTCAAGAGCTTTCATTAGCCTAGGTAGGAGAAACAATTTGGGTTGCTAATTAGAAAGACAGAGTTTCACCCAAAGTAGGACCCAGGAACATTTGTCTTCATGAGGGTCTTGTGGCTTAAGAGTTGATCAACTGTAGTATAATTCCCAATAGATATGCAATGTCATTATATGTTATATTACAGTATATCCTGAAATGCTTAAACACTGAAACCTGGAAGATGAAACCTTGATCAAAGTCAGAATAAGGTTTCATATACAGACAGTGAAAAAAAAAAGTGGATAGATTGAAAGGAGAAGGTGGCCAATGCCTGACTGTGGCAGAGCCAGTGGATGCAGTGTATGTGCTTAAACAGTTTTGCCTCTCTCTCCCTAACTGGCCTGATAATGTCTGTGATGATGCCAAGAACAGTAGTCTTTAAATAAAATCCCCTTTTTCACTTTGGTTCCAGCACTGAAGCTGAGGGGGTGTGTGGGTGCAAGCACGGGGCTGGGAAATCTCTGTGCTGAGTGGAGCCACGTCCATGATTTCCCGGCTGCTGTAGGTTTGTACCACCTGTTCCACTGCTAGATAAACCCAGAGTTGTGGTGATGACCCTCTGCTATGCATGCTTCTCATCTGCTCCCTCACTAGCTGGGTCATTTTTTTCAAATTCCAGACCTCTCTTTTTGCTTTTTCTACATTCCCCTCCCTCAGTAGGGGCACCTGCACTGCCCACCAGGTTGTCAGTTTGCCAGTGCTCACACAGCAGCTCTGTGGTAGGAGTAAGTCTGACACAGGAGAATATACTGTGTTTGGTGTGGTTTGAGAAGGAGTGTCTGACAAAGGGTAGAGGCACATAAGAAATGTGAAGTCCTGCACTTGTGAAGACCCAAGAAAAGACAAAGTTGCCATACCTGGCATCCTGCTTGGGAAGGGAGGTGACCTTTGCTGGCTGGTAAGATGTGTTTGTCCTAGCAAACAAGAATGCCAATGCCCTTTCTCTCACTGAGGGGTTTAGCACCCTAACAGTGCATAAAGTACCAGTTAAGTCCAGAGTCATCTCTGCCATCCATTTTTAATTTCACAGAGTAATTCCAGTTCTTGATACATTACATCGAAGTATACACCAACCTCATTTCCTTTCTGGGAACTGCCAGAAAAGTGCATCTTCTTTTGTGCTGCACTGCAAATGTGTACACAACCACTCCCTTGACTTCAAGGAGTTAAATGTTCACACATGTCAGGCACACTAGGATCAGAGCCCTCAGTAATCTGGATAACTTAGGTAATACTGGATAACTCTTCTGTGCATCATTAGCTCAATGATGCACCAAGCTCTGGGAGAGCAAAAAACTCAACAAGCTGACCCCCAAACCCTGAAATATTTTTGTGTGTGAGAAAGAAGTCTGGAGGGAGGAGGGAGGAAAAAAGAGTCAACATATCTTTAGTTCTTTGTGGTTTGTTTTGGTTTGTTTGCCTGTCTTTTGTCCAAATGTTATTGAGAATAGAAACAAAAAATTAGAGAAGAACCACTGAGGAATCCAGAATACCCCTATGTTATGTGGAACCCCTCTGGAACAAAAAAGTAGGTGTTGGAAATATATATATTCAATCTTTGTGGACACACATAAGCACTAGATCTGTAAATTTGGCCTGAAAAACCTACTTTCTCTGCAGAGCTGTGCGTGGTTCCTTTTCTGAGACCTATCAGTTCATGCTATTCAGGCACAGCTCCCCAGCTCATCTCTGTGCTACTCTGCCCATAAGGGTGTTGAACAAATATTTTGTATCCAAGAGAGACTCATTAATGTCTTTCAAACCGGATGTAAGTTCCTCATTATTCTTCTGCATAGGTCTAGTAATGGGAGCCTCCTCCAGAGATGCCCTACACAGATGTCTTTAGGAAATGTTGATGGCATGAAGCAGGAATTGTTTTCACTGAAAGATTTATAACCTTATAACCTTTTCAAGCCTAGGCAGTGCAAGTAGACTGAGAATCAGCAGCAAGGGGTTTCTGACTTCTGCACTATTCTCTAATACTGACTAACCCGGAGAAATAATTTTGGTCTAAATTTTTGCTATTCTGGGTCCTCAGTATGAGGAATGAAATGTCAGGGGTTTTTCAAAGGTACTGAGTGTTTCTGACTGCTATTTGAATTGAAGGTTTTGAGTCCTTATTAAAAAAAAACCCAACCCCCCTCCCCCCAAGCTCATGGATCTTAATTTAGGGCTCCCCAAATCAGAAGCCACTTTGAAAGACATGCAGAAGCACAGAACAGCCGATAGATTTCCATATCCTGCAGGGTTTTGGCATGAATCCCCTTCTTTGGTTCCAGGCAGAAAAATACAAAGAGATGTCTGTGAATAGGACCTCACTGGGTGTCCAACCCTCTGAGTGAAATTTCCTGTGCAGAGGATGGTCTCGGCCTACATTTTCTAGTTATTATATAGAATTTGTTTCCTACTGAGCTAGAAAAAAATGTATAAAAACATAAAACCTTCAGTGAATTCCCACCTTATAGAGCTACTTCAAGGTGTACAGGCAGAATTTGTACTGGAGGAGTTGACATTGAATAGGGTAGTTCAAGGGAGACACCAAAGCTCAGCAGAGACATCCTTTAAAAATTATTTGTCTTGTCTGCAATATTTTGTAAGTTGATCCAAATCACATTTTTGAGTAATACCATTAAAGTCAACAACCAACACCCAGGATGAATCTAGCTCTTAAAGTGCCATTCAGGCTCCTTGAGAGACACACATCCCAATGACTCCTTTAGCAGTCATTAAACCAATTATCATCCCAGTCTATTTCCAACAATTATCATCATAGAGTTTTTGGGCTTAATCAGCTTTTTAATTGACCTGTGAGTAAGACAGGAGATACATTCTCCCCTGATACCTTAGGTGTAACTGTTACACATTTAGCATTTCTGTGCATGTGAAATAATTTACACCATCATACTGACCTGGGGCTGAGATATGAACAAAAATATACTCATAAATTAAGGGTAAAAACAAATTAAAGGCAATAAGGGAGAAGAAGAGGAAGAAATAATCCATAAATAGAATGTCACCGTGATTGGTGACATTGCTTCTGGGACTTCCTTGGCCAGCAAATTTTGGAAAAAGGAACTTTTTTTTAAATGTATGCAAAGCACAGAATAAATTGTAAGTGATACAAGAAGTTTTGACCGTCTCATAAGTACTACAATTATTGAATTTTGTTACAGAAATGTCTTCAGACGATTGCTTAAGACCTTAAAAAGAAATCAGCCATTTAGGCATATGTCCCAACTAACTTTTAATATCACTTGCCTTAGCACAGCACTGCAAAGTGGCCTGAATGCAGCAATTTGCGGGATTTGGCACTGTGAGCCCCGCAAGCACTTAGCAAAAGCAATTGTGTAGCTCTATTGAAAATCCCGCATATCATGCTGTGGGGAGCCAGCACTTTTTATCTGTCGGCACTGCTGGTGACAAATATTAAAATAAAAAGTATGACACTATAGGTGCTTCAAAATTCAAACTGCAAGTTTCCTACTGCGGGACTTCTAACCATGTAATAAAGTGCAGGGAAGAAAGCAGAGTTCAGACCCCATGCTGTAATAAAGGCAAGGAAATCTTAAGTGTTCAAATACATAATTCATTCTCTTCTGAGACTTTCTACCAGGTTTCTCCCAGTAAAGATTTTAATTTGTGCCTGGATGATACAATCTTTAATTTCTCTTTTACCTCCAGAGACAGCTGGGAGGGCGCCGGGACAGCCGTACCCATTGCAGTGGGTGGAAGCAAATGGTCAGGATGAGTCAGAAGCTCCTCTGCAGCTGGGAGGGTGTGAGAGCCCCGCAGGGCCAGCCCGGGCACAGCAGAAGGAACCCCCGTCTGCCACTTGCTGTGAAAGTGCCTGCAAAAAAGTCACTGCAGCAGTCAGTGAGCTTTGTTTGTTTCCCATAGAAATACTTTGCACCTTAAATAATACTTTCCTTCAAGGATCTCAAGGCACATAGCAAACACTGGATGAGCTTCATCTTTCTGTGGGGAGGTAAGACCCTGTTCCCACCTCTTCTTTTGATGTATTTTCTGATGACTTGAAGACTCTACTGACATTTTGTTACACAATTTTCAAAAACAGAATTTGAAACGCGTGACTTTGTAATTTTTTTGTTAGCTATGGTCTTGAGCATTTATTGCTTTGTTGTATAAATATTTTTGCCTGTACTTTAATCTTTTGTAAAGAACAGTGCAATAATCACAAGGAAGAAGAAACTAATGAGAAATTTGAGACATCTTTGTAAGTGGGGGTAGTACACATAAGCAACAAGTTACTAAGAAGTTACTGGCCATATAAATGAACAAATAAAGCCCTGCAAAAAGTTCAGTGAAATCACTGCATTTATATCAGGGATAAATTTGGCTCAATTGTGAGAAGAATGCATGCATCTCACTCTGCAGTGGTCATTTGACCTAAATTATATGCATTGATCTGTGTGCCCCCCTGGTGTTAGCGTACCAAATTGGCTGGATTACATATTCAGATATAAAGCTACAGGAAAGTGGCTTTGACCCATTTACATTTTCTAATCCAGCCTCTTAAGTCTAGTTATTTTCTTTTTAACCTTGGTCTTTTTTCATTCCTTCTCAAAACCTACCTAGGGACTGGCACCCATCTCATCCCAAAACGTGATGCCTAGTACAGTGCTCGGCAGTCAATGCTTTAGAGACGGTTGTCTTAGCTGGGGCTTGGTCCTCCCAGACTGGGTAATTCAGGCAGCAGTGTTTGCAGTCATGGGATCTGTGCACTTTTACTCCCTTTTCTAGGAGAAAGCCCAGGAATCCTTTGCATGTTCAGTCTTAAAAACATTTTTATTTTAATAAATTTTTTTTACAAAATGGTGGGAAAAATTGTGCCCCTGTTGGTGTTGCTGAGAAGGCTGCCATGGATGTTGAGGAAACTTGGGCCTGCAGATAGAGGCAGAGGACATAATGTTTCTGTCTGGGTCTCCAGAAGCAGAGGATGGTGGATCAGGAGCACAGCAGGGCTATCCCACGGCAGAATAGACCTCTGCCAAAGCAGGCTCTGGGCCTCTCAGCAAACTTCCTCCATGGTGCCAGCTGCTCCGAGGAAGCCCAAAGCCTCAGTTCCTGTGCCTAGGCTTGCTCTTTCAAGAAAATATTAACATTATTCCATGCTGCTTTTTAACAGCTCTTCAGGGTTGGGAGAGTTAGCTCTGATCCCTTACTGCAAGACAGACTATTAATTAGAGGCATGAGCCTGGTGCAGCAGGGTTGAAATGTGTTAAAACAAACAATTAAAAAAAAAAAAAATGAGCACCCTCTGCCTACTTCAGTTTAGGGGAAAGGTCTCTCTGACTCTACCTGCTCAGAGGATACATTGAGGCTCTTTGACTCTGCTCTGAGACTTGCTGACACTACTGATTCAACACTGTATCAAGACACTCCAACTGTGATCTGAGACCTGGAGCAGAGCGGGAGCATCTTGACACAGTGTCAAAACAGTAGTCAAGAGCGCATGGACGCAGCACTGAAAGGCTTTTGTCTCCCAAATGAAAAGGAGCTGGATTATTTTCATCTTCTTTCCTTTTTTTTTTTTTTTTTTTTTTT
>NW_008239324.1:10926797-10934393 GCF_000691975.1 Corvus brachyrhynchos
TTTTTTTTTCTTTTTTTTCTTTTTTTTTTTTTTTTTTTTTTTTGTATTAATGGTAGCTTTCTCTTAAATAAAAAAACCCCACAGTTTATTTTGCAGGAAGAAAGCGTGACATGTTCCCCCCCCGCCTTTTTGTTTGATAAAGCAAAGTGACAGACAATGGCTTCACTGTACAATGCACTTCACTGAAGCTTCACTTTGCTTCTTCAGCTTTGGAGAAGTAAAAGGCTATATTTGAAAATTATTCCAACATGGGAACCAAAAAGGGTTAATCCTTTCATGTTACTGCACATCAGTAATCTGTATCTTTTTGCATTTTTGTATTTGTTGTATATTTTGGAATTGCATATTTATACAATAACATAGATTTGATGTGACTTTTAGTTTTGGACATAGTTTTGCTCACCACACTGCCCACAAAATTCAAGCTATAATACCTGTGAATTCAGTTTTGGGTGTTGACCAATGTTCAAGAGAAGAAATTAGTTCAATTGTCAGAATGTGATGATGCCTGCTGAGACAGGTTTCTTTTTTGCAGATGAGATGGTCTTAATGTTACATGGACTGTGACTTTATAACAGGTTAAATTCATTTATTTAAAAAATGAGAATATGGTTGAATTTATGTTTCCTCACTGGGGTCAGAGGTACCAAGGAATTAGCAAAACCATCTACTGAATGTTTTATAGATGACAGTGTTTTTGCTGAATGTTAAATGAAAACAATCCATTAAAATAAAAAATGAAAATTCTTTTTGTTTCCTTTTCCTCTTGGGCCTTCCCAAAAGGAGGTCGACACCGACCCAGTTTGAAAAATACTTACCTAAGCCAATCACTGCCCAGCATGTATTCCCTTGAGCAACTTGAGTGGGCATGATGCCATCTGAACAGATGGGCATTACTGTAGGCAACCAAGAGACCATGCATGTGAATCAAGTATGGGTGTTTACAGCATCATTTCCCTGATGAGAATGTCAAAATGGCAGCCCAGTCTGAGCCTTTGGCTCAGTTCGCTTGCATTTCACTAATTCAGCTCTAAAATGGACAACTTCATGAAATAAATTGTTAACATTAAGTTGAGTGATCCTGATTTTACTTCATTGAATTGGGCAGAGCAAGCGGGTAATGGACTTGCTGAAAACACCGTGCCTGGCTCCTGTCTGTAGCAGGGAGGTTTGGTCTTTTGTCAAATGGGGCAAAGAAGCCCCCACCTCTGTGCCAGGTATAACATAACAAGCAGGCCAACACATCAGTACTACAGATGTACTCCAAACTGAAATAAAGAAACATTTTCACTTTTTTTTTAGGGAGCCACCTTATTTCAATCAAATTAAAACAGTGTAAAAGGGGACTTACATACATGATGCATTTGAACAACATCCCAGTGCAAGGTCAGCTCCTTAAAGGTGCACATATTGAATTAGGATTTCACTGCTGTCCTAAAGAGAGATGCACATAAATGGTGCAACATATCTGAGTCCAGCAGTCAGTGTAACTCCTTTATCTGTTGAATGAAGTGATTTCTACTGAATTGTCATTGGAAGTTCTCTACCATCTGTTAAAAAGATAACTCCAAGTACAGAAATAAAGGCTGGAATTTGAATATTAAATCATCACCTTTATCTACTTTAACAAAAAAGGCTGTAAGAGATGTATCCTGGAACCTTGATTTAAAGTATATATTTGAAATGCTGCTATTATTTTATTTTTCTTTTGATGATCTGTTGTATTTTCTTCTTGCTGGCTTCTGTGTGATTGTGTAATGTTAACTGCATGTGTACCCTTCATTTTTAGATGTGGTAATCTACATAATCTTTTGCTTTCCTAGTCAGCCTGGATTTGAAGAATTGGCATGCTGACCCATCAGTATCAGGTATGAAATACTTGAATACGTATTTCTTTCAGGAATAATGCAATATCTTATAGATAATAGCTAAAACTCCTGGTGTTTTACAATTGTTTCTGGTTTTGTTTGGGATTGTTTTTGTTTTATTTAAATAATCTGATTTCTTTATCTTCTAGGAAATACCTAGTGAGTTTTACATCTAATCCTATCCTTTAGTTGGGGAATTCAGAAAAAAAAGAAACATCTTTTCAAAAACATTAAGATTACAATGAAAATAAAAATAGTGCTTTTCTAACACTTGGATGGAACAAAGAGTATCTGAAGTGTGTAATTCTCTGTATGCAGATTATTTAATTATTTTCCTGTCTTATTTCAAACTATCAAAATTAACATTTTCATTTGTCTTCTATACTGTGCTGTGATGGCTCCATCTTCTGCCATTAGACTTGCTAAAATGCTCTGATACCTTCTTTTTAATTTTCTAGGGAGTGTAACGTTTATTTTCTTCCTCAATGTCATGGTAACAGGAAGACTTCCTTTATATTATAGCTAAGTTTGTGCTTTAAATACAAGCAGGGCAGGTTGGAGAGTGTAGTATATCCCATGTGGAAAGGCAGCACTAGCTTTCTGGGTGCCAGCACATACTCCCAGCTGTTGCTGTTGCTCTGAGGTCACAGATGCAGCTCACACTGAATCAGTTAAAAATGTAGTAGCTATGCTTGGGGACACAAGCTCAAATTTTCAGGGCCTGATTATTCTGTTAGTTTCATATGTGCAATTCCCACTGAAGTCAGCAGAAGCACTACATGCAAACCTGACAGGCTAATTTGGAGCCCAGAACTGAAAGGATGTAATCATACATTTGATTTCCATGGGTGCTTGGGGTGTAATTCTCACCCATCTCCATGATATTAGGATTTTCCACAGCTTTTGAAGATTTGGATGACGCCAAAAAATATTAGGCTACTTGTGATATTTTATTTTAAATGATCGGGGAAGAAAAAGAGACGTAAATGAGTTCATATTGGACCAGCCCAGAGTGAAAAATGTGCTCTGCAGTGCTCTGAAAACTGAGCTAAGAGTAATACAACGTATGGCACATTATGTACAGGGAAGGGCCCCAAGGGATGAAAGCAAACTAATCAAAGGAATAGTTAATGGCCTAGAAGGAGAATGGGGAACAACCTGCTTCTTACAGATCCCCCTCAGCTCAGAGGGCTGGTGTGCAGACTGCTGGGACCCCAGCTCAAGGTCTCAATGATTTTACCCAAAACAGGTCAAACTAAGACAATTTTTTAATGTCTATATATTTTATTCTTTTATCAGAAATTTATTCCACACAGGGAACAGAGACAAGTACTGGGGCTGGGCCACCACTGCCACATCTGCTCAGGCTTCTATAAAATTACTTATGCCTGTGCTCCCACAGCACACCAGGGGTAATACTGCTGGTCTGGTTTGCCTGCTGGCTGATCAGCATCTCAGGGCAAATAAAATTGTCAAGTAAAATGGATTTGGCACTGGATCATTAAAAGATGATCTGAGAAGATGACCAGCAAGGTCTAAGCAAGCTGTCACTTGTTTCAATAAGCAAATGGAGACCACAGACATCTTTAATATGATGCTCCCAGTGTCAGTATTAACTCTCTTTCTCATCTGTTTTCAGACTAATGGGACTGAGAAATCCAAGAAAGAAAGTGGAGGCTGGAGTGATGCTGATTACACTGGAAGGTATGGCAGTTGGTGAACTAATGGAGAACAGAATTACACACATCCATAGGAACTGAAGGAGCCTTACCATAACAAGGCAGGGCAGGCAGTGCAGCCTGCACAATGGAGAACATGAAGGTTCACTGTGCCCTCACTCTTGAAGCCTAAAGCTTTGGGAAAAGGTGAAAATACAGTCTTAGGAATCCCACATTTCTTCGGCATCCCCAAATACACTAATTAATATTTGCAGGAGATGAAAAGAGCTGTTTGCGTTAGGTGCTATTAATGATCAGTTTTCAAACTGTATCATTTTCCTGTGGTGACAGCAGAGGACTATGCCACTGAAATAAAGTAGGAGCTTTCAGCCTGTAACACTGAAAAAAAGTTAGTCCAAGGCCAAGGGTATTTAAGGCTTGTGAATAAAAAATTATGTGTAAGATGGACACAGTACTGGATGGCCCCAAGGATGAGGGTTAAATGTAAGGTACTTAAAGTTTATATTGATTTGCCTGGGTGTGAATAAGGGAATTAATGCCAGGAGCCACATCCTTCTCCCTGGGTGCTAGGGGATGTTGGACATGGCAGGCCATTGGGTTGGGAATTCCAGGTTAGGATCGGGATAGCTTTGTCTGGAGTTTTGCCTGAGCAGACCACACTCACCTCACCTGTATGTTGTAGTTGCTCCATATATCAAGGACCGATAAATAGTTTTAACATTAAAAAAATGTGCAGCTTCTATTTTCACCTTTGAACAGTTACGTAGAAAAGCACATTACAAGATGAAGTTCTGGCATCAAATATTTCAATATTAGAACAGATGCTGTAAATGTCACCTGTGTGAAAGAGAAAGATGATTCTCTGAGAATTCAGGACAGTACAAATGCAGAGGAGGGGTTTGAAAGATGGTGGTTGGGGGGGCTTGGCTTAAGAGAGCAGAGGCATAAGCCAGGAGTGGAAAAGGTTGGAAAGAGAGCAATAAGGGATAGCTTGGTAGGGCCAGAGGTGGGGTGGATGGGGAGTGAGATTTCTGAACCTGGTTTCAGAAATGATCTTTAAAAGTTGTCTATGTTCCTATAGTTTAAACAGGACAGTTCCAAGCATATTTTCCAAAATTGTAAATGCTGAATGAAATCAAGAAGGCGAGCAGGGCAGACAGTCTGCATTGTTAGGGAGAGCAGTAAAGGAAGCACAGCAAAAAAAGGGAAGCTTATGGATGGAGAATAAGTAGTCTGATTTTTAGGTTAGTGAGCTGAAAGCAATGGTGGTATATCCAGAAAAGAGAGTCAGAAAGCATCAGAGATACAGAGGTAGATAGGGAGCGTTGAGGTGAGGAATCAATAAAATAAACCTGCTGTATAGGTGTTGTGAAGGGTTAGGTAGCCTTAATAACAGGATGAAGGAGAAAATACAGAAAAACTTGAGTGCTGCTGATGTGTACAGAGAGAAGAAAGCTGAAGGGCATCAGAGAAAAAAACAGGGGTCTGTCAGAATGAGAATCAGAGGTGTGTTTCAGACAGAAGGAAAGATTTATGTTATAAAGACTGATTAAGGAAAACAAACCTGGTGTGGAGACCTCTTGATATGGCCAAGATGTGATCTTTTGAGGTAGAGTTTGTAGAAGCTTTCATAGTCAGGGGAGGAACAATCTTCCCTATGTGGAACAATTAGCCACATTTTTTGGGACTTTGGCAGTTAGGTATTAAAAGCAGGTCCTAGTGTGCCTATGTATATGTGTATGTATACAGGCTGAGGCTGTCCCTGAGCCCCAGGGTGGTTCCTTGTGAACCTCACTGCCCCCAAGTGTTAAGGAGGCAAGGGGGTTTTCTTCTGCATGTGTTTTGTACTGGAGCTATTCTGGCTTATCCAGTGATTTTAGGTTCCTGTAGGAGGCTTATTCCTACAGGGAGTAATATGCAGCAGATGTTTGCAGTGACACAAAGCAGACCTTCAAAAGAGGCTGCATTTTTTCAACCCAAATATGTTTCTATGTGAGAATGGCAACACAGACTGACTGAGGATGTGCACAGGCTTGTAGCATGAATTTCCAGTGCACATATATATTCTTGTTCTATGAGGAACAGCTAGATCTTATTGTTATGTCCAGCTGTGTCTCTTGCATGCTGGTCCTGCTCTTTGCAGAGGTTTGGATTCTGGTTTGTGGATTGCTTGTATTTTGTCATTGGTCTTTCACTGCATCTCTGAGGTAATTCTGGACAGGTCATTCTGCACAGGTAATTCTGCTCATCTCTGGACAGGCCTTCATAGCACTCAACGTGCTCCTACAGGGCTCCTACTTCCATATTATAGGGAAAAGATGAGTTTTCTCACTTCACTGTTACAACAGTGATAGGAATACTTGGTCTATGTTGTACATGCTGTTCATAAGATAGGATAGAAATTCTTCACAATTGTAAATAATTGTTTGTCCTTTTTTAACTAGGGAATAAAAGTAAATCTCAATAGCCAGGACACAGTGCCAGGTTATTCATGCAGCACACATAAGTGTGTTTGCTTCAGAGTAGAAATTGGATAGAGGTAGACAAATAAATACAAACTGAAAGCTCTCTTTTTGAATTTGTTTTGCAGGTGTTTTCATGTCATTGATAGCTTTTATTTGATGCTGCTATTAACTACACACTGTAAAGTGAAGCCAGCATTTGGAAACTGATTTGTTACTCAAGAAAAGGAGCTAGGAGAGAAGTTTCAGTGGGAGACTGCAAGTAAAGAGTGTTAATACTGCATTTAGCTGTGACTCATTGTGCAGATCCTGATATTACAGACAGGTACGTTAGGACAGAGATTTGCACCTGTATTTCAGAGTAATTTCTCATTTCATCTTTCTTGGAGTAACAGCTGATTCCTGGTAAAAGGGGATGCACTGCTTCTTTCTGCTACCACTCTGCTTGCTTGCCTTGCCTCTCCCTTTGCATAAACTCTAGTGATGGTGTGCCAGAAGGAAGGAGAAAGATTGGTTCAGCAAGCTGGTCTGATGTAAAGCTGTCCTCCTCAGAATGAAACCGAAGTAGAGTCTTCTGTCATGAAGGGGAAATGAACTCAGTCATATGGTGACTGCATGGTGTCCACTTCCCATGTGAGGGAGGGGCTGGAAATCTGCTGCTGCTTGTGCGAGGAAAATGTGTGAATAGAGCCATCCCTTTGGCGGTTGCCTGCAGTTACACTGGGTTGATTATGGTAGGAAGTCTTTTATCACTCTAGAGGCAACTGAACGTATGAGATGGGTCAGTATGAACTCATCCACATTTAGTGGTACACACACAACTCTTGGTGTCTGCATTAGGGACTTTGTGGAAGCTAGTTTTATAGAAACAAGTTTGAGGTGGAATTAGCTTTTGGTTTCTGTGTTACTGCGTATAAAAAGAAAAACAAGCAACTTGATAAATTATTTACAAAACCAGCAGTCCAACGGGTGATGCGTTTGTTTTTTTTAAGATGCACTAATGCACTACACCTGTTGCTAAACAGCTGTTATAAAACTCTCCTGGTCCTATCAGGGTGAAATCTTCACCAGTGGAGGACTGGGTGAGGAAGTGGAGCTGTGTTCCTTCACTCAGCTTGTATGCATGCCAGAATCCAGACCTTCAGCTGCTTTTCCCTGGTGCCTTCATAAGATCCATTGTCTCTCACACAGTGTTACAGCTATGAACTTCAGCAGCACAGATCTGTAGCTGTTACCAGGATCTGTTTTTTAAATCCTTTTATGTATGCTCATATGTTTGTCATTTAAGTTACTTATTTTTAAATTATAACTGAATCAGTATTTCACATTATTTGGGGGCATAAGCATCATGATTCAGGAGAGGCCTGATACAGAGACCTTGCTCACACTAAGGATTTCTTTCTGATAATGGAGAGTTTGGGATGCTCCCTGTAACAGCAAGGGTGGGGGAATTGCTCCACTGAGGCTTTTGAGTTCCATCAAAAGTACTTCTTTGTGGTTACTGCTTAAATCCTGTAAACACTTGTTGCTCAAAAGTGGGCCTTCCTCTGTCTTGAGTCTTTTGATTTTTTCCCCCTTCTTGTAGGG
>NW_008239324.1:10934407-10979429 GCF_000691975.1 Corvus brachyrhynchos
ACTAACAATGCTTTTGTTATTATGAGGAGGTAACATTTCACAATATAACCAGCTGTGTGTACTCCTTAGATTCCTAATCCTCTCTTCTTCAAATAATCAAGACTCATCTAATGGTCTTCATATCACAGCTGTTCCCTTAACCTTTTGGTATTTTAAAGTGGTCCTGGTTATTTTCATACTTTAACATAGTTCTGTTTAATTTTTGTGATTCATTTTGGTTAGTGAGAAATTCTTTCATTTCATAGGCTTTGCTGCAAATGCTAACTTCTCTGAAGCAGAAGTATGTCCTTTTCCCTGTTTAATTGTGGGACTTCCTGACCCTATGCTGAACAACCCTTCTTTCTCTCCAAAGCTGGGATCTCCACAGTAAGAGCTGAACATGGGAAGTTTTGGGGTTAGATTTTTTCTGTTTTGTGGATTTAGGGGAGGAAATTTGGTTGGTTTGTTTTTATTTTTTTTCCCAATGTTGATTAAGCAACTGGATTTCTTTGGTGCTGAAAAGTGTAGTGAAATATAATGAACTGTAGTGTATCTGTTATTCTGGTGTAAGTTTTAGTGCTCTTTAAATTCTGAGTGGCTGTATGACTTCTGCTGACATGCTGTACTGTCTGTGAAGAAAATCAAGAGTGTTTGAAGCCCAGAAGACAAGCTGAAAGTGTGATGCTTCCCCATTAAAAATAAATTTATGTGTGAAGAGTGAACTAAATATTGCTTTACTTTTCCTTATGATAGCCCTGACTCATTTTTAAAATAACTTTTAAATTAATTTCCATTGGAACATTGCAGGACTGTTTCATGGACATTCTTAACGATACTTTGATTCATTCCTTCTTGTACAGTATTATACTTTTTTTTTCTGGCTCTGTATTGCCTGTTTGCCCTTCAGGCTACACAGATTATAAAATGAGACTTCTCTGCATCTGACTGCTGATCTACAGTCTCTTTTCTGTCCTCTAATCTGCTGTTCTTTAATACTTTGATTCCTTATGTTCTTGGGTGGCCTTTCTTATCCCTCTCTTTTGGATTCAGTGTTTTCTCTAGTTTTTCCAAGGCTGCTTTCTCGATGTTCATTGTCCGTTTGGCATCAGCATGATCCGTAGCTTCGCTCTTTCTTCCTTTCATCCTTCACAAGATCTCTGCTGCATATGGTGGCCACCCTTCTTTTAAACTGCTTTAGCAAAAGCTCTTTCAAAAACTTAAGCAATTTCCAATCTACCTTCTTGTCCATTCTTATCTTCACTGTTCCTTCCCCACTATGCTCCTAGTTTGAGATCTGTCAACCCTGCATGACTAAATCAGTGTAAATAGGCTTGGCAAACAGTTTTGGATTCTTATATGCTGGCTCTCCCTGAGTCCTCAGATTTTTTCCCCCTCCCTCTCTCTGCTAGAAAACCTGCTCTTTTCTCTCTCTCGGCACCATCTCTTGAGCACTGTCTATTTCTCTCCTTTTTCTGTCTTTGTCTGTTGTCTCCAGGGCCTCCACTGTCACATCATACAGTTCTTCCATCATATCTGGCATTTCTGACCTGATCTTCCTCTCTAGCTTGCCTGCATTTTCTCATTAGTTACAGGCGTCCCCTGATTCTGTCAGACTTTTTTTTTAAAGTTATTTCCTACAGCTTTTCTAATTTTTTTTCCCTGTGACTTTTAAAAATGTCCTCCAACAACTAAAGCAAACTGGTGGGATTTTTGTGTTATCTTGCTTGCTTTCTTCCTTTTTTGTTTTGCATATTGACTTCCTGGAGCCATTCTGAAAAACCTTCAGACCATCCCATTTGTAGTGTGTAATGCCAGTGCCATCTGGATGTCTACGGCTACTGAGGAAGGCTGGGGTAGCATGTTAGCCTGCCTTTGTGATTTGAGAGTTAACAGTAAAACTATCTACTGGCCATCATGATGCAATTTTTAGGTCTTTTAATATGGTTTGTACTATGTATGCTTCACTAACTGTTTATGTTGTCAGCATGGTGCCTTGAGCTTCCAGTTGCACAGCTTTAGCAATCTTCACTTGCTGACATTCTCTTTCCTACGGCCAGGTTTCCCAGGAGATTTTCCTCATGTGACACAATCCTCTGTAAACTAGAGTGCTGAAATCTCTTAGCAAAATTAGTTCATCAGGCTTTAGTACTGGGTGACCTCCCTGTGAAACAGCCTCTAAAATACATTTTATGTGTCCAGATTGTCTAGGTAATTCCATTAGTATCATTCTTATGGTAGCTGAGCAGGTAGATTGTTTTATTATCACAGTGCCTGAATTAAATTCAGCCTTATTTAGTGGATGGTAAACTCTGCTGCTGATATGGGTTCCATGTAATTCTTCACTTCCATAAACTTCTCTCTGTTTTTAATGTGAACTTTTAAAAGATAAATACAAATATCTTTCTCCTTGTTAACAGCTGCGTTTTTAAGTAATACACACAAAATAAATATAAATGTAGGTGATGTATTTGGTGTACTGTCATAAAAGTAGGAGAGCTTTTTCTTTTTATTTGTCAAAAAATATATTTGAGTAAATGTTTCACTCTTTTGATAATGCCACCTGCATTCGGATGGTTAGGATTGGTTAAGATTGACAAGGATGGGCATAGTATAAACTCCTGTATAGTAAGACTGAGCAATTAATAATTTTTCATAACAGAAAAGCAGCCAATATTTGCATTATCAAGTTTTCTTTCAAAATACACAGAAATTGTGTTGCCTGAAATCAAGTGAACTGTAAAAAAATAAAAATAGTATTTCGTATTTTAAACTAGGCGGAAGTTCTACCTTGGATGGAGGAGATTGGAATAATTATAACACTTTTGATTTTTTTTTTTTTTTTTTTTTTTTTTGTAGTTTTCATTCTTTTTATAATTTATAACCATTTTTTTTTTTTTTTTTTTTTTTTTTTTAACTTGTGATGTTGACTCTATCAAGGTGAAAGGGGATGTAGGCTCCATTGACAGTTGTGACCCAAGGGTGTTTTGTGACTGCAAATTTCTTTGCCTTCTTCCAGTTCCAGCCATGTCAGGTAACAGTACAAGTCCAGAAACTTAGTTTCTAATTTTTCTGTAAAGATAAAGATTTTACCAGTAGACACTGTGTTTTGCTTTTGTTGGTTACATTGCCTTCAGAACTGCCTTCATCCTTTCATACAAAGCAACAAGCTGAAGTATGCTAAAGTGAAGTGTGTTTCTGTGAATGTCATTTATTCCTTCTCAAGTTTTTCATAACGTTTTTTAACGCTTGAGCTCCCTGACAGAAAGATTTCATTATGTTACCAGGAAGTAGTCACATCCTCTCCACTTGTACAGTAAACCCCCTGCTCTTGGAAAAAGCTGTAGGATGTAGATTATTTCCAGTAAAATCTTTGAAGTTTAGCAGTTGTGTGTTGCAGAATGCAGGATCTTTGAATGGTAACTTTAAGTTACAGGCTTGGCTATTGCATTTTTGTAATAATATTTGCTTTAAAGGGTAAAAACCCCCAAACAGATGAGTTTGGGGAAACAAGAAGGTTGCTTTATCAAATCATAATGATCAGCCTACCTTCCTGACCAGCAGAGCTGTTCAGCACTTCTGGAACTACATGCTCATGCTGAGGAAGGAAAAATCTTTGAATCCCTCTGGGCAGGCCGGCTGTGCCTTGTGTTCCTTCTCCCAGAGCATCAGTGTTTCCAGTGGATGTCCTTGCTCGAAGAAGGGTCGGGTTGCGGTGCATCTTCTGCTGCTTTACACACCATGTAAATTCTCTTATGAAATCTGGCACACTGTATTGGTTACTAAATTCTTCAAGGGGAGATTTCTTGACCCTGTTGTGAAGAGAAGGCCGTCACATGCTGCGCAGGCAAGGGAGTATGAACAGAAAATAAGGCGACCTCCTTGGTGTTCTTTTGTAAGGGGAGAGTATATTCAACTGATAGCTTGTTCACTAATTGCGTGTGTTAATTTCTCAAAAGTTGCTGTCTACAGCAGGTATACTCATTGCTTTCACAAGCAGAACAGTTTTTTAATATTAAAATAATTATATTAATTTACCAAAAGAAATTAAAAGAGGAAATAAATGGTTTAACTGTCTATTGTCACATGCAAAATCCTTGATTTGTTAAAAGGACCATGTAGAGAGGAAGCATTTTATTTTAATCTCCCTGAGTTCTGTTAAGCAGCAAAGAACCACTACTTTTATGGTGCAGAAGTCCACAGATCTGGCTCTGTGGTGAGTATCTCCTGTGGAGATCTTGCTCAAGGTTGGAAAAGTTCATACACTGAATCAGTAGGACCCAATTATTAGCTCTTTTTCCCCCACCATCCCGGTGTGTGTGTGTGTGCACGTGCTCACCATAGCAGCCACAGTCACCAGTGGTACACATGCTTCTGTGTGAGACAAGTGCTGAAGCTTTTTAATTTAGAGAGCTCTGTTACTTGCGGGGATTATGGTTTGCGTTGAAAATATCATCAGCTTTCACTGTAATGTAGAACACGCAGCTGCTACTGTGTTTTCAAACAAGGTATTTTCAGCAGTAACTTTTGCTTTAGCAAGTATTCAAACATTCATGAAACCCCTCAAACAAATAAGCCCCTTCTTCCCCAGGCTAAACACATAGGATATAGGCATAGCCATAGCCTTGTTCCTTTTCCATTTCACACAGTCATGTAACAGTACAGGCTTGAGTATTTCTATAAATTGATTTCTGAACCATGCTGGATACCTTTTTTGGAGGGGCTCTGCAACGAAGAGGCATCTGAGCTTTGTGAATTACCCTTCTAGCAGCTGGTACTCTCCTGCTTTTCCCCTTGTTTGTAAATCTGACAGCAGGACCTTGTCCTACATGTACATTGCTGGTTGATCTGGAATTTTGTAATCCTTGTTGGAGCTCAACTGTCTTTTTAGAGTTTTGAGTGTGTTCTGGATGGTGTTTGGTTTATTATTTTGTTTTGTTTTGTTTTGGGAGGCGTGTGTGTGGTTATCCCAAGGAAATAATTTAGAAACCACTATGCAACTTGGAGGCAAGCAATGCTTCTTTTTGTGTTTAACAGCTCTCAGAAAAACTACCTGTAGTTCATCAAGGTTACTGTTACCAAAATCTGCACGGTTTGGGGCATAGGATGTCGCCCTCAAACAGTGCTTGTGTTATTAAGTTTACCATTCAGGAGATCACAGACAAGAGTGCTTTGTGATTATGGTAATGGACTATGATTTGGGGCATTTGGCTTCTTTCTGTTGCATTCTTTCTACAAGAACTTAAATGGGAGAGTTAACCTATCTTTCTCAATCTTTTAACAATCATTTGCTGTAGTTTTGGGTATGAACAAGCATTAGGTACGAACAGCTTTAAGGCAGTCTTCTGCACTTCTATCTCCATGACCCTGACTTTTTGGTGCATTGTCTTGCTTTAGCTTTGAGATTTTTTAATTTTCTGGCTGATGGGAAATGTGTCAGTCCTCCTTTGAGAATGGCAGGAAAGATGTTTTGAGACATTATTGGAATTAACGAGATTTAGCAGGCACCTCAATTGCAAAATACTTAAATTTAACATTGCACTTCCCTAAGCATTATAACCATTGTGTGATCTAGTGTAGGTGTAGGTTCCTCATTAAATGACTTCTAAATAATATGGAGGTGGGAGTGATGTGTAGGTCACTGCTGAAATGTGTGTTACAGCCCATTAGAGGTGTGCAGTGCCACCTGATCTTGGTCTCTTCATTGTACTGATAATTCTAACATTTGCTGAAGAATTTTGTGGGCTTGCTGCTTTGGATGTTCATGCTTATTATTCTGCCAAAGGCTCTATAAATAAATACGGAAATGGATGGTTGAATTCAAGTTTCTGCGCCATGTTTGTGGTGCTGTGTTTAAAGCAAGGCAGCAGAACTGGGAACCTCTGCTGGGTCCCCAGCAGCAGTGGTGCCTCAGCCTTTGGGAGCTGAGTAGCAAAGCTCTGACTACCTTGGTCAATGTCTGAACTTCAGTGGTGTAGTGCAATGGTGGCTTGGCTGTGCATGGGAAGGTTTGTATTTCATTGCTGCTTCTTCAGAGGATGGTGGTTTTCATGTGTCTGAGCTGAGCTTCATGGTTGAAATTACTCATCATCTAAGGAAAGTTTGAGGAGTCATGCTGCACTGTAGCATGGTGGCAACCAAAGAGAGTCCTTGAGATATTTTATGAAGTAATATAGCAGTTAGCATGCTTTCCTTGCTTGGGTAGGGGAATGTGGATATGAAACAGCCTAAGCACCATTTCCATTGGTCTTGTTCATTCCTAGTTACCTTAGTCATCCTTATCAACCACAGTGAATGGCTGCTAGTGAAAATTAGAGTTCAGGTTGCTGTCTTTTATGCTGAGTGCAGAGACCTCTGCACCGTACACTCAAAGTTTAGCTTTGCTCTTTATCACATCCCAAGTAGCTGGACGTATAACTCAGAGCTGTTTCACATTTAAGGTTATCTATTTGCATTCTGCAGCTCACTGACTGAAGTGATAGACAATACAACATTAGCACCTAAACTGAAATGTGGTGGTTTTAGTGCAAAGATCAAGGGAGAGCATTTGAAGTTAAACACAAGTTGTTTTTGTTGTATGAAACTCATTTTTATTGTGCCGTTTTCTTAGTTTCTTAAACTATTATGAGTGTGTTTTCAATAAAATTTCAAAGCTCAGTTAGTTCAGGTCCTACAGTGTCCCTTAAGTTGGTTAGGCAGAAAGTAGATATAAACATGTCCAGTTTATTTTTTTATGCACCCTGCAATAGAGGCTATACAGTATTATTTTCCGTCTTATCTTTTTCAGCTTTCACAAAAGGACTTGACGTTGTATTAATTTTAAAGGACATGCTATGGGAGATGAACTTTTCAACCTAGAGGAAGAGAGCTTTTGCTGTAATTCCTTAGATAATCCTTAATAATGGAGTAACATATAAAAGGCTTCTACTAAATGAACAAACCTTCCTTAAAGTTACAAAACATTTCTTCAGAAGAACATTTACTAACTCTTACATAAACTCTAAAATTTTTAGTCTTTATATTGGGTGTCTGCTTTGAGCTTGACTGAGTTTTTGATCTTTTACCTTTCTTCGTCCTCTTTGCTTAAGACTTTACACTGTGTTTTTTATCTGTACTTCTGGTATTCTATGATCTCTGATTGTTTTATGTTTTCAGGACTCTAGAAGTTTTAGAATATTCTTTAAGATCAGCTTTGTTCTCACTGCTGTCTGTCCATATGCTTTTTTCTTAGTTTTAAAGAATTAAGTGTTTCAAGGTAGAACTTTCTTTGCAGCATTTTCTTGCTAATTAATAAGAAGAAATTTGCAAAGTATTTCTGTCTTGAACATTTCAGATCATGGCCATGTGACAAGTGGGTAAAGAAAAAAGTCTGGATTTAAAAAACAAACAAATAAAACCAAACCCAAATAATGTCATCCTCTCTACATAAAGCCTTCTAAAATGAAAACTGATTTTCTGAGAAGACCCTTAGACTTTTTTTTTTAAATGCATTTTTTATTTATCTTTTAGGGAAAAACCTAACATTTAACTTGACTTTACTATCTTGAACTAAGCAGTGAGAGGGCACATGAGTTTTGGGGGGGATAGATGTGGTACCAGATTTGAGATGTCATGGTTTTGATTCCTAAGGTGTTACTTTTCCTTGCGCTCTTTGAACCTCCTTTAGGCTATAACTGAGGGCACTGGCTGTTGGAACTCTTGCAGCTCTTTGCACAGTAAGGCTCTTGTGTGGCAGAAATGGCAAGAGAGGCTGCTGGGCTAAGGTGGCTTCAGTCACTTTATGCTTTCACAGAATGGAATAATGCAGCTGTGTGAGCCCATATACAGGATGTCCTTCATCCATGACAGAAGCAGCTGAGCTTCAGCTATAAAGTAAATGACCTTGATATTTGGTGCCTAATTGGCATGCGAAGTAGACAGGAAAGGTTTTACAGAGATGGCTTGCTTAAGTGGTGGTTAAAAAGCTGTGGGATTTGCCTACTAGTAAGCATGCCTAGAAATGCAGAATTATTTCTATTTTTCCTTAACTAGTGAAGCAGCAGGCTGATTGTTGCTATTAAATAGTTTTGTTTAATACTAGCCAAAATTGAAAATTTGACATTTTTCTTTTTACAGAAGAGTGTAAGTTTATTAACATTTGGGAGCTACACTAACAAGTGCTGCTGACCACTGCTTATGTTTGTTTTCTAGAAATCAGAAGTTCTTCCTGGGGATAGTTCCAGGAAATGTCAGGTACCAGCTTTCTGTTCGAACTGCTCTGTAGTGTTCAAAGTGGTGTAGGTAGTACAGTCAAGACCAATCTTTTGTTCTTTGGTTTATGTGTGCAAGAGCTTTCCACATCTTCCTGGGCACTCTGCATGTGTTCTTTGTTCTTCAGAAATCCGATTTGCACCAATATTGTAGCTTCATACTCAAATAATTCTCCCCAAAACAGGAAGCCCTTACTTTGCATTCCTCACCTGAGGAACATAATGGGCTATTGCCATCGGGTTTTCTGCTGAAGTTCTTTTCAGGTTTTGTTTCAGGCTCTGGCTGACATGGCCAGCACTGGGCTTTCTGCTGCCAGGTGCTAACATGTGCTCAAATATTGACTTCCTAGCCAGAGAGAGGTGCTGGACCTCCAAGTTAAAGCACTTTATATTCTCATGGTTACATTTTAAATTGAACCTGGAAATAGTCACCAGTACAACCAGAGGTATGGTACAAACGCTTTCTCTATGCAGCATTAAGACAAATTAATGTGTGTGGTAAAGGAGGTGATGCTTCGAGGAATTCCTGTTGAATTCCTGTTACTTTTCCTTTTCCTTCTTTTTAATAAGGATTAAATTAATGGGTTTCAGATAGAGAAAATACAGGACATGAAGAGGGCTTTTTGATTTGCTTTTATTTACTTATTCTTAAAATGAACCTAGTGTAACACCCAGTCGAGTCTGCTTGGGTCTGGGTGGCAGTGAGCTTCAGTCAGCTTCAACCTTAGAAGAAGACATAGAATAATCTCTGTTGGGCTCAATGTACAAAGGGAAATTTTGTTTCAGCACAGATTCTATAATGTTATAGAGCAGTCCCCATTACATACTTTCTGAACCTCCAATGTCATTCAAGGTATTCAGAAGACACTGATACAGAGCAGTTCACTTTGACAGGATATCGAAATCCTGAAAACAGATGCTCACTGGTGCTTCCTGCAAAAATAAATTAGAAATAGAGATAGCACAGTTCAGTCTGAGTGCCATTTAGAAGCCTTTTAGGAGAGGTCCAGAACTAGGTGCAAGTGCTATTTATTTTTCTCTTGTTTCAGATGTATCAAATATTTAATCCTAAAGCCTTGCTGAGCTATATAATTATTTTAACTAGTCTATGAAATACAAGTGAAAATCTTAGCAAATTCTATAATTATTTTAACTAGTCTATGAAATACAAGTGAAAATCTTAGCAAATTCTTTCCAGCCCTTTCATCTCACCCACACTGACCAGTCTGGCATTGCTCCAAGAGCAGCTACAATTCATAAACTTTAAGAAGCATTAAACACATTGATCACGTTAACCAAGAGAATAAAAGTTGCTGCCGTCTACCATTAGGTTCAGAAAAGGCAATCAATAGGGTTCTTTGGGACTATCATTTTGTAGTAGTGGAGAAATTTAATTTCAGACATAATTTTATAACCTCTGCACAACTGTTCTACAATTTTCCATATGCTTTATTTGAATGCCACCCATCAGAAGCTGCCCAAGTCAAGGATGTCTGTCCTTTGCATTTGACTTTTTCCTTTCCTTCTGCTGCTCAATACATTTGCAGGAGCTGTTACTTGGGGTACACCCAACCATAGCATGGAGCAGAGTTCCTCCCACAGCTGCAGCCTTCCTGAGTCAGGAAAACACAGCTGAAACTACTTGATTAAAAACCTCCTTTCCCCCAAGGAGCCCTGCTGATCAATGTTTTTGGTAAGGGAATTTCTGCCCCGCTGTCAGAAGTGAGGATGTGTGGTTGGGATCACAAACTCACATCGCTCCAACAGAGGGACGAGAGCCTGAGTCTGTTGGTTACTCTTGTGTTGTTACATCAAGGATAGGATGAGTGGCCACAGCTAATGGCAACAATACTTTCACCTTTCAGTATTCATTAAGGATGTAAGAACATACATATGAGTTACAAGTTCAGCCCAAAGGTCTTGCCTGTTCCAGGAGTTATTGTGCAGCAGTAGATGCTTGGGGGGGACATAAAGATGGTATATGTGTCCTTTTTTTTTACCTTCCCACAGTTTGCATTTCACAGATTTTGGTATATTATGCCAAGCTAATATTTTAAAGCCTGCTGAATTTTAACTGGTTTTGTTGTATACATCAGCAAAGAAAAGAGGACACCAGAAGGTACCATTTCCACTGCTGCAATTTTACATGTCAGTAATTCCTCCTGTGGAGATTGAAATGTCTCAATGTACAATTCTTGCTCAATTTAACCAGGTTAACAGTACTATATTTGCAGTCTCTTGTAGATGACTTCATGATCCTCTGTAATGGCATCTCTTTTTTTTAACATATTTCAGCACACTGGTAAATGTTGATGATTGTCCTTGAAGAGCTGTCATAACTACTTACAGCATTCTGCTCTGTGGTAGGGATTGCAAATCAGCTGGAGTTTAGGATATGGTTTTCATTTCTTTTATATCCTCTAGGTTTAGTGAAGGTGTTTCTGGAGAAAGTGATTTAGAAACTAAGTTGGTCACTGTCTGGCTGTCTCAGTGTTACGTTAAGTGGGAAGCCAGTCTCTGTCTCTTTTTCTTTTGTATGCATTGCTGTTCAACACCTTAAGCCCTGAGCAACACTTTTTCCCTGTGTGTTAACATGATGCAAAGAAAACACAGTTGTAAATTTACAGGGCGGCTGTGCTTCTGTTATACCTCTGAGGATAGGTTTTAAAGGGCTAAATATCTATCTGTGAATTAAGAGTACAGGACATGGGCTGTTTTTCTTGATCCAACTGGGATGTTTTGTGAGTTTATTGTCTATAGCAACAAAAACCATGGAAAGTCGTAGGTGAAGCCAGAATGATCAAGAACCTGTTGGAAGCAGTCTAGAGAATCAATATCACTGGTGACACTTTTGTCAACTGTAGGGTGCCTATATCTGTATCCTGCTTTACTAAATAATCAATCTATTGACTACCACTTTAGGCTTGCTCTGTTTTCAAGGCACCATGCTTGTGCCTGAGATATAATTAGGGATTTGATAAATATGGGGGGAAATATGTTAGGATTTTACCTTTCTTTCATAAGAAGTGTGAAGGAAGCATTTTTTTCAATGTGTTGAACACTTGCACTGAAAGGTGTTTAACTTCTTGTTAGATAAAATATGTACTCTTAGATTGTAACACAATGATTCCTGACTGTCTCAAGACTACCAAATAAAAGCACATTTACTAAAAAACATATAAATAGACAAATTTGTCTCTAAATAAAAATGAATATTTATACTTTAGGATTGCCTTCTTTCAATTTACTACTAGCTGCATACACTTTGAAATTTCTACACTGTTCGGAATTACCTTAGAACAGACTGTGTTACTTGAGTGACTCATGACATGGAGAAAACATGCAGATTTTCTCTGCTTCTGGGACAATGGGGGGGAAGGAATCAAAAATGGCATGGAAATTGACTTAATGGAAGTTTTTTTCTTTATTTTTTTTCCTTTATCCCCTCTAACCAAGTTTAAAAAAAAAATCCAATGTGGTTTAAAACAGGTTTATTCCTTTTATAATTTCTTTATGAAGTAAAGAATTCCTGTAAGACTTGTCACAGATGATCCTTTCGCTTTTGCTTTTGTATTAGAATTTGAGGGGGTCTGAGGCAGAGTGTGAAAGCTGGAAAATTAAGGAATTGGTGCCAGCATGAGCATAACAAAAATGAAGACTGAATATACCAAAGGGAATAAGAGATTCAAAAATCTGAATCTTGTGGATTTCTTTGACTTGTATCTGCGCATAAAATACCTAAGCATATCTTTGGGTAATATTTGAGACAGAGGTATTTGTTAAAGACTTAAATTTGAAAGTGTATCACCTGTAAATCAAGCAGGAAAACCAGGGAAGAGTAGCCTTAACATACTTTATAAGTTTTCAGTAATGAATCAAATAGACAGCAGAACTTAAAACTTGTCAGGCCTTCTTTATAGATATCCTAGAGTATTGAAAATGTCTCTGTGGACATTTTCCAGAGTTCATTCAATACTCTGGTATAAACTTCCATGATTCTCAGGTAATCTTATAATTAACTCTAAATGAGAAAGATTCAGACCTCATATTTTTGTATAGTCTGTATGGACTGTATATTAGTTTGAATAGTGAAGAATCCAAAGAAAAAGTTACAAATGGAAAGAAAGCAATAAAAAAGTGGTTGACAAGTTTTTGTAAGAGCTACGGCAGTTTAATTTATAGGTCACAGTCAAGTCTTTACCCCTCGTTTTTTGTACCCTCTCATGTTTTTGACAATTTCTCAATTGTCTGTTATTGTCCTAGATCTTTCGTGTCTTTTCTTTGTAACTTTTGACTCACTTCTTCTTGATGAAGGCAGAGTTAACTAATACTCTAAATTGTTCTTTTGTTCTAAATAGATTTTTGAAGACTTCAGGATTTTTGAGATAGAAAGAATATTTCCTCTGACTTCTCCGGAGATACTCTTAGATCTCTGTGATGCTTCCTCATATCCCACCTGCTTAAGCAAAGGGAGCTGTTCAACAATGGCTTTTTAAATAAAGATGTTGGTAAGTAGAGTATATGTATGCCCTTTAATTTTTTCATTACCTGGTTATAAATCTAGACTGAATGGTGAATGAAACACTTCAGAAGTTTGTATGGCTCAATAAATTAAAATCCAAATTCCTTCCAAGGCATGGAGAATGCAGCGATGGACATCAGTTTTGTGTTTGAAAAGAGTTTACATCTGTTAGTAAATTTAAATAATGAGTTAAATGGTTTTAAAATGATAGAGAGTAAGGGCATATCCTTTACATAATTACTTTAAATGCTTTTTTATAGCTTTGGGTTTTATGTTGGTAATCACATTGCTACCTGACAGTCTGCATGCTGTAATCCTGCCTCTTTGATGGCTTTCACCTTGTTGAAGGGGGTATTCATTTGATCTCTCTTTAATTGGCAAAGATAACTTAAGTAAAGAACAGTGCTCTAGTAATTCTCAAGTAGTTCGAATGATGTGCTAACATTCTATAAGCAATGGATATTTTCTTGAAGCAACATACTGACTTTCAGGGTTTTTTGCAAAGTAGGAGTTTTGATAAAATGCTAAGCAATAATTGGGCTAGTTTTCACAATATATAATTTTTAAGACTTAATGGTAGCTCCTTAAGGAAGTGGGATAGGCTGTCATTTCCTGAAATGAAAAGACAGCAATTAATTAAATGATGCTAGATGGGCACATCTATATTTTTCCTTTTACGCATTAAAATCCTTGTGTAGTAAGTAAATATATGAATGCTGCTGGTGTTGTATGGATGAAAGTGATCCAGTTCACTCTTTGAAAATGTTGCAGGGCCTTGGAAAATTCTGCAGGTAATCTGGATCACTATTTCTGTAGACTGTCTTTTTCTAAGGAACCCTAGACCCCTTGGCTTCAGCTCTGTAAAGCTGGTTTTGTTTTCCCGTGGTCACTGAGCAAGCCCCATGCCCAGACACACAGCTTGCTCTTCCCCTCTCCTGGCTGCAGGGTATGGTAATTGGGCTCTGGGGAGCTGTGCTGGGAGAGGCACAGAGCATCCTCCTGGCCTTGCTGTGTTTTTCCCTTAGCAATGGGCCGGCAGTGCTGCTTTTCACAGCTGAGTGACAGTCCTGTTAGAAGGTCTAAAGGAGCTACAAAAGTTCTTCCAGCTATTAGCTCTGAAAAGCAGTTCAGATAATGGGCATTATACACCATTTCCAGCTTTGCTTTTTTCCCCCGCTAATCCAAGAGAGAGGTGAAAGGCAGCACGTTTTAAGAATCAGAGAAACCTTTTATTTGTTAGGATAGCTCCCACATGAAATTTGAAGTAGTGAGATGGGCTCTCACAGGCAACCTCCAGCAAGCTGAGCTGGTTGGTGTCTCACCCTTCTGTTGGTGGCTTGTCCCTCTGGAGCGGGGTGCCAGGTTAGCAAGTGTGCCCATGCCTCTGGCACCTCACTCAGCAGCTTGGAGCGTTACTGGATCAGCACAGTCACTGAGTTGTGGCTGAGCTGGTGTAACATTTGGCAGCACCATCTTTCACGGTTCTGGAAGAGATTTGAGTTTTCCAGAAATGTGTATATTTATCTGCTCTGAAAGAGACATGCTTTTAACATCTATCTCAGCTGTTGTAAAAGGTTTCTTCTTTTAGGGACATAGATACATTACTTCTATACAGTGATCATGACTGTAAATTATTTTCCCTGCACAATTACATGTGATGTGTTATGTGCTGTACAGAGTATGGTTTTTCTTCTATATTGGCTCTTTGTCCCATGCTTGCTGGGCTGCTGTGTATGTTTACAGTTATATACAGCAGTCTGTCACTAGTAGCATATTTAAGAAGATGGGGGGTGGAAATCGACCGACTGTGCTCTAATCAACCCTGGTCAGTAATTTAAATATTTTCCATTAAGGTGAGCTGATTCTGGGCAAATTTGCTCTACTTTTCTTCCTTCCAAGTAGCCCTGCTGTTAGGTTTGGAAAGTCCTATACTGTAAAGTTGGCACCCTGGAAAAATAAAGACAAAAACCACAAGAAGAAGTTCAAAAGAAATACAGACTAAGAATGAAGTTTTCAAGCTACGTTCCAAGGCAAGGACTTTTCATCTTTATACCTTTGAATTGTGAATCAAGGCAGTAAAAGTTACTACTAGGTTAAAGTTTAAATGGCATAGAAAAGGTAGAAAAAAGATTAAACATATTCTGTCTGGACAGTGGAACAAAGACTTTGAATCCTTATCTATGCACCTGTCTATTGAGTATCTAAGTTCCAGGAGTCCCACAGAGGACATGCAATGAGCACTCTTATTGTTCGTATTAAGAACTGAAGTAATTGAAAGGAAAAGTAAGGTAAGGAGAATCAGAAATCAGATGTGACTGCCTGTATGGTTAAAAAATAATTTAAAGGGAAAGTGACTATCAAGCAGTTCATATTATGGAAATCTGACCATTGAAGATAGAATAAAAAAAAATCTATTATTCTTTG
Source organism: Corvus brachyrhynchos (assembly GCF_000691975.1). Lineage (NCBI taxonomy): Eukaryota > Metazoa > Chordata > Aves > Passeriformes > Corvidae > Corvus > Corvus brachyrhynchos. The sequence goes on from NW_008239324.1 coordinate 10,949,579, forward strand.
AAAGAGTTTTTCCTCTCTAAGTGAGACTTAAATATCATTTGAAAACCAGTAATTTTCACAAAGTGCCTCACTGGCCACTTGTAAAGGAGCAATTCAAATGCATGTTTTTTTGATTCTTTGAATTTATCTGATGGCTGGGTCTGAGCCATGGAGATTTTTTATTTTGTTTTTATTTTTTTTTCGTGTAGAGACATCTATTTTGTGGCTTTTTTAAAGTTTGAAAATTATGCTGGTATAAGTAAGCATATTAAAATGACACACTTTATTTACTTAGGTGTCTTGTTGAATATAGACATCTAATTCAAAATTGATGTGCCACCTCTTTGCTAAGAGGGTAGTAATCCTAATAATAATTTAAATGTTTTATAATTCTGAGTTATTAAGTTGTCTTATCTGCCTAGATCTTGGGTTTGGGGTTTTCTGAGCATTCCTTTCAGTTCATTTAATTGGTAAGTGCAGGGTATTATATGGAAGGTGGTTTACCAGCTTATACATGTTAAAGAACTATATAAAAATTTGATAATTAGATAGAATGAAATCAGTTTTATTTTAAATTATTTTTCATGCAGAATTTAGAAGTTATCAATTAGCACTATAGCTTCTGTTTCATTATGTTGTTGGCTATGCAGTGGTAGCGGGGGAAGGAGAGTTGATAATTGCTTTCTGGTGAAAAAGAGAAGAACTTACCAAAGAGAATGGAAAATGCTTTTAAAAATAGATTTTAAACTGTAGCTTCTATTTAATACAGATATTCTATGCTCTGCAGAAGTTCAGCAACTTTCTAAATTGCCTATTGTCATGGTGCTTACTATGATTTATGATATAGTCAGGAATATATGATGTCTAGGATTGATATGAAGTATTGCAGGTTGTGTCATTGTCAGATTTTATTTGTGTATGCATATGTATATGCCCAATGCACAAGGCAAGTTTCTGTTCAGCTTTCATATGTCTATCACAAAGGTATTCTCTTTTTAACTGAGACTCACTCTGAAGCTGAATTCTGGCTTTACCATCCATATTTCTGACTAAGGTTCTCAGTCTGATGGCCCAGCTACCTCAACTTAGAAGAAAACTTTGACATGTGTTTAGGACTTCGAGCAGGAGTCACTACTGATGAGCTGACTGTGTACAGAAATGTTGCATGCTGTAGCTATGCTGGATTTGCTGCTCATACTGGGGCCACCAGGATGAAAATGTAACTGAGTGTGTCTGGCTTTTCCTGGAATGTGTTATCTGGATACTGGAAATCTAGGCTGAATTTAGAATACAAGATGACTTTGCTTTTCCGTATGAAAACATACATACCTGAGAATCCCAGATACATGATGGTCTGTTTTATGAGGTCAGAATTCTTCTGAAAATCTTTTTGCTCAGTCAAGAGGTCAGCCTGTTATATTTTAGACCTTTGTGCAACACTGAACAGGTAAACAGAACATACTCTTGAAAACCACCACATAATGTCTCTGTTGGCCTTGCCTTTACTCTTCCTGGATGGTGTTGTGTATGTGGGGTTTTCACATGGGGTTGTTTGCTGCAGTTTTTTTCTTGAGTATAAACCACCACCGAACATAGTAGCTGTTAGCAGTGGTACAAGTGTGTGAGTGTTGTTACCGCACTGTAAACTCTGTATATCCATGCTCTGCATGTCGTTAGTCACTGGGATGCAGTCCAGCATTGGTGCATTGACAGTTCCCATGGCATTACAAATTCCTCCTGCTGCAGGCACACAGCAAGTCTCCATCTCCCAGGGGGTAGAGGTAGAGTCACATGTGATAAGACTTTTTCCTTGGCATCCCAGATTTCGTTCTATCTCATCTGCTTGCCCGCACTGTGCTGGAAGGGGCCTGTCTTGTTGCACAATGGTGGGCAGCTCACTTAAGATGTTACCTTTAGAGAAAACCCTCATACTTGCTCATCCTGCTCTGCCAAAACCCTCACTACATTGAGAAATGTGCTCAAAAGTCACACTTTTTTTCTTACAGTTGCCTCTCCTTGGTCACTGGAGCTGTGCTGGTGTTGAGCTGTTGGAGGCTGTTTTGTTTGGGGTTGTGGTGGTTTTCAGGGAGCTGAGGAAGCTCTGGGGGCCCCAGGGCAGTAACACCAAGAGAACATCAAGGGGCTATTAATGGTCTGGAAGCTTTAATAGTGAGAAGAGCATAACAAGAAACTGATGCAAAGAGCTGTGGGCTATCTGACAGATGCAGTTACATGATCCTTGTGAGGTTTTCCTCTTAAAAATTCTTTGAATTATATTGATCCACTAGAGTGATTTGATGCTAGTATAGTGCTTTGCATCATGTTATTGAAGTGATTTTTATGTCATTCTGAATACCCTAAAATGTGCACTACATCACTGTAAATGTTTTGAAGTGGAAAAAAATTCAATGAATTTTCAAAGAATTCAAATTCAAAAGAATTCAGAAGTTGCAGTACTCTATTAGGTTAAATGTTCTTTCGTAATCATAATGTTAAAACTTTTGTTTCTCCAGGCAAGGAGCACACAAATCATGATTACAGAGAAATAAAATAAAAAATTATTTTTCATAGGTGTTTCTACATAACCTGTTTGCATGTGATGAATGTGGATTTCCATTAAAAACAAGATTCAAAACAAGTAAAAATGTTATTTGAATGTTATTTGTGTGAATGAATCACTTAAGTTGTTCTGTATAAGTATTCATTTTTGTTTGAAGAGGGTTTTTTTCTGATTGAAATATCTTACATAAAATATCTTTTTGTCTCAAGTTTTCAGTACAGGCCCATTTATATTATAAACACAATGCAGCTGACTTGATAAATATTTCAGTTAATACATACACAATGTGTATAACCTAGAGATGGAGAAGTCTGAATAGATGTTTTACCCAGCCAGTTGAAGGGATTTTTTTCTGTAGTATATCCTACATGCTGTTCTCCTGTAATCTTGCCAGATTTTAGAAGATGAGCACTTATCTGGGATGTCCCTCAGGCAAGTTGTCCTGTGCAAAGAATTTAGATGATGCTCAAAACAAAATTGAAGAGTACTCTGCTTATAAACAGTGCTAAGACCAGTGTTAGGAGTCAGTGCGTAGCTGGAGTGCTGACTTTGGGTGATATATGAAAGTAAACTCTTTAACATGTGTGATAACTATAGATTTGAGGCTGCTTCATGTACAGAAGGGGTGTTACACCTCCTCACAGGCCTGGCTTGTTAGTCAGCTTGGGAAATTACATTCTTATCAAAATTCCACATGAAATTCAGTTGGGATAAAATATTAATCTCTTCTTGTCCTAAACAGCTCATGTTACTATAAAGCTGCTGTGTTTCAGCTCCAAAAGGCTTGCATAGCATTAAGGTATTAGATTATTATTTTGTGTGCTATTCAATATTTTTGAATGAAAAGTATTTGCTTGTGTCTCCTTCCTTGCCTCAATCAGTCAGAAATTATGAACTTCAGAGTATTTTCAAACTTAAAACTTCACATTGGGTTGCACAGGAATGGCTATGTATTTTAAACCGAGATGGACATGTTTGCCGTAATTAAGGAGATAAGAGGAGGTTATGCCCATTTGTGGAATATAGCATGCCACACCCTGCTTTAAGAAAGAATGTATATGCCTTGTCTTTTTAGGCTGAATTTCTTTCATAAAGTAAGTTGGAGCTAGCAGATTAGGTTGCTGCCTTTTAGTGACTTTGATATGTCTCCTGAGCAGAGTGGTTTTGCCCTATGTACCATAATGAAAATACTGTAATTAACCATTGGAACATCTTGCCCCAGTAGGTTCTCTGTCACTTGAAGTCTTGATTTAAACATGGTAATTTTCTTGAGAGACATGTTCTAATGCATCTAAGATCTAGAAGAGAGCTCAGAGGTGCTACTGAGTGGAAATCTACATCCTATTTAACCTGAGACCTTGGACTAAATAGTACAGATGCCCTTTATTTCAGCTTTAGAAACCACATGAACACATGTATGGCTATATCAAGATAACATCCCATGGGCTAATCTGTTTCACTCAGATAACGTCACTGAAATGGCTTTTTCTTAGCAGGTGTTGAAAAACAAGGTACTGGGTTCTTTGCAGATTAATGATCAGAGGCTTTCATTAGGCTTTATCTCATCAATTTTCTTCCTGGACTTCTGTTTCCAGTGGTCTCCTTGCTTCCTTCTTTAAAATCATCTCTGCCTCTTCTTTCACAAAGATGACCTTTTCTGCAGACAAAAAACCAAACCAAAACAAAGAACCCCAACAAAACAAATCCTACTTGCTTCTGTCTAGCACAGCTTAGACTTGATAAAGGATGTTCTATTATTTATTAGTCTCGCCAGCTTGGCAAGATTTGCATTTTTATGACTTAGCAAGCTATTTTAGGATCAGCTTGATACATGGTTGGATTTGTCATCTTTCTAAATGTCCTTTTTTTACAGGAGCAGAGTACTCTGGGGTGACATACTCTGTGTGTCTGCATCATCAAAACAGAGCAGGTACCAGTGATGGCCTCTTCTAAAGGTACCATTTTGGGCACAGTTGGTAGCACAGCTATGGTCTTGTTCCTGGAGAAGGAGGCTATAGGTAAAGGTTTCAGTTCACCAGAAGAAATTAATCACCAAAACTGGCCCGTTTGTACCACTATTGTCATATCTATGTACAAAATTCACCACATAATACATAGCTAGAATTTACTACTCTGCAAAATAACTGATGAGAGGCGCACACCTGAATGGATTTATTTAGGTTAAATTGTGCCATGGGAGTGGTTGGAAATTATGAATTATTTGAAAGCAAAGAGAATTTATATTATAGGGAAGCAAGATTTGCAATTAATTAATCAGTTGCATATGTAAAGTAGATGTTTTTAATTTGAGTGAGGGGAACTTAGTATAAAATAGGATCATGGGCTTTTGTTGTGGATTTTTAGCCTCTGTTTTAGGGATTGTACACAAAATTTGAGATTGCTGGTCTTTTCTTTTTGTGATGCAAGTGCAGAATACTGTGCTCTGCCCTATTATTGTGCTTAAATTGGAGTTGATGCCACCGTGGAAGCACTGTGGTTCTTTTTTGCATTCAGTGCCTGTGCAGTTCTGAAGCAGCCTGCAGGCGCTCTATTGTAGTTTGCCTTGCACAACACTTGGGGCCCAATTTTGAATGGCTTACGCATTAAAGAGACATTTTCCTTATTTTTCTAAATGTTTAGCATTGTTCCATGAGGATACTTGTAAATTTTGTTTGGTTTAGTACTACATTTTAAAGAGAACACTTTCAACCTGGTAGGTGATACCCACATTTTGCACTTGTGTCCGATCAGATCACGTAGTGTATGTGTGTCTCTGCGCAGTTCACAAAATAAATTATATAATATATAGTCATGTATGGCTGTTGTTTTCTGGAATTTGACTAAGGCTTACAACTTCAAAGGTGAGGCTGGGCTTCTTTTTTGTGTTCAGAGAGGGTGACTAAACTATTGTGGCCAGCATTGCAGTGTAAGACTTGTGAGGCTCATCCTTTGTTTTAATCTTTAAGTGCCTCAGGAGTCATCCATAAAGGATATGCCAGTGGGGGAGTTGAGGTCTTGTGGACAGTTGGTGGAGGGGGCAGAGTAAAAATTCTGGAAAAATCTGCAGATCTGCTTTCAGGATTTCCACTTTTGTTCCCTTTGGCTAAAATAAGTCTTTGAAAATGGTGCTGTGGAAGTGGGTAAATGAAAGAGAACTACATGGGGCTAAGGAATGGTGATGTTCTTTTGGGAGTTCAAGGCATTTATACAGTTTGAGAAAGAGAGTGGGGAGCTCAGTATTTGATAAAATCTACTGGAGCCCTCTAATTTGTTGGAAATAAAAAAAGGAAAATGGAAAAAAATTTAGGTTATTCCCTTGTTTAATTTGCTAGACTGGTACTAATTCTGCAGTTCACTTACTGTACTAGTTAATTTCAATATCCACTCTGCATTCTTGATTTCAACAGGGGAGAAGGTGGATGCTGAGGGCAAAAGGGTACAGGATTGGAGGGGGTTTGAGAGGATCTTTGCAGCAAATTGTTCATACCCTTTTCACAGCTGTACCTGAATACAACTCATGTAATTTTTTAAAATCATTTCATGAGGTTTTTAATTGTGGAATTGTTTTTCCACTTAAAAGAAGCTTCTCAAAAATATTTTTTCTGGCAAATTTTATAAAATTAGATGAAAATCCTCAATCAGAAAAGATGAACTTGCAAGTAATAACACAAATATTATAGAAAGTGTTTCCTAATAGCTTCTAATTTCAGAGGTATTTCATGCTGCAAGGTTTCTTAAATTTACAACAGGGTAGAATGCAGGTGCTCTAGAGATACTGTCAGCCTGTAGCCCCTGTTTTTCATTCATGCATTGCTCCCTTTGCAAGATGAAATGCAGTTTTGCTTGCAAATCTTTCCCTTACTCCATAATCAGCTTTTTAAGGAGGAATCGCAACCCAGCTACTATTTCTGATGTTGACTTATTTTTAAAGGCTGATTAAAACTGATTAACTTCCCAAAACAGTTATACAAGTCACAATTCCTCTTAAAAGGGAGTCTGGGCTTCCAAATATTGGCCAGGATGAGGCCCCTGAAATTGCCCTGTGTATATTTCCATATAAGCAAACAATGTAAAGAGGAGTGTTTCAATATTTTGAATAGTCAGTTCAGTTAAGTACCTTAGCTCTCTTCTGTGGGAACGGTTGTTTTACACAATAGCATTCCCTCTTACAGTTGTCTCTTTTCAGAGAGGTTTATTTAATATTTGCCCATGGTACCACCAACTGCAGTGCTCATTGAATGGTCAAGAAGGAAAAGTGCCTGTTCTAAGCAGATTGCAATCTAAGGATGGACAGATAGATAATATAAATGAGAATGTATAACAAATACAGAAGAAGAAAGGGTTTGCTGGTGTGAGGGGGAAGAGAGACACTTCAGCATGGTGAAGTCATATTTTAATCACTCCAAGGAGTAACAACAGGTTGCATTATGGCAGGTCTGTTATTTAATGCTGGCGGGGTTTCATTTTTTTTGTTAGGTGACTGCCATAAAATGTATTTATATGTTTGTGCATAAGAAACTGCATCCTTTCTGTATAAAATGTTGGTTGTCCTTTCGTTATGAAAGAAGCTGGTTTTATTTCAAAACTCTAAATCTCACTCTGGTCTAAACCTGCCCAAATAGCATTTATACTGGTGACTTGCTTGACAAGGGTTCTTTGTGAAGGTGCAAATGTGCTGCAGTGTCCCTGCTGTACAGTTAAACTTTCTGTGCATAAATCATTTTAGTAGATTGGGCCAGCAGAGGATTGCTTGTAGTGCATTGTGTGTGATTTAATATTATGCTATATGCAATGCTGGAGCTTAGTTCCAAATCTCCCAAATGATGTAACAAGTACCAAAGACTGAGCCCAGACTGCTTTAGCACCTACAAAGCTGGCAGCAGCAATGCTAAAGTGCTTGTGACTCCGTAAACAATTTAAAATCTTTTGTTTCTCACAAAAACCGTGTTCAATATTGACACTTTAAATTCAGTGAACTGCTAAGCCAGGACCAGCCCTGCACATTACACCCACTTTCCTTGGGAAGGGGATGGGCTGGTGTCAGTGTTGCCCCTTTCATTTAGGTCTGTTCCTTGTAGAAGTGTTGTAGACTTGTAGTAAACCAATTTATAAAGGATGTGTCCACATAGAGAGAACAATAAGAAAATGTCAGTAAAGATTTTGGTTAATTAAAACACAGTAAAATGATATACTCAAAATTGAGTTATTCAGGTATTATTTTTTGAAATCAGGAGATTCATTCAAAGGAGAATTAATAAATTTTAAATATTTATATTCTTAAGGAATCACATAACTGGAACTATATAACTTCTGTTAGATTACTTCTTTTCTGAAACCAGTACTGAAATTGATGAAATGTTTCACTTTTTCTGTCCTCTCAGCAGGTGAGATGATTTTTCTGGGAGGTACAAGAAAAGACGAATTTTAATTGTCTGGGACATCAGAATTTATAAGTCATTAATTAGAAGAAATGGACCCTGTGCATTCAGTTTGTTGTCTGAGTCTGTGTGAGAATTAGATCAAAATGCTAAAAATGCAACCTTTTTGGCTGTGGCCGATGAAAGTTTTTGTAGTTTTAAAATTTTCTGTGGCATTTACAGTAGTCATAAATGGTTTCAAAGAGACTTCTCAACAAATTTATAATCCCTTCCACTGCTGCGAGAGTGAATTGACTGCCAGCTTCTATCAGCCAGACTGAGTGCTGCGGTCCTTAGTGCTGGTCGTGCTCTGGGTCTGGCTGAGTGTGAGGGAGCCGATGCCGTGGCTCTTCCTGGTGAGCAGGATCTGCCCCTGGGAGAAGTGGGTACCGAGGCACTGGGCAAGACACTTTGGGAATGCTGCTGGGGAGCCCTGAAAGTAGTCATGGGCACTACGTGGCCAGGCAGCACCTCTTGGGACAAGGGGCAGCTGGTGGCTTCTGTCCTTGTGAAGTGAGTCAAGCGCTGCTGGGGAACTCCCAGGCGAGTGACAGGGGCTGGATAGCAATGGTCTGGTGCCATTAAGGGCTATTTCTTAGTTGGTTGGGGCTTTTAAAATTTCCTGGGTTTTTTTTTCCTCAGGACACCAATGTCTTCAAACTAACTGAACTAGAAACAATAACTTTAATGACTCCTTTCTAGTGTTTTGTTTTTTTTTTTTTTTCTCACGACGTTGTGGGATAGGGAGGTTTGGAAAAAAAGTTGATTATTTTCTGGGAGAGTTCTGAGAGATCATCTGGCCCGGGCTGATAAGTGCCCTCTCCCCTCCAACATGTATCATGTCACCTTTTTTCTTGAACACAGGAAAAGGTCAGGTAAGTCAAAATGCAAACCCAAGACTATCTTTTATCTTCTGGCAGGTTACAGAAACACTGAGATGCTTCCTAGCAAATTTCTCTCTTGCTTAGTGCTCTGATGGAGATGTTGGCAGAGACTACGTCAGTCTGGGAAATGGGAGAGAACTCCCTTGAGAAAGCGATGCTTTCTGAGGCCCAAGAACTTTTACGTTACTGTTCTTGGTTCAAGTATTTAACCTTTGGAGAAAAAACTGTCAATGGCATGATTATTCATTTTAATTAATATTGAGTAATTTTTTCTCATTTACACACCTTTTACAGGTTTGTTTTTTTTATTTTTAATTTGTACAATTCAGAGGGGAAATGCTGCAAGAGAATAAGTTTCTAAAATAAACATCTTCTATCTTCTATTTTTTCCATCATTCTATTTTCGCTTCTGTCATGGTTTAACCCCTGTGCACCACACAGCTGCTCATTCTTTCTCACCCCATTCCCTGGTGCAGAGGAGAATCAGGGCCAAAAAAAGAGTAAACCTTGTGGGTTAAGATAAGAACAGTTTAATAATTGGAACAAAATAAAATATAATCATAGGGCACTGGCCCCTTGCAGTCAACTGCACCCAGTTTATGTGCTGGGCATGACATTCTATGGTATGGAATATCCTTTGGCCAATTTGGGTCACCTGTCCTGACCACGCTCCCTCACAGTTTATTGTGCACCTGCTCAGTGGCAGAGCACAAGAAACTGAAAAGTCCTTATTTTAGAGTAAACACAACTTAGCAACAACTAAAACATCAGTGTGTTATCAATATTTTTCTCATACTAAATCCAAAATACAGCACTAAACCAGCTGCTAAGAAAATTTACTTTATTCCAGCCAAAACAAGGAGCTCTTTCTTCTTTCCTTTGCTCAGTTTACACAATTATTTTTTCCTTTCAGTAAAAAATTTGCAAAATGTATCTCTGTTATTATTTATCATCATTGACTTATCTTTCTATTTAATATATTTTTCAGGAAATCATCTTTTGAAAATAGTAAGCATAGGTAAATATTTCAAGTCTTCCTTTTTTTGAATATCTAACACTAAAAGTGATGTTGCGCAGTTTATTTTGATTGTATTTAAGCTGTTTAATACTTTAAGGATGGTATAGAGAAATGTGGAATTTCAGAAGTAAGGTTAAGCTGCACACGCTTAGGAGGAGTCCCTCTTTAAAAGGGACTTCTAAGAATCGAGCACAATGATTCAGCAAAACCTCTACATTTTGTGTCTCTGTATATGAAAAATCAGGCATGATTCCTGGATTTTTGTTATTCATATGAAATAATACGTACAATATGTTTTCAACAACACTTTTCTATTGGTGATATTTCCAGTGATCTTTTGAAATTTATGAAATTGTTCTCCTTTGGAATACCAGCTTTCTGTAGCACACAGACATGCCATAAGAGATATGTTGGAGGAGAGGGGAACGTATCTTCACCCTAGAGCAGAAGTGGTGTAATATGTGAGTTTTTATTGAGAAAATGTTTGTTTCATACTCTGCACTACACTCCTAAGGATGGCTTTGTGTGTGTCGTAGTTATAGGCATATCCATTTATTTAGAGATATCTGTTTTAAGGACAACATTTGATTATCACACCCTCTTTTAGTCACTTTTTTCTCTCTATGCCATCTCAGGTGTGCATCTGTGAAATACCGGCAGTTACCCTTTTGCAGTTTGGGGAAACTGTCAGATTAAAGCAGAGATGCTTTTGATCCCATAGGAGCTATTTTCTTGCTTTGACGTGGCTTCTTTGTCCATTTATAAATGGCTTGGTAGTATATCTAATATCTATTGCATCCTTCTATTTTAAGTATTTATTGCAAATGTAACAAAAAATCCTGGCTAGGTATGTATTACAGGAAACTGAAAACGTCTCTGTATAAGCAAAGCAAGCTTTGAACTGCAGCAATATATGTATTAAACATACAGAGAAATAAGGCCTTTACACCATCTCTACTGCTGTAAACAAGAAGCAAACACCTTGCTCTATAATTCCACCTCCAAACAGCAAATTAACTCTGCAGAATTTTTTTTTTCCTAAACTGCAGCTGAGAACTTGTAATACAAGCAGAGGTATTCCCAAGGGACTGTCGTATTTCAGTTGAAAGGTGTCCTGCAAAACAAGCAGTGTTTTTGCCTCTAATGAAGGCCTCAGCTTTGCCATTCTGATCTTAATATATCCAGCCAAGCTGGATATAGAGGTGCATAGGTTAGATATCGGGAAGAAATTCTTCCCGGTGAGGGTGATGAGGCCCGGGCACAGGTCTCCCAGAGAAGCTGCGGCTGCCCCTGGATCCCTGGAAGTGTCCAAGGCCAGGTTGGACGGGGCCTGGAGAAACCTGGGATAGTGGAAGTTGTCCCTGCCCATGGCAGGGAGTGGAACTAGATGAGCTTTAAGGTCCCTTCCAATCCACACCATTCTGTGATTCTAGGATAGTTAGGTTCAGACTCAGCAGAAATCCCTCCTCTGTGCCACACAAGTTCTTTTGGGATCTGGGCAGGTGACGCAGCACTGTGGGAAACACTATGCTGTTCATGAACTTCAGTATGAAATTAATTCAGAACGGGAGAGGTGGCCTGTGGGGAAGTTAAGAGAAAGTTTTGGGCTAGCTGCAGCTCACACAAGTTATAATTGTAAAAATACAGCTGTGAGGATAGTAAAGTGGATTTTCTGAGTCACACTATGGCTATGAAATTACAGCATCTTAGCAGGGCTAGTGTGTGCTCTTTAGGTAATTCTTAGACACCTCTAAAAGATGCTCTTCCACTTTGTTTTTAAATGTATTGCATGAGGTATTTTTGAGGTTCTAGTTAATTTGCTAAGAGTCAGTCCTGACTCCTTTAATCTTACCTGGTAAATGACAGGCTCATCTGTAGCAGCTATGGTGGGGTCTTGTGTTCACTGGAGTACACCAGCATGGGTCTGGTTGCAGCCTGGAAATTAAATAGTGTTCTAGCATTCACCCTGTAACCAACACAATGCCAACACATTCTGGTAATCAAGATGAATTCAATCATGTTTGAAACCTACATGACATTTCGGCCATCTTTCTTGTAAGGAGTTCTGAAATCTGCAGCCCTCCTTATGAAATAAGCTGTTAAACTGTCAGGTTTTCTTAAGGGTGAAGATCTGATAAATGAAGTCCATTGCAGAGCTTCATTTCAGTCTAGCACAGCTATTCTATAAGGCCTGTAAGATTATAATGCATTTGATCTAGTGTTAAGAATGTAGCAGGTTTTTAATAACAACTTATTTCTGTAGGAAATTCATAATGAAGAACATTTAAAATGTGAACTTCAGACACCTTGGAGGTGCCCTGGAATTTCATGTCCTCTTCAAGGCAGTTTTTTACCTACTTTTTGGGTTTTTTTCTATTGTGGCAGTTAAAATGGGACTAATTTCTTTTAGAAAGCTATGTGTGGGTGCCAATATAAGGGATTGTTCAGGAATGCTTGTGGATGTGCAGGACCTCCTCACATGTTTGAAACTGGATGTCATTACTTCCTAGAAAACAGCTTGCAGCCGTGTTCTCACCTGGAGAGGAGCAGAGCCCAGATGGGGAAGGGAAACATGTTTGTTATCCATAGGCCTTTTGGGGACTTTTTTTTCTTTTTTGAATCAGTATAAGTTCTTCTGAAAGCTTTAGAGACAAGAGTTTTAAGAGCTGACTTTGACTGTGGTTTAATGGGAACACTTTTAAAATCTGGTTTTATAAATCTTAGAACTTCACAGTTGCTGACCTGTCAGAAGAAATGCTTTTCCAGAAACTGTTCACTGGTGTGTGTATGTTGCTGTAATGGCAGATGATGGAGAGATTAGTTTTATTGCCAGTTTTTTCTGTCTCTACCTGGCCCTTATGATTTTGTGATTTTCTTTTTTTTTTAAGTTGTTACTTTGTGCTGGAATTTACCATACTATCTTTGCATTAGCTTGATTTCAAACTCTGGAATAAATGACTCCTTTAAAGAAGGAAGAATAAATTCTAACCCAGTTTTAATTGTACTACATAAAGAACTTTGCAAGCCAAGGGTGTTTACTGTCCAGACAAACATTATTTTTCTCCTTAGAAAACAAGTGTGCACCTTTTGTTTCATTATTTCTTCCTGGTAAGTGGACATTTTGTAAACTCCCACCTAAGGGCATGGCACCTCCGAAAAGGACTGTGTCAAGGTTAGTTGTAATGAGTAAAATATGCAAATTCAAATTAAAAATATTTTCTTAATCGAGGATGCATAAATTATTCCCAGTGGGCACCTAAGTGACAATAAATTTCGCATGCCTGGGAATTAACATGTCCCACTTATATTACTTTTCTCTTCCATTAAAAAAATGCATTATTCATTTAAATGGCTTCCATTGTATTTAGCTTCTGAAAAAGAGATCAAGCTACTATTTTGAGGCCTAAATTTAAGCAACATATAAAACAATTTTATGTGTGCTTTCATATTAAACTTGGAAAAAATCTTACATTTGACTGTCTTCTTTAAAAGTAAAAAAATAAAATCATACAAAAATAGGTAAACCCGCTCAGCTAATTGCTGTGATCAACTGAAATGATGACAGCATTTCCGATACCGTATTTTGGAGTACCCTGGATCTTTCCATACGTATCTAAATCTTTTGAGCTGGGGCTGCATCCTTGTTAAACCCATGCTGTGGCCAGGCAATACAGTGCATGAGCAGATTTTGTCCTGTCCTCCTTCCGGGGTGGTTTGGCTATCCCCTCATCTGCCTCTGCAGGCAGTTCTGCTCTGTCCCCCCCCACACAAGGCTGAGAGGGGACAAAAGAAACTAAAGCTTGAATTTTCAAGGGGGACCAAGGAGTGTTTGAGCTGGGAATAGGCAGGAGAGAATAAAGATCTGTGGGGATGATGTATAGAGCTCTTGGCTGTCCCTTTGTAGCTGTCTTTTGATAATCTTTAACTACCAGTTTGCTCGTATGAGCAGCAGTTATTAAAAATGGGGGGTAGTTTATCTGCACACTTTCTTCTTAGCTAAGCAGGTTTGAATGTCCAAGGGCTTCTGTGAGCTCTTACTTGGTGTATACTGAGCACATTGTATCTAATCATTCATTTTTTTTAAGCCCTTGGAGGTGCTTATAATCCTAAGGATGCCATACAAGCTCCAGTTCTCTCCATGTAAATCATTTACAGTGGGATTTCAAAAGTGCTCAGCCTAACCCTGCTTCCTCAGAAATCAATTGTTAAGGTCCTTGTGACTTCAGTGGGAGTAGTTATGCCAACACAGAGTGCTTTGAAAATGCCTCCCTAAACTGTAAATGAGAATATACATTTGAGAATGTTGCAACCTAATTTTTAGACTGAGCTTGTGATGGTAGTAACAGAGTGCCCTAGATTTAGTGCTGTATCTACTTGATTATGTCACTTTGCCACCTTGTCTGAATTTGGCACTGTAATTCCTATATACATGGGATTTACTCTTTTTGTCGGTTTGGTCTTTGTATTTTTATTGTAATGGTCTTATCAGTCCTGCTCTACACTGTACCCACACAAACATTTAAGAATCTCTTTATCCTAAATGTTTCAGTGTCCACAAACATGGTATGTTTTCATGTATGTGTGTGTGTATATATATATATACACACACATATATGTATAATTATTTTTCTATTTTTCTGCTTGTACATGTTTAGGGACAAAGTCGATGTGGATTAAATTGAGAGTTTTTTGGATTTGAATGTTGTGATTTTTCGGTGGGGGAGGCTGTTTTTGTTTGGTTACCTTTTTTCTTTAAAATATAAGAATAAATATTTAAGTGGCCCTTTATAAACGTTGGCATGCTTCACTGTTCAATTATGACTGTAATATTAAAAATGCTAAACCATGACAGATTTTAAAGAATATTTCAAAAACTGAGTCTGGAGGTAACAGCTTTATTACTGCATGATAACTTGACCCATATTTCCTAACATGATTTCCCTACTGTAACTCGTTCATGTAACTCTAATGATATCAGTTGACCTTGACAGCTAGACCTAAAAGCCTGTGGTTGTCCTGTGTTTTTAGTATCTTTTAGATTTTTCTTGTTTTTTTTTAGTTTTAGTTTTTCAGCAATTTCAAGTAATCCATTTTAAATATAGGATACCAAAAATTCTACCAAGAAGGTATAGCTAATTCTAAACAACCAGAATTTTTGCAATTCCTTTGAATCTTTGGACTGAGCATATTTTACATACAGTTGCACAGTGATACCGGTCTCTAGCATAAGTCTTAACACCTGTGTACAGACAAATAGTGCTAATTACACAACCACGTGGAAAAATGGTTATTAAATACTTTTGGTGTCTTCAGTGAGAGATGACTTTGCTATTGTTGTTTAGAATTATTCTTACCCTTCGGTTCTGCCTTTAAATGAAAAATTTTTATTTTGTTTTTTTAAATCCCCCTTCCAGTAAATATTTTCCACTTTCCTTAAGTGGAATTTCTAACTAGAGTACCTTGGCCTGATGTCTAGGTCAGTTTTAGTGATAATGATGAGATTAATGCCAGGTATTTCAAAATCCGGTCTGTTAGGAACATTCAACTTCTGCATAACAATGTAAAGGGGACACTACCAGCTTTCCAGTGAGCATGTCACTTTTAGCTCTGAGATCACATCTTAAAACTTGCTTTGAGCCCTTTAAGAGCAAACCTGAAAACCACCTCATTACTATGCATAGAAAAACTACTTTAATCACTTTGAGATTTCTAAAATGTATTTGTTAAAATCTTTCTCTCATTCTGAGGCTGATATCATTTGACTAAGGGCACTGAGGGAGCCTGACTTGAGAGGTATTGGGACATGAAAATATTGGAAATTCTTATAAGCAGTGTTTAAAATAGCTTTTCTGTAAATGATTTGGTTCACACAGAAAAAGTGATTGTCTGGTGCTGTGGTTTGGCAAGCGCTCTTGATGAATATGAATAAATTCACAGGTGATTTCACCTTTTATGAGTAACATGACCATGGTTTAAATTGTCATAACAACTTTTCCAGCATCATGAATTCTCGCCATCTTGTGCTAGCCAGCAGTGTAGGCAAGAGAGACATGGACCTGCTGGACAGAGTCCAGTGAAGGGCCACAAGGATGATTAAGGAATTGTCTTTGAATCATCTAACCCCAGAGGAAAGTCTGAGACAGAGGGGACTGTTCAGCCTGGAGAAGAGACAGTTCAGGGAATTTTATCAATGTACCCTCAAGGAAGGGTGTAAAGAAATCAGGGCAAGGCACTTTTTGCTGGTCTCCAGTGACAGGACGAGAGGCAATGTCCTGGTTTTGCTCTTTGCTCTGTACTCATGTGCAGATAGCCTAGATCCAGAGTCCTTCTTCCTTGTTAGCTGGGCTTAAACAGTGCTTTTCACACAGGATCTCCAGTGCAGCCCCTTTGGCCTTGTTGTGCACCTCCTGGTTGAGTCCTGCATCAGGAGGCCCTGGGCTCGGGGGACAAGGGCTCTGCTCAACTGAGTAGGAGGAAATGCCCAGAGAGGTCAGAGGCTGCTTCCCAAGGCCTGAATCTGATTTCCACCATCCCAGTCTCTTTCCTGTATCTTAAAACCTTAAAGAGACATAAGCCATGTCAGCTGTGTGCCTTTCATGGCAATCCCTTTCAACGCCTTTCCTATGAAACCCATCTGTCCTGAACGAAAGGAGAGCCTTCCCATATTCCTTTGCAAGGACAAACTCGTTGGAGAAGAGATGTGATGTTGGGGAGAATACCTGTCAGAAGAGGGTGCAATGCTAAGAAATAATTCTGTTGGCATATCTATCTGTTCATACCAGATGTTGAAAGCATCATTGAAGGACAAAATACATTCTTTTGGGGGTTTGGTTTGGTGTTGGTGTTAAAAAAATCAAGTAGGGAATATTATTGGTTTTTTTCCAAAAAGAATTGGTTTTTCTTTGGCCTTGATGTTTTTACTTTTACTCAATTATGATATTGGAGGTATTTCAAGTAATAAAGGGACTCTGTGATTGGTATTGAGAAAGCAGGAAAGAGACCCATGTTATGAAGTAACTTACTATCTAGGAAATTGGGTTTTATATTGTTTTTAGAAGGCAATGATGACTGAAAATTTTGAGTGCATTGATTGTTACTGACAAGCAGGTTACTAACAACAAAAACAGCAACAGAATTTGTGAATTGGTAACAATCCCACAGAATAAAATTGATTTATGAAATTACATTTATATGATAGTTTTATTGGAGACAGTTTGAAATTGAAGATAGATGACATGAAAGACAGAATTCTCCTTCTATGAAAATACTCTATTCTTGAGCACTTAAGAAATAAACTGAAAGAAGAGGAAGTATTTCGCATATTAGAGACCTAATAGTTCTTTTATATAAGTCTGGTTCAGTCAGATAAATTGATTTCTAGATTTTGGCCTGGATACTTATAAAGACACCTTTCAAGTACAAGAATCAGCATAGAGGATTTGAGGAAAAATTATGATTGGAACTTCTCCAAGCTGAATGCAAACCGAACTTGCAATGGAGTTTGGTTGTAACACTGGTGTGATGTATTTGATGTGAAGATATTTTTTCCCTTAAATTCAGAGCACAGTGGTTTTTTTTTTTGTTGTTTGGGTTTTTTTGTTTGGTTTATTTTTGTGTTTTTACAATTTTGTATCTTGAAAAAGTAGTTTGTTTACCTCATGGATAAGGAAAGGAAAGCAAATAATAAATAACTGGGATAAAAGAAACTTGTGGCTACTAAATATTTGCTGCTGTTTGACGGGCGAAATGTGGGGGTTTGGGGTTCAGTTTTGGGGGGGCAGAAGTGTTATTGTTTCCATGGGGCTTGCTTGTTTTATGACTTGAGTGTTCTGGGTTGTTGGGTTTTATTATTATTTTGAAAAACAGATATTTGACAAGATAAAATTATTCTTTATTTTTAGTTTTATTTAATAACTGGCACAGAGTTCCATGGGTAGATTTACTGATAGACTGGATATTAGGCTTATGAAATGTTAATACAGCTCTTCAAAAATATTTTGATAGATGTTAATATTGAAACAGCATTGGAAAATAAGGGAATATTTCAACATAACTAGCCCTTGTAGTTTGATCACCTGATCCAATATTTTCAAATCCTTGCCCTTGCTAGGCTGGAATATGAAATTAAGCATTCAGATCTGGAAACCCCAGTCTCTGGGGAATTTTGCTCTTTTGGAAAAGGCAACTCTGTCAGCACAAAGGCATTTCTGGAAGGCATTTCAATGAAGATACGAAATTGTAGAGGCCACATAGAGAGAGTGGGAGCAGGGAAGAGATAAGGAAGTGTGTGGATGAAAAAATGTTAGAGAAACACTGGGCCAACCCCATTATTTTTGTACTAACTTGGGTTAAGTAATCCTACAGTATGAAAACTTATGGAAAAAATACCATGAAAAAGCAGTAACAAAAAATGTTTAATATATTACTATTGGAACAAAGATGGCACCTGCTGACATGCTCTCCTTTTATGTGCAAAGCTGTTTTTTATCCATTTCTGCATGATTCTGGTAGTTTAAGAAAGTTTTAATATAGGCTTGAAGTATCTTCTAATTGAGATTGATTAAAATGTGTTTCATTGTTTTTGTGTAGTCTCATAGAATACGTTTTTGCATTTAGAATTAGTGATTTTTATTGTTATCTGCTACATAGTGTGAGTCGTTGATGTAACTTCAATGTGTGCTGGATTAGCTTCTACTGTTAACATTCCTTTTTATTTCCAGTTGCTGGAATTATTGCAGCTGATTTTGCCCCAGGCACAGTTCACTAGGGAGTTGGTACCTGGGGTTCTGTTGATATCCCTGTCACTGGCAAGGTAAGGAGAGGTTGACTTGCATTCGCTATGAGTAGCAGGCTAGAAATAAATCATTTTAATATGCTTTCTGAAGATAAAAAATTAGGAGGGGCAGTGGGTGTCTTGCTGATTATTTATATGCACGCCAGTAATAACTGGGAACCTTGACCGTGGTTTTTGAAACAATTTCTTTCTTAGTGATGTGTTGAGAAACGAGTCTTGCTCACACACTGAAGGAACTAACCTATTTTAAAGGGAGTATTTTCTGTATGACAAATCAAAATGATATTTTTTTCCTTGGGAAAAAAAAAGCTCTCCTAAATGAATATCTGTAACAAAGAAAATCTACTATAGAAGTACAAAATTTTAGCTTCTTCTCCATTCAACAAGTTTCTTATGTGGCACCTCAAAGCTGGTTCATGAAAAGCTTGTGTGCCATGCATCCATTTAATTGTTTGTTTTGTTGCTGGCTCTGATGATGTTGGATCAATAAAATGACTTTCAGAAACGCTTACTAATTCCCTTTTTTTCCTAATAGCATGGAAGGAGTGACACAGCTGAGTGACATTTGTTTAGATACTCGTGTAATATGAGTATCTTTCAAAAGAGGCAAGCACTGAAACTGAGCTCTTTTTAAAAAGGATTCAGTTTTGACAAGTCTGTGCTTAGTGTTTGAATACTCGTGAAATGATTTCCTTGCAACAATGCCATATTTAGCACACTAATAAAAGAGAGGAAGGAAAGTGGATCTTTGATAAGCTAATTATTTTTGGAACTTGCATCAGAGTTTAGTAAATCAGCATGCTGCATCTGCAGTGCTAACCAAACTAATCTAAAATACTTGCCTCCCTGTGGAGGTATAGAAATGTCATAGTCCGTGGAGACCTGCACTGCATTTATGCAGGTCTGCCTTTTCTGTCATAGATTCAACAGACCTTTCCAGAGAAGAACTACAGTACTTTAAACAACCTTAACATGGGGTTTAAAGAGATTAATGAATATCAGCCTTGTACTAAATAAATCTTTATCACTTGCTTTACCTACTGCAGTAATTGCCTCTGTGCAGTGGAACCCATTCAGTCTGTCAGCTTGCCATTAATCTCAAATACATCTTTGACAAAAGAATCTACCTTATCTTCATTTTGGTTGTGTCTGTGTTTGTATGTGAGCTCTGGCACTTAATCAGGTCATCAAAGTACTATATATGAATCTGTTTAGTTGTATGAATGTCATATGTTTGAGGAATTCTGACCTCCTGTAAAAGATTTATAAATTAACAAAAAAACCCCAGGGCTTCCAAATCTGTTTGTTACAAATATGTACCCATTCCTGACACCAAATAAAATGTGTTAACAGACATGAGGGCCATGACTGTGCTATGTGAGGTTTATGCAAGCAAACAATATGTGTGTGTTGCCTGTGAAAATATCCTCACTGTCTCTCCCACCCAAATAGCAATAATTTGGATTATACCATAGGTAGCTTTGTGTGCATTTTTGTGTATTTATGTTTACAGATTACGGTTTCAAAACTGATTTTTGTTTACCTGTGTGATAAACCCCCTCTTTTAATATGGCTATCAAGTTATAATTGAGAATCAAACTGCTGTGATATGTAATTAATGCACATATTTTATGCCTGCTTCACAATGCAAACAATTTAAATTTTTTATTTAGCCCTAATGTTACAATTAAATTAATTATGTACTTCCATGTGAATTTAAATTTCTTTAAATTGTTTTTCAATTTTTAAAAAAGGATTTATTTAGTATTTCTGGAGTATTTTCAAACTCTTGTGTAAGGACTGTCTGCTTTCTGAGCTCACGGCTAAACATATAATGAGAAGTCAGGTATTTTTGGATCAACAAGTAGGGATAAATCATATAAATGGATTAGGTTCTCTCTGGAAAGGATAGAGGTTTAGGAGGAATATAATTCTGTGTGTGGAAGGGGCCTTGCAGATTTATTCAGATAGTTCATATCTGCCGAGATAATTGTGTAGCAAAAATTAAGTAAGAACATGAAAAGACAAAGATTGAGTACATAGACTGGAACATGAACTTTAACATGAGTCCGAAATCTGGTAGTCTTACATTGGCAGCCCTAAATTAGGTGCTATTTTGGATTTCTTCCCAATAGGTAGGATTCAGATGAGGGTGTGAGGTACTCATTAGCTTCATCAAGGGAGATGATTAACAACTGCATTTAAGCTGTTTAACCTCAAAGGCTAGGGAGGAAGATGACCAAGACCTAAAAAATAAATTTGCAGGGCATAAATCTCCCTTTGGATTGAAATATTTGCTGTAAGTGTTGCTGAGCTAGTAAGAGAATGTTGAAGTCAGCAAGAACGGTGAAATACTTTGTAATTTATTAAAAATTAACCTATTTAGCTTAGGTTTTCCAAATGGAGGCTGTTAGGGGTGCTTGTTTCATATTTTGAGTGTTGCCCCTGGCTAGTACCCTCTGCAGCTGTGTGTACAGTGCAGGCAATGGCTCTGCTGGGTAGCAAGGAGGTGGGAACCATCGGTGTGGTTTGATGCAGTGTGACTGGGGAGGGCTCCCAGAATTCTGTGTCTGCATGGTGCCATATAGATCCAATCCCAAATCAGCACAGGTGTGCCAGCACAGCACTGGGCCCCACAGGCACCGCGCTGACTCACACAGGACAAGGTGCTGCTCTTGTCTTGTGCTAGGACCCAGCTTGTTCTGTGCTCATTTGAAGATTTTGTCCTCCCTTGTACAGCTTAGACATGATCTATGCAACACACAATTAAAATTAGGAGACCTGGGTCCTGTTTTTGACCTTGGGCATGTTTCTCACAGTGCAGTAGTTCTGCCCTTCACTGCCTTTGTCTAAGCACATTGACACAGGTCTGGAAATCATTATGTAGAAATATTGAGCAATATCATTGCTAAACACTAGAGGATATCCCCAACTTCTGTTTTGGTTTGCAAACCACATTTCTTAAAATCTTTAAGGAAAATACATTTCCTAGTAAAAATAGTTTCAGCAAGTAAGTAAGGCAATACATCTTTGCTTATCCTGGAATTTCAAATAACCGGAGACTGGATAATCGAGGCTAATCTGTACATTTATTTGAACAGTTTTGATTAAGGGGTAGGTCTGCTCAGCAGAAAAACCACAAGTGAGAATTTGCCCTTTACATTTAGATTATTATTTTTATGCTATGTTTCTTGACCTTTCAGTGCTGTGTTTGCTGCTTGTGGTTGCTAAGCACATTTAGCTCCTTCTTTAAAAATCAGTCACAAGCCACTGATGGGTTTGAGACTGTATTCAAGAGCTCACAGAAAGCTTGTTTTCTGTGTATTTTGTTGTGGTTTTGTTCCCCTCTTATTTGCAGCAGTCCTCACGTCCTCTCTTGCTGCTCAGCTGCTAAGACCATGACCCAGCTGATGCTGTAATGCTTCTTCCTTTTTCTCCTTTGACCCGCTGTTTCCAGAGTTTCCTTGGAGTCCTGCACGTGAACTACACATACTGCAGCTTGATGCCTCTGCATGGAGCTGCTGGCTCTGCCCTTGCTCTACAGCTGACCTTGCAAGGTCTTTATTTCATAGTAAAAGGCTTGAAGACCACACTCGTATAGAAGTGTTTATCCTGAGAGCTGTTGCTCATGTAACAACTGCAAAAAATGCATGGATTTACAAATCTATGCCAGCAAAGCAGAAACACTTTTACATGATGCCAAAATTATAGCTATTTATTCCAACAGCTTCTCCTAAATATTCACCCCACACTGCAGACCAGAAACTTTTCAGTACACAATTCTTCTTATGGACTGTTTTTCAATTTCTGATGTATTGGCTGAATGTTTGAACAAGGAGATGGCAAGTAATAGCTGAAAAAGTTTGGCCAAAATTCTTGAACTGTGTTCCAGAGGGTTATTATGGTTTGGTCTAGTTAATAATGTGCTCGCTTCAGAGCTTCCACTGACGTGTTCTTGCAGGAATAGCCATCCGATGCTCTTGGGTTGTAAAATTGATATGGAAGAAAGACAAGGGCAGAGACTTCTCTAGCTTTAGTCAATGAAGACACTGGAAATAAAGGGTAAAAAGTAATTACTTACAGAGTTCAGCCTGAGAAGAAAATTATTGGGAAGAGTGCTGGACGCAGAGGGTGGGATGAGAATGACATAGTCAAACCAGACACATGCTAGAAAACCCTACCTTGAGCTTCCCACAAAAACTAGCATTTAATTGTGCTATTTTGAAAAAGGTTTTTTCATTTGTCCACTGCAAAATATCTCTAAACTGGTTTGATTGTCATATCCCTCTTCAGTCTTATTCTGGCTGCCTGGTTTTGGTTTTGATTTTAGGGATGTGGTAAATGCTTTTTCAGCTACCAGCAGACATGACATCAGGAGTCTTTGCTAGTCCTGCTGATGTAGGTCACAATTCCCAAGAGGTATCTAAGGCAAGGACCACTAATTTAGGGTTCCAGGATGAGTTAGTGATACAAATTTAGATATAAATCTAGTGATTAGAAGCTGTATCTGGATTTCTAGTAATTCCATATTTGTTTCACGTTTTACAAGAGACTCTTGGATACCCTGAGCACTGACACTTTTCTGAGTAGCTTCCCTATTTTGGTGTATACCAGCAGTCATTTCTTGTAAGCTGACAGGTTCTGCTCTAGCCACTTAAAATCATAGGTGGGATTGCTCTGTATAGCAGTTCTCAATTACCTTGTTTCTAAACTATGGCTAATTGAAGCTCAAGCTGAATTTTACTTGTAGATGCATTTACTCTTGATATATGGTCTTCTAGGATTTTTATAGCACATCATTCACCCAGTCATGTTTCTTGAAGAAGCTTCTCCCTTATGTGAAGAATGTTCCATGGTTCTGATAGAGTCTCAACAACATAATTTTATTTCGGTAGTTGTATTTTCACCTTCTACTACAGTGACTGCTAACTATTTTCATGGATGTAGGGGAAAGCAGTGCTGTAAATATTTGAGGGACAGCTAAAATATATGAATATTTCACATTTCTTCTTTTTTAGTTCTGTTATTTTATAAAAAATCCATTTAGTCTTCAGTTTTCAAGGCGTTGTTTTTAAGAATCATGCATTCTCTTTTCAAGCTTGATTTTACTTTCTCAGTACTCACTTTCTCGTGCTTTTTGGGGAAGAATAAGAAGCTGGGAACTCTGATATCTGTCATGCACAGAGGCTGGGCTATATAAAAGGTATGAGCTTGGAAGCAGCTCTCATCAGTGTCCCAGACCTACAATGCCTCAGGATACTTTTTAGGTTATTGTGTCTCATTTGACCTTTGTGTAGCTCTGTAAGATTTATGCTTTTTTTATTGCTGCAAGTAGTGAATTCCAAATACAAAAAGTTCTAGTAGCCTACTAGTCAAGTGGGTAAAATTAATGTAGAAAGAAAATGTACTCTTTCTCTGGTTAAACTCTTTGATGGTTTTAAGGAAAGCTTTTTGAGGAGTGTCTTGCTCTTCCATACCAAGTTACAAAATTTCCCAATGTCAATCCAATTTTTTATATTCTCAAAGCATTAAGTTGCCAAAGAGAGGATTTCATTCAGACAGGTCATGTTTTGTCATTTTGAAGTTCAAATATTAATACCTTTTTTTGCATCATGCTGTGTGGGTCAGACTTCATGGAGAATCAGAAACTGTGTGCATTGATGAAATCACGTTATTTTGTGTACTTGAGATGCTTCTGTTTTTGAGCCCTGTATGTCTGACAACAATGACAGGTGCTGTCCTTACAGTGTAAAGGGACAAATACAGGCAAATTGTTTGACAAAGACATTTAGTGTAGTTCTCAAAGCATTACAGCAAAACTTTGAAATTAGGCTTTCTTGGGAATAATTAAAGGAGCGGGTTTGGAGTCAGTTAAAGACCATACCCATATGTAGGAAGCAATGCAGAACAATATACAGTGGAAAGATATCTCACTCTTTGTTCTTGGCTTTTACAAGGCTCCTATGTGGAAAAAGATGAATTAGAATTAGTACGAATGGATGAAAATAGGTTTTCAAAATATTTTCTTTCTTTGTCTCTTAAGGCACTGCTTCCATCTACAGCTTTCTTCCAAAACTTGAAATGAATGAAATCTCTTTTAATAAAATTAGAAGTGCTATGAGAAGCCTTTGGGACAGGGAATTTTCACGTATATTTTTTAATGAATGACATTCTCCAGCTGGCCCTACACCCTGCCTAATATTTTGCACAGCTTTAGAAATTTTGGTTCTATATGCTTTATTTGTCATGGATATTTGCATCACTGAGTATATTTTTAGAGACTCTATTGAGAGTAAAATTTTATTAACTTGTTGAGGATATATTATTTTTTATGCAATTATTTTCCACTTCAGAAAGATTTTGTGTAATATTGCAAATCAGGTTTAAACTAAAATATGCACAATGGAATTTAAAATCTTTGTTTCCTAAATGATGATGATAGTATTAATTAACCTGCTGTTTACTAAGGAGTCTTAGTCCCTTACAGACTATTGAATAGAGGGGCAGAAGAAACTCACTCAGCCTTGTCCATGATGTGTAGGTGCTACTTACAGCAGCCCAGGGCAAAATCCTTTCTGGATCTGGGAGCACACAGCTGTCCATGCCTGTGGCCCCTTGGTCAGCTTGGAGAGCATGGGCTTGTCCCTGAGCCAGACACTCACTGCAGAGCCCCTTCTGTGCAAGGATGCCAAGGGATGGCTTCTGTTGTTAAACAAATGTGTGTTGTGTGTGCTTTGTAATAAAGGGGAGGATGATTCTTGGAAAAAAACTAGCTGATGACACTTGAAATTTTCTTACTCTGGAATATTTTTGTTAGGATTTTTTCCTACATTCCTTTAAAATAAAGTAGCCTGCTTTGATGAATGAGAGGTCTTCATCTTTCTTCTAGGAGAAAAAAGAAGTGAAATAGCAGGTTTGATTCAGCTTTCTCTTGAGGGTTGTTGCAATATATTCAATAAGTCGCAATGTCATCTTTATACCGGGGGTATTTTCTTTTTCCAGTGGTCTTGGATTTTCTTTTTTTTTTTTCTTCTCATGAGGTTTATTTGGCAACTTATGAAAATGTGTGGAAGTCTTCCAATTTGCTTTAATGTCCTGGAAGGCTGACCTCAGAAACGCTCACCTCAACCCAGAGAGGATGAATTATCACCAAAATGTAAATATTTGTGGGGTTGGTCAGTTCATTTGTTTTTCCTTTGGTTTTTTCATGCTACAAGATGGTGTTTTTCTTTGAGCTGTTCAAAGTTCAGTTTTGGCAGTTTGCTGTAGGCAGAGGCACTGTGGTCTGTGAAGACACACCAGTACAGATATGCACACCCGGTTTTTGGCAATAAGGGATTATGAGCTACCAACTGGTTTTCATCAGCCTACAATTTTCCTGTCAGAGCCTAAAAGAACAGAAAACAATTTTGCTTGTAGAAATGCTCAGTGCCTGCTTATAATTAACTCTGTGACAGTGGTTTTCACACAAGTCTATTACTTATTTTATATAAACTTCAAAGGATTTTATAAACATGAACTGTTTAACTACTGGAAAAATAAATAAAATTGAAACATTGCAATAACTTGAAGGAGATATTTTTTCCGATGTTTTCTGGGAAAATTCATAGCATAAGGTACATCTGGAGGCCTGGCCCAGATGAGCTCTCCCATGTTTAATGCTGTGTGCAGTATGGTCTTTCCACCTCTTTTGTTGTCTTATTGAGGTTTTATCGAGGACAGAAAGAGGAACGTGCCTTTGAAGAGCTTTATGTGTCACATTATTGAGTCGCCTGTATGAGATGCTTTAGGGTTTCTTTCTGTTTGAACAATGCTCTATCCATGTTGTCCTGCAAGCACATTCTCTTGGTTTGCTCTTCTAACTGCAGCTGCTCCAAGGCCCTTTCCAATATATGTTCTCTTAATGTGTATTTTTGTGGCTAAGTGCCTTTCTGTAGTGAACGCCTTCCTTCTATGTTTTCTTACATCACAGGATTCTGGTTTCAAAGTAGAAGATTTAATTATATTTATGTCAATTTGAATACAAAAACTCAAATTGCGTTACAGAAGAGTTTTTGAGAAAATCTTTCGATTATTTGTTCTTCAGGTGTTTTTAAATGCAAGAAGTAAATGATTTCAAATTGTGAAATGATTTTTTTTTCTTTGGTTATTAATTAAACATTGACATGATACTGTACAAAATAAGGAAACATGAAAGTAGAAAATGTTGTAATTTAATGGATAAGAGAAGGCTTTTTAAGATCTTTAGCTATACAATTCTTTATAGCAAAGAGAAACTGAAATTTTGTTGGTTTTTATATACTTAACATGCCCTTTTATTTTAAATGAGTTACACATTGCTATTTTATTTTGGTTTAAGAGATCTTTAGCAGCACAAAACTAATCTCACATGTATAGACAAAATGGAATCTGTAGATTTTGACTATTAATGTTAGCATATGCTCTCTAATGTATGCTAATTTATTTGTGGCCACCATATATTTTAGCTGCAATTTCTTTACGTTACTCTTACGTTAAGTTTTTGAATTAATAGAATCATATGTTGTTTTCTTTCACTTCATTGTGTTTATTTAATTGGAGGTATGGGTGCCTGGTCCATACCAGACTTTCTCACACAGAATAGTATTTGTTGCATGGTTTTGAGCTGAGGAAACTACCCCTGAATGAAATTTGTTCATAGCATTAATAGTGTGTAGCTCATACTGAGGAAGAGAAGAACTTAAATCAGACTCAAAACACACACTGTGAGTTCTGTAACATTTTGCATAATTTTTACAGTCACTTACAAGATTTATCTTATCCAGAGTGTTAAAGCATATCAGATCTATCTCTGGTTTCCACAGAGAGTTAGATATATTCTGTATGCGTGCAACAGCATTGTCATCTTGCTTTTGGCAGTTTTAAAACAGTTTGATTGCAACTGGAGTGTGGTGGTGGGGTTCTCCACTGATGTTAATTGCAGGCGGAAGAGGTGTCTATATCTCTGCTGTCTTTAGAATTTTGCTGCATATTTGGGCTGCTGATACACAGGACTGAGGGTCTTCCCTTGGTACAACCTGTGCCTGCTAGTTGAGGTAACTCTTGAACAGATATCATTCCTCTTGCCTGCATGCTACTTAAATTACCTTCTCATTCACCAGGTAAGCCTGGCAATTTCCTTATTAGTTTCTTCATTATTAATTTTTTGGGTAAGGATGGGCAAGGCTGAGTGACTTCTGCTGTTGGTAAGGGACATGAAAGGCCTGGTTCTCAACTCTCAGCTCAGCATGTTACTCTTGCTGAGTCCAGACTTTGACCTGGGACAGGCAGAACATGGACTAAGTGCTCACAGAAATCTCAATGTTTTGCTACACAGTGTTCTGCACATTCCTTCTCTCTTATTCTTTTAAGTTCCCAAGACCAGATTTTGGAGCACCAAGTTCTTTCAGGAATCAACAGTCTTCTGTTCCTCATAATGCTTCAGGATTGTGTTCCGGCTGCCTGGCTGGTCAGATGCCTCTGTTGCAAAGGTTCCTCTTTATCCTGGTGTCAGGAATGATGGGAATGGGAGTTGAGAGAAGGGAAGATGCCTTAGCCAGCATCACAGCAGAAGATGTCCCCTCTCCTTAGCCTCCTGGAAATGGGTCTGTGCTTGGCTTTTTGCCATGCATATTTGAGTGGGGCATTATATCTCTCTCTGCTGAGCTGAACTCATGACTTTAAGGTTTGTTTGGGTTTGTTTTCAAAGACTTGGATGCAGCTGTCTCAAATTTCCACTCAAATATATTCATTTGGCCTTGCTTGTAATGAGCTGAATTTCATATTGCCTGTACTGAACAGTCAGCTTGCTACACAGAATCTTAACAGCTTTAATAATTCCCCTAACCATCCAATTAGACTAATAATAAAGGCTTAATTACATATCCAGTTAATCATCAGATTTGTTCACTGAATGGCTTTAATTGGTAGATAGAGCTGTTACACTATTCCAGTTTGAAAGCTATCATCCATTTTTGCTCACAGCTATATCCACCCAATTGTTTTTTATGGTTGGGACTCAACCACCATTTATTGAGACAATAAAAAAGCTCTTGAGCAAAGAAACATAACCACCCAGTGCTGTGGGAGCACCCTTCCACCTCTGGGGGCCTGTGTTCTAGCCAGGGCCTCTCTTTACAGTGCTCTATACTGCCCATGTTGAAGGAACTCCAAATAGCAAATGGCTGCTTTACAGGTTTCCAAAAATGAAGATGTTCTGTATTCTGCCCAGGTAGTTCTTTCAAAATGACTGTTAAAGACTCTGGGACCTGGAAGCCCCTTGGCTTTGTAAGATTCAATAATGCACCACCTAAGCCATTTTGAAATAGATACTTCAGTAGCCCTGAGTCTTTTCTTATTATGGAAACATATAAATTGGCTCATCCTGTAAAACCCTTCAGTTTTAAAAATGTAAAACCTAATTGCCTTATGGACATTCAAAGAATGGAGGCGCTTCTCTGGGGAGATTTTTGCACTGAACCAAAAGATGACAGAACTAGTTACTGATTAAAAAGAAAAGAAGAGTTAACCTCTTGATGCCAGTTGTCAGGATTTCCCCCACATATATTTCTGCCTGGTTTAATTGCTACTATATTTCTACACCATACAGATCTTACTTCATTTTCTTCAGGGTTGAATGGGGTAACTGGTTACAGAAACCTCATTGTCCTAGTCATGTTCCCTTCATGTTTTCACATCAAATATCCTATACAACTGCAAAATAATTTCCTTCCTTTAACAAGATTTCCAGTATCCTGAGTTCGGAAGACTCATGTTCAATGTTGAGCTTTAGCTGACAATATTGACCTTTGCTGTATTTCATGAAAGTATCATTTAAAACTACCTTAGCTGGGGGTAGTTGGGGGGAGCAGGGGGAGTCTTCCAGTATGTCAAGAATAATTATTCTGCCTTTGCATAAATAATCTGTTATCAGAGGAGAAGAAATGGTGATATTTTTAGCAGGCTCTACACCCTGGGGAAGTAAATGAAACATAAAAATGAACTTTCAAAGTCTTGGTCTATAGAAAAAGGAGCAGTGTGTGACAGCAAAAAAAGTGAATTTCTGTGAATTAGTACAATTCATTATTCGTGCCGTACACACGCGTTGCCTTACATCCCCTGCACTGCCGCTCGAATAGAAAATCAAACTCCTGGCCGCCTCCCTGGCCTCAGTGGCTGGGG
>NW_008239324.1:10979639-11044860 GCF_000691975.1 Corvus brachyrhynchos
AGCCGCTCTGATTGGATGCCTCCTGCAGCATGGCCGGGAGCATCAAGGAGCTGCAGGCCGGGGAACGTGCAGAGCAGCCCTTCTTCAAGTACGTGTTACAAGCTACCTTTAAAAAGATGTAAGTGGTTTAGGTTTAACAGGCACCCCAGCTCCCCCTTGCAGCTCATTTAAGTGGGAGGAGGAGTGTACATACAGATCAATAGCCCTTTGACAAACTGTATTTCCATAGCTGGATTCTTTAAAAAAAAAAGAATAGAAGATTTCAGAAAATGCACAAATGCTGAACCTCAAGTATGAGAATTTATCCTACTTCAGCAGTCTTGTGTTTAGAGTCCTGTATTTCTGGCTGTTTGGCACGGGAGCTAGATTTGTTTAGTATGCATATTGCACATAAAAATTAAACAATGTCAGTGAGAGCATAGTGTGTAACCTTTCGATTAACTTCTCTTCAGATAATTAATGTAGTTATTTATAATGTGCTAGTGTTCATGATACAGATCTAATACTTTCTGTAACAGAGGTTGGAAAAATCAAGGTCTTGCTGATCGAGACAGAGGTGCTGTGTAATGTCCTCATACAGCAATTTGCAATATATTGATATCACAGCAGCTTCCAGGTGACACCAAAAGTAATAGCTGCTGGTCCTGGCAACCTGTGAGTTGACTCTCTTGAGCTTTAGCATTAGTCTGTAACACCATACCTTGGCTCCCTGTGCATCCCCCTTCCCCAGAACCGGGAGACCTGGCATGGCACGTCCTTCCACTGAGGAAGAAAAAAAGAGTGCTGAGCAGAGCCCACCAGTTTCCCACATACTCTTGAGGGCCTATGGAGTCTTTGGGACTGCTGTGTTTGGTGTCCCCCCTTGCCTGCACTCTTTCTCCTCTTGGCAGGCTGCTGAGACGTCTCCCTGGCAAAGCACCTGAGCAAAGTCGTGTGTGAAGGCTCCTGGCTGTGGAGGAGTGGGGAGAGGACAAGCTGTGCTGGGATACAGGGACTGTGCATGAGGGAGATGCAGAGCAGGCAGGCACCTTTCCGTCTGTGCCATGGCAAGAACTTCTAGAACAGGTTTCGACTTCACCTGTGCAAACAACTCTGGGAAAGAAAGAGCCAGTGATGTCTATGTGCATCCATTGCCCTTGAAACTTCATTATCATCTTGTTCACAGAGATTAATAGTATTGTGATGCACAGTGGCTCAAGTCCCCTGAGACTTTCAAGTACCTATTTTTTCATACACTGATAGCAGCTGATTTTGTGTTTTCCATTATTTTCTTGTCTGCAGCAGCTATTGGCTTCTTTTTTTCCTTCCACACATTTAAAGCATCTTCTTTTCCTGTGTTTTAGCTGCTTGATGGCTTCCTATTGAAGGGGCAGTTGCAGATAAGGACTATGCCTGTTTGTACCCTTGCTTTCTCTTGGTGCTGCAGCCCATAATGACATAAGCCTCTCAGCCACTGAAAATTTTTATTTAGATATGATCTTAGCTTAACAAACTGTTCCAAAAGTTGATAGGGATAAGTATGTAAAATGGATAAAACCAAAGTGCATACTTTTTGTCATTACATTTGAATGTGAAATTTTCAGAGGACACTAAGGACACTTTACAGTAATGAAAGAGTTTTGTGCCGCCAATTTCTCCAGTAAATGAAAAGAACTTGATATAATCTGTGATAAGGGGTATTTTTCTGAGAATCTTCTAGTACTCTAAGTGTCATTAGCCTTTTTTTATGACTCACATTGTGAAAGGGACAGAAATAAAAAGAATTTCATCATCATTAGAGAATTCTTTCTAGGGTTACTGCTTTTTCTGCACCACTCTGTTTGCCATAACTATCCCTGGACTGCACTAGAGATAACTCAGGGCCTGTTTCTTGCCTTGGTGAAGGCCAGTGCTGCCTTCTGAACTGTAGGACCTTCACTGTCATTTCCAGACAAAACAGTTTGGCCTGCTTGAACTTTTAAAGGCTTTTTAAAAATCAGGACCATATCAGCTCTGGTTATTTGTGTATGCCATACCCCATTCACTGTAATCAGGTTGAGATTCCTATATCTTTCCCTGCCATTACACAGTGTAACACATTGCTTACAACCATATCAGGAATCTTCCTGGTTTACGATGCTTCATTAAGTGCATACAATTAAGCATCTGTTCAAACTAAAATGTTAAACTTTATGGCATTTGCATTGACAACCAAGTGTATTCAGTACAAATGCCACATTTCAGTACTTGCCTTTTAAATATTTTATTATGTTGTCCTGAAATTAACTTTTTATTCTTTTTTTCTCACCTTTTCAGATTCTGATTCAAGAGAAATTCTTAAGCTTGTTCTTGCTTCTTCAGAACTGTTTACATTTCTGGCCTAGCCTATCTCTGTGACCTGTCAATTCTTGTTTGCCTTCTCTGTAAATTATATGAGCCTTGAGACCTTTTTCTTTTCACACTTTGCATCAAACATTATTTCTTCCTCCACATTTATTCAGCTCCATTTAAAACTGTTAAGTGTTCACTTTTATTTTTTTCACCCACAAGAGCAGCAATTAGTTCTTGGAAAGCTCACAAACCTGCAAACTGTATCCTTGCTAAGTGAAGTTGTCTTGTGATCCTATTACAGCGATTCTTCCTTTTCTCCGTGTGGATCCCTCTGCCTTCCTACTGCTCGTCATGGTCTTGTCAAGCATTCAAACGTAAGCTCTTCGGAGAAGGGCTTTATGTTTAAGTATGTTTCTTTATAGCTGGTGTACTGTAAGAATAAATGGACGTTCAAGGTCAGTCTACTGAAGTTTATTTGATGTGCCAAAACTCTTCTGCACTTTGGAGCCACAAGAATGAGCATATTCAAAGACTTATGTCAAAGTGTTAATTGTCAAATTATGAATGCAATGTAAAACTATTGCAGCAGTGTTCTAACTTATTCTGGGTGGTCACCTTACCAAAGGGTTGTTACAGCAGAAGACAACACATTTTCAGATGCATTTGGGTCACAGGCCTTACTCTGAAAGCCGCAGATGGGGCTGTCTGGATCTCACCCAGTCTACCAGGGCTCTGCAGCCTTTAGAGACAGAAATAATGTCTTGGTCATGCATATGTGAAACAAAAATTTGTGACAGATTGCATTGTATGCAATGCTTCTGATTGTTCATAGGAGATTGTTCATAGGGTTAAGGAACCAAAAGAATCCACATGAAAAAGCTGAAAAGCATGCTTATAATAAGTGTCATGAAAAATGAGAGCAATTGGATCTGATGACCATTTAGGCATATTCCAGTAACATACAAAAACTACATTTCAAAGATGTACCTTTGGGGCTATTTTGTGCCAGTCTGGAACATAAAAGAAAAACATGTACTTCTGCTCCTGGATTCAGTAGTTGAAATCAGAAGCAAATAAACTGAGCTATGTACCAAAGGTGTTCAGTGGAGTGAACTTCTCAAGTTGCTCAAGAGCAACTGTTTTGGTGTTAGTCTCAGTTTGGAATATTAAATACTGGTTGTGTTCAGCTTTCTCTATCTGTTACTGCAGATTAACTTTGGGTTTTTTAATCCAGATCCATTCTAATAACAATGTACTAGTTAAAATGCTGTTGCTAGTGAAAGAGACAGTCACTGTTAAGCTTTTTTAACCACCTGCCTATGTTGAGTTGAAATGTGATGGAAATTGGCCTCTACAGGAACTTTTGACCATGTTTTTCATTTAAAATCTTTCTGCTCCTTACTCTGGATTTCTTAGGAGAAACAAAATATTTGTCAGTCAGTGTTAGCACAAACATTACCCTACAAAACCAGATATTGGTCATATAGTGGAAGAACCAGAAGATTTGGAAAACTGGGGTTCTTTCATATAAACAGCTAAAAAGCAAGTGCAATCCAGGTGACCTGATGCTTCTGAACATCTTTCACCACTGTACGTGGTGATGTCTGTTACTTGCTCACACAAGCCCCAGCACTTCACTGCTCTTTTCCTCTCTTTGTGTGAAAGTAGCTGTGTTCACTACTTCAGCCTTCTGGGAGACATGGCAAAACAGGAAGTAAATCCTTTTCTTCCCTTTTTCTCTTATCTTTTTGACGATCAGACCTTAGTTCCCTTCTTTTCTCCCTAATGAGTTTTGTTACTCATTTTCTATTTTCATGCCTCTGCTCAGCTGTAGCTGTAGCCCAAGATTTTACGTGGGTGATATTTGTGACAGACTCTGCCTGTTCAGTTGTCTGCTTCCTCTCTGTGGCGACTTTGGGCCACTGTGCCCCTGTTCCTCCTCCCTGGGACTGTGCAGTCCTGCCTGTAGGCAGGGCCAGCACCATGGGATCAGTGGCTGCCCAGGCAAACTGCTTCACCTCCCTCCTAGATCAGCAGCCAGAAAAGTCTCTCTGGTATCAAGAAAGAAATAAAGATCTCTAAAAGTGTGGCAACTCTAACAACAATTTGTAAAAGGCAGAAATTAGGAAACATCACCACAAAGTCTTAAGCTGCTTTCCATAGTGTTTATGTTCTCTTAATTTAGAGTTTCAGAGATTATCTCAGAAGTATGTTAGTGTGAAATTAAATTTAAAATATCAGGGTTAAATTCAGCATCCACTAGAAGAAAATATTGCAGAAGCAGGTTAATATTTTTAAAATACCTAATTATTTGCAATATTAGCTTTTTAGGCTCTTTAACAAGTGATGATTTGCAAATTCTGTATATTTCTGTTGAGTCCTGTTTTAGGATTGAGGGATTTTCACTCCAGGCACCCATTTAGAGAAATGAACTGGCATCAGAACATTTGTGGTTTAGGGCTGACTTTTGTCACTGTGTATTGGTGATGTGTGAAAGATTCTTTTCTGCATACCGGTTTTATTCAAAATCTGATGAGTGTTGAGAGCTAATCAATTGCTGTCTGAAATGTCTTTGTCTGAAAAGATACTCTTGTGATTATGTTTGTTGAGAAATATCAGTGGAGCACTACAGCAGTAGGCACCATGTAAATCAAGTGGGTGCTGCCAAACCATGTAGTCAGAGGTGCTCTTGTTTGAGATACAGTTTTTAATCCAGAATTAGGATTAGCCTGTGCAGAAGCCAGGTCTGATAAGCCCCCTGGAGTCTTCAAAGATGAAGTCACAGAATTTTTTTAATATATTGTCTATGGCTCTAAAGTATGAATAATGAAATAGATTTGCATTTGGTATAAGTTTAGTTTTATTTTCTCACCACTGTGGTGGTGAGCATTTGATGGACCCAAAGTAATTCTCTTGCATTTTGCAATTCTTTTCTCCTTTATTTGTCTTCTATTATGGAATATTTCTATCAAATAGGCAGTTGAGGGTCCCTGCTGCTGCTTAACCTGAGCACAGTATGTTTCTGATTGACATCAACCAGAGAGTTCCCAGCACTGCTTACTTGGACTGAGAGAACAGGCTAAAGCCCTTCTGCACTCACAAAATCCGTCCTGAGATATTTGAATAGCTAAAATGGAAGCTCAGTTATTTTCTAGGGGAATTACTGCTCATGTATAACTGGGAAGCGGGGAGAAAATAATGTAGCGAGGAAAGCCTTCAGAAAGAGAGAAAGTAGGTGATAAAAATAGGGCATTTCCCTGACTGAATTTCCAGGCTATACAGCAAGAGGTTTCACTCCTCCTTTTTTTGACCTTAAAAAAAAATAAAAGGGGAGGGAAGGATGTTGGTACATCAAAACAATATTGGAGGTTTCTTAATAGATTGAAGCACTGCCCAAAAGCATTGCATTTGATTTTTCTGCTGTTGTTTTCACTGGAACTGGATGCAGTAGGCTTTAAAGCATTCTGTGATTCTAAGGCATGTAATGAGATAGTCCCCATCACAGCTCCCACGAACCTGTAACTAGTTAGAAAGCTGGCACTCTAATTACCCAGCAATAGATCCCCTCTTCTTGCTACTATCAGCTTGATCTAAACTGGGCTTACAATGTAAAAGTAGTTCTGAGATTAATGCAGTTATTACAATGTAGAAGTAGTTCTGAGATTAATGCAGTTATTAAAAATAACATTAAAAAATCCATAACCAGTTGTATCAGTAAATTAAAAATATAGATTTTTCTCGTGAAATGAAAAGTGTGCAAATATACTCTGAAAACGAATGTGCATGCAGTAGAAATATGTGTGTGTACAACATAATTTGTGTCCATAATATAAAATTGTGTAATGTCCAGTGATTTCAGCTATAAGTGAGCCCCATCTGCTGGTGATGTAAAGAAACAACTGAAGTTGCAACTGCAGAGAAAATACTCACAGAAAACTCTGAAACTCTTTGCAAAAGATCAAAGCCTTAAGTATATAAATTATATATATGCATCTAGGTGCAATCTAATCACGACAATTCTTTAAAACACTCATCTCTGCAACACAAACTAATCACTATATCTTAATAAAGAATGAAAAACGTATTTTTGGAAAGTTTGCAGACAGCTTGTGGTTTTTTCCCTTTGTGAAGATTGAATTTTAATGCAAATGCTTATGGAGTTCTAACTTTTTCACACTTCTGATTCAAATAAACATCAACAGTTTCTTCAGCTTAGAAAAACAAAATTGAATTGGCTTTTGTTGTGGAATCAAACACTTCCTGGAAAAACCTTAATTATCACAAGCTCCTGTGGTTTTGTTGTGCAAGGTAGTAGCAGTGCACCAGCTAATGAGAACAAGGAGAATAATTAGAAAGGAAGCTCTGACAGACTCTATGTGTGTGAGATTCAGTTTGGGCATTTCCATCATATTTCTGCTCTGGTGTTGGTAGAGGTCGATTTGCATTCAAGGCTTGCAGTGATTGTTAAAGAGTTAAGGCCTGTCACAGCAGTGTCTCTTTTGGTGTGACCCAGGGGTGGGTTTTGGTAAACATTTTGGTTTCCACCTTTGCACAGACTCCCCATCACAGTGAAAGCTCGGTGAGGTGCAGTTCCTGGGAGCTCTATCCCATGACTGCACTGGGCTGAGCTGGGACAGAACTGCTGGGGTAGCCTGGAGAAGGGGGACAGCTGGGGACGGCTGGGGTGGCACCATGAGCCCACTGTGACCCTTGCCATCCACCCACCCCAGGTTGGGTTAGGTCCCAAAGGCCTTTTCTTGCTTGTAGACTAAAACCAGGCACCCTCTCTGTAGGCAAGTTTTGGAGTGCAGCCTACCAGCTCAGCAAGGTCAGCCCATTCCTGTCTTAACCCAGTGGATGAGCAAGTTTGGAATGGATATAGGAACAAACTTCAGGTGTGTGAAGTTTAGGAGTTCCTGTGCTCCAGCTTCTCCAGCTGCATGAAGAGCTGAGTTGAGATTAAGCATCCAAAATAAACAGTTTCAATTCTTTATTATTCCACTGCTGGGGGTTTAATTCTTATTCATTTCTCAAATTGCACATATTTTTGTATCCATCTTCAAGTTCAGATGTTTATAACTCCATATGTCCTGTACAGCTTTGTATGACCCATGTTGGCTTTAGTGCTTCCTAATGTAAAACTAATTTATTTTATGTTTTCATAAATTCAATTAGTAAGTTTATTACAGTTATGAGTGTTCAAGTATTTGCAAGTAGTTTGTTCTGTGGTGACACAGGTCAGGGAGTGCCTGAACTGTGTTGGTGTCTTCAGCACTGGGATGAAGGGCAGGTGCTGTGGGGGCTTTCCCTCTCCTGAATGGGGCTGTGACTTGCTGTTAGTCTGTTCTGCCTCTTTCACCATCATAAGTTAACATTGCACTTGTGGTTTTGCTTGTTTCAATATGGCATCCTTTTTTCTGAGCCTGAATATTGCAGTGTTTTTCTTTTCTTTTGTGTTTACCCCTGATGTTTTAGAGAGAAGTGCAGGGGGAGAAGTGTGGCTGAATTCCTGTAGCAAAGAGGAAATGGATGTTGTATACTTGTCAGTTCTGTATAAAAAATTTGGATAATTTGCTCGGCATAAATTATTAATCACTAATGTGCCAACTGCTCTTTTTCTTGATCTTCCATTACAGTTCTGATAGCTCTTGATAAATCACATTTTTCTTTTCTAAATTTGTTACTGGCTTGCATGGCTTTCAGCTTTTCCTATTAATTACAACACCAATTTGAGGACCTCTTTCAGTGCACACTGTGTTCTTCTGAAAAACTTGGAAGGGGTTTTCTGTTTGAGGACATCTTAAAAAGCTGAGAAATGAAGTTATGGTTAAGTTAAGGTTGAGTTATGGCTTTCACGTCCGCACTTGAACTAATATTTAGACCATTTAATGCTGTCTGGTGCTGTGGATTTGCTGTGCAGAGAAACTATTTCATGAAGCTTTGTGTATGGGGATTTTATGAGATCCTTCTTTTCCCTTCAGCACTACCTTCCTGCACTGTACAAATTGTGTAAACTTAACCCTTTTCCCACTTTGCTGGAGGGCTGTGGAGGCTGTGATTTCAATTCTGACTAGGCTGAGTGAAATGATTTCACACTGCAGTACTCAGCATTTCTCACAGAGACTAGTTTCCGTGTCAGTATTTACTGTTCTCTTTCGACCTTGCCACACAAACCCAACACAATTGCAATGGAAGTTTTTTGGTGTTGTTTATATAATGAAATTGCTTATGAACTGTTAATTGCAGTGGCTACAACTGTGTAGTCAAAGCCGCTTTTCATTAAGATTTTAGGTCTCCAAACGAAAAAATAACACCAATGTCTCTCCTAAGGGTCAAAGTTGACTGCTTCTGGTTGAGACTTAAGTAAATGCATCAGTGGTGTATTAAGTTTTAGTTTTCCTTTGAATTGATAATTGATAGCAGTTGAAATTGGAGCTGCTCTCTGTAACAGCAAAGAGCCGTGTAATGCCAGGTGGTTGTAACCCATGGCCAGGAGAAAATCTGAAAGTAAAAGAGGAAGGAGGACAGAAGGAAGTAATGTTGCTTTGCAGAGGCAACTGCCATATATCTCAAGCAGCATCAGTAATTTTATGGGTGGGTGCAATCAAGTCTAAGAGAAGTAAAAACTAATTAAATGATGGATAGTATCTTAGCAGGAAAAGAACTAGACCGAGGGAAAGGGAAGGTGTGATTTGGGAAATCTTATACGAAATATTTAAACTGGAAGCATTGTCTCATCTTTCAGGCAGGATAAATTATCCTTTGATAGAATAAGATTTTTGAGAACAATGGAAATGTTATAGAAGCATTAGCAGACCACAAACCTCATTGATGGCTTATAGTGGGCACTGAAGTTTGAATAAAGCACCTCCACATAAAAGTCTTTGTCTTAGAGAATTTTGAGTATGACCAGAATGAGTTTTTAAGAACTTCAACATCTTATGCAGCCACTGCATAGAGAGGGGTGGCTGAGTCTGACTGTTTGCCCTTGTGTACTCCTTAGCTTTTCTGAATTTTTCCCTGCAAGATTATTTTCGTCAAAAGTGTATTATGTGGGAAAATGTGAGTTTTGTTGAAATTGAAAATTCCCACAAACCTGTATATTTTTGATGGTGGTGGCTGTTTGGGATTTTTATGGGGGGAAAATAGAAATATAAACAAGTTCCAATTTTTTTCTGATTTCAAATTTGTTACAATTTCAAGAACTGTTATTTTAAAATGCATGGAGTAAATAGAAAACAGACTAACAAAAAGTATTTCTAATTTTAGCTAGTTATATCACATCCCAGTTTAGATGAACATTGTCCTTTTTCAATAATTATTATAGTTTGAAAACTTGTCGAAAATTTAGTTTGAAAGATTAATGTTTTCCAAATACATATTTTATCAGCTTCTCATTCTGATTAAAGGAATGATTACAGAGCCCTGTAGTAATGGACTGAGAGGTGATCACTTAAAATAACACAGCAATCAAAACATGAGTTTCTTTCAAGGCTCAGAAGAGATGTGAATTCATTTAATATGTTGTCATAACTTCAGATAATTAAAAGCTGATCTAGTGACAGCAAATGTCAGTTGAGAGAATTTAAGCTCTTAGAGTGATATGAGCTATTGAGGAGATAGTAGTGTTGTTGTTGACTCAAGGAGTGTTAATACTGCTCTGAGATAAGTCCAGATATCTGCATTCAAGAAATTGCATTAAGGTGTCTTGCAAGTAGTTTTTAATTTTTGCTTTGCTCTTTCAAACACAGTTGTCACTAAATGGTTTCATATTGCCTCATTAGAGACATTTCTTGAGTTGTGTGCTGTAGGCACACACATCCTTCTTTAATAAAAATAATTTCAAGTTGATGACTGCCTGCAGCACGCTCAGCAGTATTTAGAGAAAAAGGTAACCTATTAATATGCCTGAATTGAATTATTGGTGCTTGAAAATGCTGGGTTATATTTTTATATTAGGTCAATATGTGTATTGTGATCACTAAAAACCCCCAAAGCCTGCAAGATTTCCTAGCTGACCAAAAAAGAAGAAAAAGTAAAGGAAAAAAAAAAAAAACCAAAAAAACCTTCCACAAATAAAAAGGGAAACATTTTGTCAACAAAGTATTTGGCATCTTCTTAAAAAAAATCAACCAAACCCCCCCAAAATGTAATTCCTTGACTTCTTTCTAATAAATGACAAACCTTCCACAAATAAAAAGGGAAACATTTTGTCAACAAAGTATTTGGCATCTTCTTAAAAAAAATCAACCAAACCCCCCCAAAATGTAATTCCTTGACTTCTTTCTAATAAATGACCTTTCTTGGCCAGCAAAAATCCTGTACAGGCTCTTTAGATTTAAGACCATAGTGACAACACTATTAAGGGAAACAAATTTCAGCCATCTGGAAAGTGTTCTCACTGCATCCAATGTGTGCCCCCAAGAGCACAGGCTGTGAGCAGATGTTGGGCAAGCGCAGGGCCAGAGTTCTCTCTCCATGGCTCTGCTGCAGCAGGAAGCATCACTGACCAGGCCAGGTCATCACTGAGCCTTCCTAAGGTTCATGAGCTGGCAAAGGTTGAGGTCGAGAAACTGATTGGTTTGGTGGTTTTAGTTTAATCTTTGCAGGAGCTCATGTGCTTACTTTTTGTCTCCCACTAGATGTTCTCTAAGGTTCCATTCTAACCTAAATTATTCAATGTTTCTAACATTTTAAAAGCCCTCATTGAAGATACAGGTGTGCTTCTGCCATCAGAGGGGGAGTGACAGAACAAGAGGACACAAATTTCTTGAAAGAAAAATTGGCACACTGCACCAATCCTTAACTACTTTTTATTGTCAAGATGGTACTGTATCATATATTTAAAGTTCCTTCACTGATGACTTAAATATTATTATGGCATTCTAAAGAATTAATAGATTCCTGTTCCAGTAGTGCTGAATTTGCTCCCAAAATTCAAGTTATCAAATGTAAAATTAACTGCGTGCGGATTGACATGAGTCGCAAAGACTTGTCTAGATTTATAACACCAAGCAGTAGGAATATTTACTAATACTTCCAATAGCTGTAATAATTTCTCATTATCATTTATCATTATCTTGCAATGAAGTAGCTGAATGGAAGCAACCCCACATAGCTGCTGCCATTAAAAGATCATTTGCCAGCAGCAGCACATGGCACTGTGTGGGTTGGTTCCCAAGCTAACTCCAGAAGCTAAATACAGTAGCTCATGTGACACTGTGTGCTTAGTTAGGAGCTCATGAGTTGTTAATGACACCTGTTATACCTATTTTTTTCACTATAAATCTTTGAGTTGTTCTACTTGTACAGAAACAATAGTCTAATGTGCAGCTCAGTAATTCTCCAGGTCAGATTGCAGTCTTTGGTTAAATTTGTCTTCACTGCACCCACTTCCAGAGGTAATCTTCCAGCTTTCATCAGCTGGAGATGCAGGCTTGTTCATGCCTAGGAAGCTGAGGAGGCAACAACTTCTCTCCATTTCTGGTAATGTTTGCAAGGAAAGAAACATTGCTGTAGCTTCTTGGTTAGTAAGCTACTCTTATCCATGTTCAAACTAGTTGATGCTGGAGATGCAGGCCATTTGGGACACAGTGTGAGAGCTGCTCTCTGGGCCACTGGAAATGGTAGTTGAAACTGGTGGTGTAGAGGAGTTTGTTTCAGTTGCAGGGGGAAGAACCACTGGAGTCATTTTGTTGTGCATGTGTGTGTAGAACAGAAATCTTAATATGTTTCTCTCTTGGTACTGTTTGTCTTTTACTTCTATAGTGACTAAATCACTTGAAATTTGTGACTATTTATTTAGTTTCATAATCCCCTTGTGTGTAATTGAGTATCCCCATTTCACAGATAAAGTACTAATTGATTTCCTCGCATTATGCAGGGAATTTGGCAGAGCAGAGAGTTGAACGCATCTCTCCAGAGCTCGAGATTCCCTCAGTACTTACTGGGCCATATTCTTTTTCTCTGTGTCCCCCATTTCCCCCATTTTGTTCCTCTCCTTTTTTTTTTCTCCCCCCGTTTTGAGAAATGTGCCCTGCCCTCTAGAGAGTAGACACAGATAGCCTCTGATTGTAAATGTCAATTTAAAAATGTGTCTTAAATAAAAAATCCAGTCTGGATGCACAGAGGATACTACTCTAAGGAGGAAGATGGATGTAAATGGATGCCAAAGGACAGTGACATAGTTGTGCATCAGTTTGCATCACTCGATAGCTTCCGGCTACCTACTTTTAGGAAGCAGGATTGCATAATAATAGGGAAAAGAACTCTAATACTGGGTCAGCCTTTTTCACCTTAAAAGGCTTGCTTGTTATCTTGCGATATTTTTTCCAGAACAGCTACTTAAGACGGACAATTATTCAGTGATTGGTACATGAAAAAAATAAAATTGCCCTTTGTTAAGAGCTACTACTGAATTATGTGTTCTGTGTGTATTGAAAACTCTGGAGCTTGCTGAGTGTAAATGTTAACTGTGGTCATTGATATTGTGTTCTGATAGACACCAAAATGGAGATTTTATTCCACTGCTTTTGAATATATAAAAGCAAAAAATTATTTTGCTTAACTTGCTACCTTTAAAAGAAAACAAAGTTAGGGAAAAAGAATTGCTACTACAGAAGCAATTCACAGTGAAAACTAGGGTCACCAACTGAACTCTTATAGATGCCACGTATGCCTTGCTTGATGTAGACTAATTTGGACTATGTAATTTTTAAGGCTCCAATACTTTCTAATATTCTATTAGAAATCATTATTTTAGAGTTATAAAACATGTATGCTCTTTTTCCTAAGAGGCCAAAATGGCTACAGGTCTTTCAAGTTAAATACTGTACATAATTAGAGAGTTTTAAAAATGTATCTTCTGTACCCAGAAGTGGTGCCAGTCTCTTGACAACATACAAATAAGACAGATAATTTTTTCAGTGTGTATTTACAAAGCCGCCTAGCCTTTCAGTCAATATGTGGTATAGTAGCTTACACAAATATATGCTTTAGTACATTTAAGCTGTAACTTGCAGATGCAAATATGAGTTGGGAAGTCCTCACTGGAGCTGATACTGCTATGTATGTTCAATTATAAATGTAGAAAACAGTTTTTGAAACCCTCAAACATATCTGTCTTAACAGCAGCTCAAATCTTTTTTTTATAATAACAGT
Organism: Corvus brachyrhynchos; assembly: GCF_000691975.1. Classification (NCBI taxonomy): domain Eukaryota; kingdom Metazoa; phylum Chordata; class Aves; order Passeriformes; family Corvidae; genus Corvus; species Corvus brachyrhynchos. The sequence goes on from NW_008239324.1 coordinate 10,993,110, forward strand.
ATTTACTTGGGGGATGCCATAGCACAAACACCACCTTCTAAAACTAATAGATCTCTGTACAGGAGTTCTCTTCTGACTTCCTTTTTGAAGGAGGTGATTATGTTTAACAAGGCAATGAGTCTTTCACAGGTTACCATTTCAGGACAGTCTGTCTATGGAGTTTTTACACGTATGTCAGTGCCCTGCTGAGAGGTCTGTTTTTTCTAGAGGTGCCAAGCACCATATGTGAAGTGTCCAACTGTAATTAAGTTGTCTGATGTTAATAACAGCTTAGGTGGTTTCAAACATAAATCTGTGTTAACAGGTGTGGTGGCTTTTGGGCTGAGGCAAGATACAAGCTTCCAGCAAGGTTCCAAATATAAAGCACAGTTTCAGGACATATCAAATTAGAAAATGTGGAGAAGCTTGAAAAACCAGCTTGATACAAATCCAAAGCATTCCCTGACCTCTTTCTACTGTTTTAAGGAGGAACATGTCTTACCAGGTCACAGGTAGGTAATCTGGTTCTGTAGAAAACCATGGTGTAGTAGCTGCAACCTGAATTCCTCTTTGGCACCCAACTAATATGCTAGCTTTGGTAGATGGGGAGCTTGATGCAGGAGGGATGGTGTTTTCTGAACCAGAGAACTGTTTGTTAAATAAAATTATTATTCTAAGTGCCTACAGCATGCACATCACATCCCTTTACTAGAAATTCTTCCCTGTGATCAGAGCAAGGGCAACATAAACAGATTGGACAGTCAAGATGTCGTGAAGTGTCAGAGCCTTTGTTTTGTTCTGTGTTTAAGTGTTACATTAGGACACCAGTACAACTGAAAGGCTTTTTCTAGAAAGTGAAGTAGCTTTATTTTTTTCTGTCCATGGAAGAGGAGCTGATTAGCTGGTTTTCTGGGAAACCATCCTTTAATGTACAAGAACGACAGTGACTTCTTTGTGGGTCACTGGAGTAAGAGGTATGTCCATTTACTCTTCTAGTTTGAAGCCTTTGCATAGTACTTGAGACTGCTGCTATGATTATTTTTTACTGTGATTTGCCTGCGTTCTTCTGCCACCAGCCATGTCAGTCAGTCAAGCCACTTCAGGAATGTCTAGTTCTTGTCTCAGTCACTCTAGTCCTTCCTCATTTTCAGTGCTGTGGCTTCTGCTGGATGCAAGTAGCTCTCTGCATCTGCAGAATTCACTGTCCTTTTCTTGCTTTGGGACTTGTGATTTGTCACCATCATAATTTCAGGTAGATTGGAGGATAAGAAAATAGCCAGAGAAACTGAAGTTGGGATTTGGTCATGAACTAGCACAAAAGATGAAAATCTTGGGACAATCTTTTCTCCTGACAAAAAGATTTTCCTGAAAGAATGGAGGAGTGAAGTTTTTTACTGTTTGCATGGGTATATCCTAGGAGTAGACAAGTGGCACAAGGTTTCATTCTGTTTAACTGGTAAAATGTTGTGGGTTTTTGTTCTCCACAGAACCAAGTGGATAAATGGAAGTCAAACCACCACATTTGCTAACATTGTGATTTGAGCTTTATTCACCCTTTGCAGAATGTGCAAAACCAAACTCTGTAACAGTGCTCTAAGACCAGAAACATTACAGTTAAGTGAAATACAGCCATGGAGAAACACAAAGTCCCTCCTCTGCTCAGGGAAGTGGTGCTGGGTTAATGGAAGCCTTCACTCTGGATCACTATGTGTTTGTGAGGAGGCCTGTGGGTCCATGTAGACAGTGGGAGCCCTCAGCACGTGTGTCTGTGTCCGTGCTGATGCACAGCTCGGAGCTGCACAGGCTGGGGGGCTTTGGCTGACTGGAGCAGTCTCGGATGCATCAAGTGCCACGTGTGCATGTGTGTGGGCAATGTGCCCGGGAGCCGGGGGAAGGAGAGCAATTCCTCCTCCCTGAAGTGGATTCATCCAGCACAGCGGAGGCCGGAGTGAAGAACTGTTCCCTGGAACCTACCCCGCGCTCCTGCTTCCTTAGCTCCAGGCCATTGCTCCTTGTCCTGCTATCTTCTGAGACCGGAGAATTCCCTTCCTTCATTTATATTATTACCTTGAAGGTATTTATAGACTGTGATTGAGGCCTCCTGAGTCTTCTCTCTTTGAGACTATGTAAGTTTAGCTCCCGAAGTCTCTCCTCACACATCTTACCCTCTAATTCCTCTATTGCCTCTCTGTATTTCTTCTAATATTTTAAACACTTTTCCTAAACTCCAAGCACCTGAGCCAGCTGTAGTGTATTGCTAAGCAGGGCAATGCTATTAATGCCTACTAAATATTCATTTTGCCTGTAACTCATCCAAGACCAACTCTAGCTTGTGCCCTTGCACATAGTATTGTATGCTCCTATTTTGTGTACTGCTGCCAAATAGTAAATTCTTCTGCTTTAGCACAGCAAAGTGCCAGTGTTGTTTAGTTCTACTTTTACAGTTATATGTCATGCTTTATGCTTTAAGCATTTTTTCTTACTGGTCTCAATTTGCTTTTTATACAATTTCATTTCTTTTTTTCTTTTTTTTTCTGATTTGACCTTAATCATCAGTGTTTTAGGCCATCTTGTGCCTGTCTAAATGTGGACAATATGTAGGATCCACTAGGTACAGATATTCAAAGATGATCTGTGTAGTGACTAATACAGGTCACTTTTCTCAAAACCAAACCAAATTTTATCAAAAATACCTGGATGTGGTGTCTAAGAATTCGCCTGCCAAACCACTGCTTTGACAGCACAAAAGGCTGAAGATAGAGGAATGAATCATTGCTTTCTTTAATCTACTAGGTCCTTTATGACAGAAGCAGAATCTTCAATGTAAAGACTTGATTTTCCATTATACTGGTAGGTGTTGGAGTCTTTCTTCCACCAGGATATCAAAAACATCTTAGTGATATTGAACAGACAGTACTGTGGATCAGATGCTGCATGAGAACTGACCCTGTAAGAGGAATGATGGTGAGCACTGAGCTAGGGGATCTTTTATTGATATTTGGCAGGTTTCCAAAAGGGAATGTTCTAAAGGATGCCTCCATGTGCAAAAGAACAATGTTCCATCAGGGTGGAGGAAACCATTATTCCTGGCTCCTACAAACAATCTCCAAAGACAATGAGAATGTAGATTGACAAACATTTATGGTACCAGCTTTGTCACTTCACCAGTCTGTTGGTCTGTTGTACTTAGATGCAGATCTGTTGGTATAGCAGGAATTTCAATTACTGGATTAAAAAATATGCTTTTACTAAATGCTTTTTTCACCTTGATATTTGTCTGTCAGCATGAGCTCATTATCTCCTGGCAAGGTTCTGTTCCATTGACATTATCTCTTAATTATATTAAAATGAAAGACAAAATTTTACTGTTCAAGAATTATTTCTAAAGCTATAATTTAGATTTAAACAACTGTGTCAATAAAGCAGAGGAAGCATGCTCTTCAGATTCACTGTATCTTTGGATTCAGTGTAATTGGATTGGGTCTCTCAAGCTGGTAAATCAATCCTCGTAAAAATGGCCTGAGTGTTATGATCTCCCCTGTCTGAATCTGCTCTTTTGGTGGCTGCAGCAAGCTGACCAAGCTGGGCAGATGGCCCCTCAAGTGGTTTCACTGGAACTTCCCCAGGGCCTGGTATGAAGGGTTGGCCCCTTGGTTCACGTGGGGTGCACCTTGCCTTACTCTCCACTGCCAATACGAGTCAGAGTAACAGGGTTTTTTTAAAGGGTAACCAGTTTCCAGCAGCTCCTACAATTGCAAAATAAATATTTAAGATAGTCATTCCAAGGAATTGATATATCAAATAGGAACAAAATAGAACAAAATTTGGAATTAAGTTCTACCAAACCATGATACTAATTGCTTCGTCGAAGTACAGACCTCTCCTGCAGTTTTGACTACAGGACAGTTATGATGAAATTGATCTTTTTCTTATTCCTGTGTTTTAAATTCTGCCCATTACTGGCAGCATCTGAATGCAGCCACCCTTTTAACTGATGTTAAGTGCAAATGGAAAGGAATTTGTATTCATTTCTCAGAAGAAATGAATGCTACAAGGATGTATTTGAATTGAGGGTGGGAGCAAATTTACTATTTAAGAACTGGTCATGGTCTCATAATTAGGAATGAACTGAGTTTTCCTGTAAATTAAGGTTGACCAACTTCTCTTTTAGTCGTGAATAATACTATATTTTCATAATTCCAGAACAAGCCCTTTAAACTACAGACTTAATTCAGATTCCAGATTTGAAATTAATTAAACGCACATATTTCAAAACATTTAGTTCCCCAAGTCAAATGGTTTTCTCCCCTCACAGTCTTGATCTTTTCTCTAGTGACAGAATCTCATAATCTGTTTTGTGTAAAATAATATTTATAAGATGTGCAGGGAACAAAGAACATAACTTTGGATTGGCCCCAATAAGTGAAGATTTCACCTTCTGCACAGTTTTAATTAATAGAATCATTTTCTCAGAAATTCTTATGTAAATATTTTCCTCCAAACTCTCTGCTGTCTGCCATCTCCTTCTGGTCATGTCTGAAAAAGGAGTGAGGATGAAAAAGTTTTTGGCAGTTTTGTTGTTGTTGTTGTTGTTGTTGTTGTTTTTGACAGAAACCATTTTTTCAAACAGCCACTAACTCTGTTTCAACACTACCGACTCCAAAATCTTAACCCACGCTACTGGACTTAGTTAATAGTCTCTGTGTTAATATTAACCACTTAATTTCCATGCTGGTAAAAGCTGTTTATTTGTAAGTTTAAGGTTAATTCTGCAGTTTGGGTGTTTATAGCACTAGGGGTTCTTACGGTTATTTCCAGCACACCCCTAATGATTTTAGTCTAATATTGATGCATCTTTCATTGGAAATGTGTTCTTAGTGTTTAGCATAGGCAGGCCCTATGTAAAAATCCTAAAATCCTAAAAATCCTGTGTAGGTGTCAGAAGTTGAGGGTCCTGAGGCAGGTCTGTGGTGTGGAGAAGGAATTTATGTGTGAAGCATGGGGAGAGAGGGAGGAAGTTTTGGTTTTTTAGTAGCCATTTGCTGCAGTTATAAATAATTTTGGGTATTCAGAGTCATCAAACTGGAATGGTTTGAGTGGTCATAGCGTATGTAAAGTGTAGGTGACTTTTAAAATACTTTAAATGTACTATAACAACACTTAACACCTTGCTGCTATCAGCTGAGGTAAACACAAGTATAAGAGATAATCCTTAGTAGGTATTTTCAACCAAAAGCAGAATAAATAGACTGTCCACCTTATCTCTGTGCTGATGTTTACATCGACAAAAGGTGGGCAGATACACTGGATTTCACTGGATTTTTTTCCTTTTTTTTTTTAAATTCACTCCTGCAGGAGTAAATGCCAGGGAGTGTCATTGTTTCCCAAGGAATGAAGATATGCTATTTAAGGAAAGCAGAACACAGCACCTAAATATCCTCAGCCATGAATGAAATCATCTCTGTCTCAGAAACTCTTTTGGCTAAAGGTTTTTATTCTTCTGCATTTGTTTTTTGATCTTGCTCACAATTTTCTTCCTTGTAAAAATGAATCAAAAACCTAGAGCAATTGACTACAACTCACACCCCTCCTGTCAAACTGTGAGAAGCCCGAATTCTCTAGTTTTTACATTCCTCAGACACAGGGAACCTATCCCTAAAGCCTAGGACTCTCAGATATTCATGTATTTAGAAGAGGGTGAAATTCTCAGAGGAAGTTGTTGAAGGACTGGCTCTTTTCAAAATGGTCACTACAAAAAGTAAATGGTTGTGGTTTATGCTGGAATATACTCTTCACAGGTTATCCCTGCTCTAGCTGAGACTCAGCGCAGACCCAGAAGTTACTGCTCACCCATGACATTTTGCTGGAGTTAGGAACTGGGATAAAAGGAGGCATGGTGGAAGTTCAGGCTGGTTCCCAATGCGAAGGGTTTTTTAAATAATAGCCTGGGTATTGCCATGTTATACTCATGAAAACTGCACTTATGATAGTCTGTCCTTAAGAACACATGCAAGGCAGCAAATTTTCTTCTGAAATGCCAATAAAGGTAAATGTTAACTTGTTTTTTAGGAATAATTTCACTTTTATTTCCTTCTCTTTTAGCTTGTCATTCAAGCTCCTTAACAGTGTCAAGGACACTGTTAAATTTTCTTAAACTAAATGTTAAGAGACAAGTGTCACAACTTTTAGTGATTGGAATTGTGCAATTAGTTGTGGAAGTCTATGTACGTTTGTGAGAAAAAAAAAGTTTGATCTATTTTTTAGTTAGTTGAAGCTATAACCAGTGTCATTTCTGTGATTAAGACAATTCCAAATGTGTTATGGCTATTAGATTTTCTCTCCCATTAGATTTTATGTATATGAGAAATTCAGTTAACTCTTTTGTTTTTCTCTTCCTTTCTTTCCCCTCCAGTTTAGATGTTGAAAAAATAAAGTACCCATTTTTTTCCCCACTCCATGCTTGAAATAACTCACTGGTATTGAAGACACTCCATGTCTTAGCTCTTTTACTGTCTGGCTGGCCTGTAACATTCCTGACAATACTCTTCCAACTCCTGCTAGCCAGATTTCATAAAGATGAGGAGAGAAGGGTGCTAATTTCAAAGGCAGTTGGGCTGCTGAGGCAAACAGCTCCTGGTGCTGGTCTGGCAACCGAACTGTGGTGATTCTACCTAATGGTAACATTGTTATCTCAAATTTAGTATTAGCAGTCCTATATTAGAATGTCTAGTGATGGTTGGTTTGAGAGGGGGTCTTGGATAGTTACAGAAATCAGGAGAAATACACTGTGTGTTGCTGTGTTGTGCCCTGGAGCCATGTCCTGGCAACCAGACAGAAGGTATTGACTGAGCATTGCCACTTGGTCCAACTGGGGCAGTATCTTAACCATTAAATTAAGCTTAATTAAATTGAGGGCAATTGTAAAACTGTTTACTGTAGCAGAGCATTTTGACCAGGGGAATGAGTTAATCAGCTACATTTCTGTTTCTGTTGTCCCATAAAGGTTCCCAGTGTGTGTTCTCCGCACGGAAAACCTGAGGAGCTATAAAAGTCTTCAGTGTACATACTAGATTATAAAACTTTTTCCAAAATAAATTTATATTGCAAATGCTTTTTATACTTTGCATCCTTTCTGGAAATAAATTTTTCACTCTTTATACAGACAGATAAATGTATTATCTCCTTATCTGCAGCTGAATCACCATAAACCAGAATTTTCACTACCATTGAGTACATAACAGATTTTCTTTCCTGCCTGTGGTTTGGTGCTTAGAAAATAGCATGTGGCTGCTAGCCATGATTAAAGTACATTTTCTGCATTTTTAGAGTCCTGTTTTCGGGGAGATCTTAAAAATTGTACAAATGAGCAGTTTTCAGTTGTTCAGGGTGATTTATATTTACTCTCTATATGTTCAGAGTGGACTACAAATGGCAAGCACTGGAGACTTGTTATGAATATGATTGGGACCAAAGGCACAGCACAGGTAATTTTTGTGTCAGAGCTGAGGCCCCATTGACTAGAGGAGAAAAATTGGCTAAATTTTAGGTGTGGAAGATGTATAACAGGATATTCCTCTCTTCTGAAAGCAGATGGTGGAGCTTCTTCAATCAGTGATGCTTTTCTTTAAGCAGCCACAGCTTTTCTGGACTTCCAGTACCTCACCACTCTGATAAGTAAAGAATTTCTTCTTTATATCTAGCCTAAACCTGCCCACTTTCAGTATAAAGCCATTCTCCCTTGTCCTGTGATTACCTGCCCTTGTAAAAAGGCTCTCTCCATCTTTCCTGTAGGCCTCATTTAGTGCTGGAAGGTACTGGAAGGTCTCCCTGAAGCCTTCTGCAGGCTGAACAACCCCAGCTGTCTCAGTCTGTCTTCATGGGAGAGGTGCTTCAGCCCTGTGATCATCCTCATGGTCTCCTCTGGACCCTCTCCAACAGGTCCATGTTCTTCTTATACTGGGGCTCCCAGAGCTGGATGCAGCACTGCAGGTGGGGTGTCAAATGTGAATCTCTTTGCAGAAATGCATTCAATTAAACCAATTTATCTTTTGACAGAGTAGAAGAATTATTCACCTACAACCATCTCTCAGAAGGTGGAATGTCAGAAATAAAATACTCACACAAAAGTCTGGATTCACTAATCTGGTGCTCCCAGGGACTTCAGGTCATCTAATAGCTTGATGAAACAGAGTAGCTCAAAGGAAAGTGCTTCCTCTGGGATGTAGATATCTATAGCAATGGACTTTTTACAGAGCTATTGGAAGATGAAAAAACTAACAATTGTGGGATATGATGTACTGAGAGCAGCTTTATGGAAGAGACTTGTGGCTTTTAATGATTATAGAATATGCTAGATATCAGACTGGAGAGATTAAATAATATATTTGTTGTTAAATGAGAACTTAACCACTCTGCTAGAGGGAGGCAGTATTTTTACGATCTTACATGATATAGATTCCTCTTAACACTTCACAAGAAGACCTGGGAGTGAATCTGTGAAGTTTTGGTTGAGGTGACCTTTAAGTAAAAGAGGGGATGACAGACAGGAAAACACATTGTAAACAAGCTTCATTATGAAGATTTTTCTCCATGTTTGTCTTCTGGTTTAAAGTAAAAAGTACTGTAAAAGCCACGTAAGAGAAAAAACAAAATGCAGCTTTTCACGTAATTGACAGTTTGCTGACATGAATACAAATGAAAGCCTTGGCACCTTAAGTTTCTCCTTTAATTTGTAATTGTAGTCTGCTTAAGTTGTATGTGTTTGTTGGGCATTTCACACGCAACTTCTGGAGGGAAACAGCCCTTTGCTCTCAGGCAGTCACTGATGCAAAGGGCAGTGTGTGGCTCCAGAGAGCAGGCGTGGGCAGGGTGCTCCCTCCAGCCCTCAGGAAAACACAGCTCAGTAGCCTGTGTTCAGCCTGGCTTCCCACCAGAGCTGGGCTGGGTGGAGGAAAGTGAGCCCAAGATCCTCCCCAAGCTCATGATTTTGGTGCTATTTAGGGGAAATGGAAGAATGGAAGCAAGCAGGATGGGACTGAGATGGCTGTTAGCACAAGCCTCTGTGTCTTGGGAGAAGAGTGGGTTCTGCATCTTGTGGTGATGAGATGAGGGAGAGGGGCTAAAGGGATTTGTGCCTTTCTTGAGGAGGGAAGAGGGTGGAAGTGCAGAGGGGATTGGTTGAGATTGGGCAGGGGAAGCAGGCATCTCTCTGGGCACTGGTGGTGTAAGGGAAAAAGGAAACTCTTGAAGGAGCTGGGGATCATGGCCTCAGATCCCAGGCAAAGGGCAGCTTGGTTCCTGCCTGGACACCTTTTAACTCTTATCACTGGGCTTTGAATTTCTCACAGTTGGTGTCCTTAGCAATAGGAGGGAAGCAGCTTGGAGATATGAGAGAGCTGACAACCCCACCTGGGGCACTGCATGGCCTCCCAGGCTCCTGCACCCTTGTGTTGGGTTTTGTTGCTGCTGATGGTAAAGACAAAATATATGATTTTGTTCCTCATCTTTTAGAAGGGGAAATTAAGTTTTGTCTATGGTGCTGGAAAGCTTTGAGCAGCACATAACATACAACCTTCTAGTTAACAGGAGGAAACAACTGTTTTTAGACTCCAAAATGATGCCTTCAGAGATCTGTGTGCCTCTGACAATGTAGTTAAAGCTGAATGGCCACGAGCAAAAACTGACTTTCAGGAACTGTAAATAATGGTTGGGACTAATCTTTAGTCTTGCCACAATTCTTGTATGGGGCTTCAGCCATTTGAAGAGCTACAAGATCATGTCCAGATTAGGGTATCAATATCTGACTTACTCCCCCACGTTTTTTTTTCAACGTTGTCCCCTACTTTATTTTCTTACAGGGAGAAATAGGAGCAGCTGAAATATTGCTTCTGTAGTTAATGCACCTAGCTACAAAAATGACACTAGCTTACAATTTAATTTAGGAAAATTAGAAGGCTATTTCTGACCCAGCAGCATTAGAAATTGAAGTCTATTTGTCACCTGCAAACACAGAGCTCAGACAGAAACAGTGCAAACTTCTTCATATTGGTCCCTCGCGTGATGCTAATGTTGGCTGGGAGGAAGATAATTCATTTTGTGAACCCTGCTTTAGAGCAAAGATTACTTACCATGCTTAATTGTGTGCCTAGTTAGGAGGACGTTGTATGGCTGAGAACAGTGCTGAAGTTGCTACACCTGTGATCCCAGGGTAGAGATTCAGCTTGCTTTCAGGCCAAAGAATTGGGACTCATAGTTCTTGCAGAAAATAAATACAAAAACCCCTCCCCCCAGCATGCACTTGTTTGCAATCAAAGATTTAGAGTTGTCCAGTCTTCAAGTGTGATGTCAGTGTGTTCTACCAAACCAGGATGGACATTTCTCATGCTACATTGTAACTGACTTACAGTAAAGTACCAAGTAGTTATTTGCTCATTAAGAATGTATTTAGAAGACAGTGCATTTATTAATATTTTTTTAAATGTACTTAAGTTGTATTTATCTACCTAAGAATTGGTGTACATTATTACTTGCACTTTCCAAATTCTGGTTCAGAGAGACACTCACTAAAAATTCAATACAGCCATTGAATTTTGTACTTGTGCTTAAGAGCATATAAAATTAGCAAGTATTACATTGTTGTACAGTGTATTTTGTTGGTAAAATTGTGGATAAATTTTTCTGATTTGCAGATGTAATTAATTTATCGTTCAGAGAAATCCACAATAGAATTGTTTGAAAGTCTGTCCTTCTCCACATACTGACACTATGCACTGTGGCTGCCCCATTCCTGGGAGTGTTCAAGGCCCTGTTGGACAGGGATTTGAGCAGTCTGGACTAGTAGAAAGTACTTATGGCAGGGTTGGAATGAGATGATATTTAAGATCCTTTCCAACCCAAGCCATTCTGTGATCTATGACTCCAACTGCTGGCCCTGTGACAAACTGGTTTGCTTTACAGTCTTCAGGCCTGTAGGCTGCTGTCATTCAGGAAAATACCAGCATCTGTTGAATTTCTTGGAATCTGTCAGCTTGGACATTGATATTTTTAAAAATTTGTACTTAAGCGTCAATTCAGCTTTGAGCGTTTCAAATTGTTTTAAGCACAGACTGATTCAAATAATTTCAAACTAGTACTGTATTGATTCCATAGGAGTTTTGTGATGACACAAACAAAGAAAATAATTGCATCCTGAATTAACAAGGTGGAGAACACAGCCTGCACATTGTGACAATGATTTGGCTTTCTTGGAACACAGTTCTTCAGAATTTTTTGGAGTTTGGGTGATAAAAAGTTTGCAGCTTGGCTGTTGTAAGCCTGAGTGTTGTCCAGTTTGAAATGAACTGTGGCTGGCCTTGTGTTTCTGTTTGGATAAAGGCAAAAGCATTCGCCAACTTTTTCATTGCAATTGCGTGAATTTCCGTAGTAATTAGGCTGAGGTTGGATCCCGTTCTCTGACTTATAGCATTGCCTCACAGAGAAGGCAGCAAGGGAATTATTTACCTTTTAATTGTAGTTCTCTGAAGGTGGGAGTCTCTATGGATTGATGCTCAGGGGGTCTCAGCTGTTGTGACCTTGGGTACTGAATGACTAGATTAAATGGTAAAGTTTAGAACTGGTCATAATGAGTTAGTACAAAAAGATGCCTTGAGGGGTCTATATGGCATATCATAGCCCCTAACTCCCAAATCCTTTTCAGACTAATTATAATAATTAGAACTTAAATAGGAATAAAACCCCAGCTCTCAGGGGGAGGTGGGAGGATGAGTGTGGCTCTAATAGCGGACACCATGCTCAGAGAACTCAATTATAAGCAAGTAATTTTCTTCTCTACAAAAGGTAATTGGCCTCTTCCACATCTCTTTTCTCACAGATGATGGGGGAGAATTGCGTGGAGAGGGTGCTTGCTGCCAATAGGAGCCAGGATTCCTGGTTAACATGCGGAAATGAAACCCAGCAATGGCCTTAATATTCTCCTGTACTAAAAAGGAAATGCCCTGAACACTAAAAATTGCCCAATAAGATACATATGGAAAAAAATACAGGAGTACAGTAGGTGGGTGTACTGAAAGTTGTCTTCATTGCCCTGTGGTTGGATGACTGTCACACAGACCCAGAACAGGAGCAACTCTCCAAGCTTGCTGTTGCATCTCAATATCCCATTGTTGAGACCATCCCAAAAATAAGTGTTATAATTTGGCTTTAGGTATTCCTCCGAGGCTGCCAGTAGTGGTCAGTTAGTTCAAATGTGGCAGCAAATTCCTGATAAGCAGTATACCTTAGGTTTTGCGTTTTTGACAAGCAAATTGCCCTTTTTCTAACAGTTTTAGTTAAGGAGTTTCACGGTAAGGTGTTGCCAAGAAAAGAAGCTTCAAGGGGAAATGTGTAAACCTCTCTCTTGCTCCTGTTCTTACTTCTCATGCCAGGCCACCCCAAGCAGCTCTCCAGCCTGGCAGAGTACAACTAAAGGATCTAAGTGAGTTGAGGTTTGCTACTGCAAAATTAAAAAATACTCTGCTGGTAGTCAAGCTTAAGAAGGGTTTCTGGCCCTTAAGAATGTTTATGAGCCTTTATAATTCAGGAAATCTGATTTACTAGGAATGTTGACTACAAGCCTCCGCTGTACTGGTTGTGGACAAAGCCAGCTGAACAAACCTGTGATTAAAGTTAGAAAATTGTACAATGTCCTGCAGAGGGCAGGTTACTGGCCAGGTTGATATCTGTAATTTGACAACCTTCTAGTACCTCTGAGATTTGCTTGCAGCTAGTAAAACGCATTAAATTCTAGAAGAGTAACATGTGGCTTCTAGTTTTAAAGCATTTTGTAACTGACTGATTTCATCTGACAGTAGTTTCAGAAGAGATAGCAATTGTTTACAAAACCAGATGTTTTTATCTCATATTCTATAATTCTTTGCAGTCAGGGGGAAAAATAAATAATCCACTTTCCCAAAGATATGTCTTCATATAATAACAGGCTGTCTTCACAGTCTGTGTGGTCTCTGCTCTGAGAGTATTAAAACTCCAGACGTCCAAATCTCTAAATTTTTAGGGATGAGGCAGCAGTCCTTCTCTTCCAGCTGCTCCCAAATCACAAAGTTAGTGTTCAAGTGTCTTTCTGTTTGCAGTGGCATTTAAGGATACATCTGAAAGTGCAATTACCCCAGGAACTCCTTGGCTGGAAGATACAACTGATTGCTCTCAGATTGCCAGTTATGAGTAGAAAACCTCACAATGCTGTGCATCTGCAATGGACTCTCTGTTGCTGCTTGCATCAAATACTGGCAAACTTTTAACTAACAAACCTCCAAATGGTGTTTTAACCTCTCTGGCGTTCAGCATCTGTAAAAGCTGTGGTTGCCATAGTAGCAAGTTGTTGCCTGAGCGATAGGGTTCTTATGATGTCATCAGAAAATAGCCTGTTCCCAGGAATACCTTGAACTCCATAATAAAAGTGCTGCCCTCAGTGTAGTTCAGTATGGAAACAATTAGAAATGCATGTTTTTATATAGTTATGAAATACATCTTTTCTATGTGCTGGCACATCTTGACATCTGCAGTGGAATTTTTAAAGAAAACAGGAGAATTGCTTTGAACTTGTTGAAAAAGGGTTATTATATAAAATGTGTATCTGACAGTGAGTGGTTTTTACATTAACCATAGTGGTTACATGCCTGTCTGCTATAGACTGGCTATTGTTTAACTGGAGTGTTTTATTCTATGTCTCAAAGTTCATTCAAGTTTCTTAACTCCATTCCTGAAAGAACCACAAGTTTAAAGCTTAGTGATGGTTTATTCTTCTCTGTTCTTAGCACTTGACAAAAAGTGGCCTTTTCCTTAACATCTATTTCTATACAGAAATAATTGGCCCTCTGTGAATTCTACCTTTTTTCTTGCCTGGATTCATACGTGATAAGTAACAGCTCTGAGGTGGTGCACGCTGGTGTGGGAGTGGCAGCAAGGGAAGTTGCTGTGCTCTGGTGCTCTATCCTGAACACTGGGTTTCTGCATGTCTCATCCTAAGTTTTGAGTAGAACAATCCACGTAACCACTCTGACAGCTTTCTTCAGTGCATTGCCATGAATCCAGGAGCCTCTACATGGCCCACACACATGCAGAGTGACCAAGCGTCTCACCTGGACCAGAGTGTTTGCTGAGACTGCTGCTTTCTGGTTGGCTTTACCAGCTCCAGTCGGGATAACGGAGCAGGTGGCTCCCAGCACAGCTATATCTCGTGCCATAAAACACCTGCTCTGTTGCTAGCCTGGAGGGTCAGTCTGCTCTTCTGTAGGCCAGAGCTCTTGAGGGGTCCAGCCCTCTGTGCCTCAGCTGAAGAACCCAGCAAATTCTTAGTCTGGAACTGCTAATCCTGTGGCCCACAATCAGGGTTGCACATGATCCAGGTGTCTGCCCTTATTTCATTTTGTGCCATCAAATGGCCTCAGTCATCCTCTGGTGTTGTGTGACCGGTTTTCAACAAGATTCACAGAACCAGCAGAAGTTGCCCTGCCTACTGCCACTCTCACTGTGTGGTCTTGCTCAAATGTTGTTGGTTTTTTTCCTATCTCCTTTAAAACAGGATCTGCTACCTAAGATATTTTGAGATCGAATTTTCCCCTGAAGTATATGCTGCAAAGGTGTTGATTTCATCTCAGGAAGAAATTATTTGCTTAACTGTGTGGGTGGTGAGGCCCTGGCACAGGTTGCCCAGAGAAGCTGTGGCTGCCCCATCCCTGGAAGTGTTCAAGACCAGGCTGGACAGGGCTTGGAGCAACCTGGCATAGTGGAAGGTGTTCCTGCACATGGTAGGGGGGTAGGAACAAGATGATCTTTTAGGTCCCTTCCAACCCAAGCCATTCTATGATTTATTTTAAAATAATCTTAAAATTAAGTTTTTGAAGCCAACAGAAATTGAGCTACGTAGATGGAGAAATGTAGTGTTTGTAAGGGAATGTTTACACTGTGCATCTTTTGCTCACTCTAAGTCAAATGAAATATTTTGGAGAATCTGTTGTGTTTATTCTCAATCTCACTGCTCCTTATAAAATAGAAAGGGTTATATTCTGCAGTTAAAGATTACAGTTTTGTTGTTGTTTTTAAATGGGTATTTGTTAAAATTATGTGATGACACTGAAGAGTAAAAATGCTGTTACAGCCTCTTCTTTCTTCCAGAAAAAAAATGCTAATTGGCCTGATCTGCTTTATAATAGTGGCATTTATTACCTATTGAGGCAAATAAATTTGTTTAATTCCCATTTACTTTTATTCCCTTGCAAGGATAGTTCATTTATATTTCATTTCATATAGGACACTCCGGACTTGAGCTGTCTTGTAGCAGAGAGAGCTGGAGAATGGAGCAACAACTGTATTATTGAAGAGCTCCATAGCCACAGACTGGGAAAAGCATGATCGGATGTGATTTTCAGAACAGATGCCCAAGCAGAGTTGGCAGTTAATTAAAAGCACTATGTACTTAATGATTAACTAATCACAGCGTGATGGCATTCAACGGAGATGCAAGAAACTTCTCTGCTGGATTCAACAGAGAAACTCCTAATGTCTGCCTTCAGGGTACCGTACTTACAGCCGTTTGCTTTTGCATTACCAGCAGAGACAACAGGAGCAGTTAGGCTGGCAAATTTCATTAAGCATTGCTTAGTTAAAACTTTAAAAACAGAAAAGAAGAGCTTAGTCAATTCTGTATCAGCTATACACGTAACACGGTGTGTCTTTAGCAATGGTAGCTCACAGCCATGTTGTCAAGCAAGTGATGGCAAAGCACTACGAATGTGTAATCATGCTTCATCAGGAAGGTGTAGTAAGTACTATTTCCATTCTACCATGAGTAAATAAGGGAGAGAGAGATTACATGACATAAATGACATGTCTGTAAATAAGTCTGGAATGTTCTAGATATTCACCAACAAATGATTCTTTTTTTTTTTTGCAATAGAATTACAGAGTCATGCTTGCAGTACAACACCTATTCATTTCAAGGTTATTTTCTTCACCTCTTTCTCCAATATTTTATTCTTTTTAATTTTACCCTCGAGTATTCAATTCTATTGCACAAAAGCTGTTTTTTTACCTAAATTTATGTACAGCACCTACCACCATAAGGTCCTGTGGTGTGACAACATGATCATGATATTGCATTTCTGCATTTCATAGATTGTGATCATAGAAAATCTGTGTAAAATGCAATGCAGGAAGCTGAGGCATTTTCAGCCCAATTAGAAAGCAAATTTCTGAGAAATCTCTGGGGTGATTGCTTTCTTGTCACAATTCTGCTTCATGGTGTGGATGCAGTCCAGATAATTAGAGCTAGAAAGGAGAATGACAGTGGATTAAAAAAAACTTACCATTTTAATTCAATGATGATACTGAAGAGAACATTTTAAAATTATTGTTAGAGATTGCCAAATATAATTGCTCCTATGTGATCATGTTTGGCAATATTGACCTGCTACTTTCTCCAGTAGTGAAGTGCTCTGCCTGGCTGTAAAGATGCCTGGGTCCTGCTCCTGGCTTGCACAGGCTGAAAGTGCAGGATACTCAGCCTCTATCTTCTTGCTTCTCAAATTTGTGGGTAGCAGGATCCAATATGGGAAGAGATGCTTGGACTAATTACGCACACACGCTATTTACAAGAGATTCTTGGCTGGATCTCACCTGACACCAAGGCAAACTGGGGCTTATTCTCTTGATAGAGCTTGAACATGGTTTTCTTCCTCGCAGGTAGGTCTAATTCAGGAAAAAATTCAGCCATGGCCAGCTGGTGTGCTGATTTTGTGCTTCAGTGCAAAATTAGCTTTTCCCAAAGTGAAGCCTTTTGAAGTATAAGGAACCAGCTTTTCTTTTTCAGGCAAGAGGCGGAATAACAAAACTGGCTGGGGGCTCTGTGGGGGGAGCAGCCATTCAGCCCACATTCCCATCAGACAGGGTCTGGGCCCCTCCATCACCCTGATAACCCCTTCTGCTATTTTTTCCCAGTCTTACGGCTCTGACTGCCCAGTCCCCAGCAAAACAGAGGAGCTGTGAGCTGCAGGCCAGGCACAGAAGTTAAAGATGTCAAGTAGAGGTCCAGTCCCTTGGTGTCTGTGTAAAGCCTGCATGTCCTTCTCTGTCCTCATGGCACTGCTGTTGTTTTCTGGTGCTGCCACAGACAGGACAAATTTGTTTTGCTCTGTGTGTCACCTTGTGTCTGTTGGCATGTAACTCTGCAGAGCTGAGACCTTGTCCCAGAGATTTGCATGTGCTGACTGATCACATGGACAGGGCACTCAAGGGTTGTTAGTCACTATCCAGAAGACCAAAAAAGATAAAACACCTGTCAAAATCCCTGATTTTTCAGTTTCAGGTCACTGGTTGCACTATGGAGAAGCTAATACAAGGTACCTAAGCTAATGATGATTCTAGGATAGTCATTGCTAAAGTAAAGTTTCTTCCAGACCCCTGTCAGAAAAGTCAAGTCACCAGGGCTGCAAGGCTATAGGATGGCTTTGTGCCTCCAGAATGCTTCTGGGCTTCTGTTGCAGTCTATGGTCAGTGCATGGATCTCCAGATTTGTGCACCTCTTTTAAAAGGACTAGTACCTGTTTTTCCCCATCCAAGTAGTAGTTTTTCTATAAAGAAAGACATCAGAGGAGATGAACCTGTCAACAATCTTGCCAAGAGAAGTTGTCTATCTTAAGAAAGCAAAGTAATAGTGACTGACCAAGTTAGAGGAAAGAAGGAAATCAAATAATAGCACAAACTGATCTCACAGTACATCTCTTTTGCTGCTCTGAACAGAAAAGAAAATAAACAGAAATGTTGCTAAAGTGAATGTGCTTAGTGCTTTCCAAATACAGAAGAATGTAGTGTCCTTGTTTTCAAGGTAGAAAAACAAAAGGAAGAAGTGCAACATGAGCAAAGCATGAAGTGGCTCCTCTCCATGGTAACGTGTTGCATGAGTAACATCTTTTTGGTGATAAGGCATGTGGGAAGCTCTTGAGCCCCACAGGAAAAAAACATCTTGATTGGCTCTCTGTGCATTCTCTGGGGTAACCAACCAAGCACAGCATGGATGAAAGATACTTAAAATTGTATTTGGGTGCTGGGGTGTTACTTTGGCATCCTAATGGACTGGTGCCAACATATTAGAACTTTCCATGGTCATCAGAGGCACTTTCTCCTTTTATTAAAATGCTGGCTCATAAAACTAAGATTTTAAAAAGGCAGCTCATTGAAAAGGTCATTGTTTTAATGGGAAGTTACAGTGTTGAAGTGCCTATTACAGTGTCCTGGGTGGATGGGAGACCGACCTTTCTCACAGGATGGCAACATGAAACTGAGACCAGTGGGAAAAGCCATGAAAGGAAAATATTTATCTTTTTACAGATTTCTCTGTTAAGATTCTCCTCTAGATTTTCAGTGACTTCAGGACAAAAGCCCAGGAAAGAGACACGAAGACACAAGAAGACCAGAAAGTATCACTTGTGGTGGCTGAAGCTCTGAGTTGCTCTGCAGAAGGGGCCAGCCCTATTCACACAAGCTCAGTTATGGAGCCCTGATATTTGCTGGCACGGCAGTGGTGAGCTATCAGAAGGAGGGTTCTGATGGTGTTTTCTGCCCCATTCCCTTGGTATCTACTTGACATTGTCCCTTCCAAGAAGAACAAGCTGTCAGGGGGAGAGGGTCAGAGAGAGACTGAGTGGTGATCTTGCTGATCAGTGTCTGCGTCTGCACCCATGCGAGGGTGAGCTCTCCTCTCTCTCTGTCACTTCATGAGACACAGCAGCTGGTCCATGCTCTGACAGGAGCATTGATGAAAAATCAATGCTTGACAAATGGAGACATTAAAAAAGCCACAACATTAAATTAACATCAACAAATTAAAAAGCAACAACAACAACAATGTTGAAGTTAGTACCTTCAGATTACAGAGAATAAGAAAACCTGCAAAAAATATTTGAGGTTTTTTTTTGAATGCCAGAAACTCATATGAAAAGATTGCTTGTAGTAAGAGCACTGAGCTGCAGTGAAGGTAGCTGATTTCCATGACCTCTGGAGAAAGGCTACTTTGTATAATCGTCACAATGAGAAAAATCATAGAGATCTGAATGTTAACCTACAACCCTTACTCACCAAGTTGTTTTTTTAATGTTGTGGACTACTGAATGATAAAAGTAATTTTTCATTATGTTTGTCTCATTTCTATGTTACACTGAGTTTATAAAAATGTCAGCTATTTCTTTTAACATAGGAAGAATTTCTAAATGAAACTTTTTATCAGAACTAATGCCTATTCTGTAAAGTGAGTTAATAACAACGTGTTAGGATACTGAATTTCACATTTCATATTGAGCATGTATTGTTCTTCTGTGAAAATTAGTGGAAGCACTAACTAAACACATTTTTCAAAGCCTGATGCTGTATTATTTACACTTACTTCAAGGATTATCCACCTTTTGTTAAGACTAGCCAATAACTTGCAAAGCAGGGTAGTGGGGTAGGTCTGTTAACATTATACCATTTTACTACCCCACTGCAACAGTCTGTGAAGAGATATGTACACTTTTCCATTTGCCATATGTGGTGAATTGTAATTTTCTACTTTCTTACAAAAGAAAAAGCATCATATTTTTGAATATGTATGAATTAGCTAATGGTAAGTTTCAGAAAATGTCTCAGAGCAATACAATACCATTCCCTCCTATTTTTATACAACCAAAACTGATTTACAAAGAAAGACATGCTACTTGGCAAACAAACCCTGAGATCAATGGGTGGATTCTGCTGATTGCCATGTAAACTTCTTGCTTCATTTGCAGCATACAGAAGCTTAGAGGATGAATTGACCTTGTACAAACTTAGCCAACCTCAGCAATCTCCTGCCAGATGTGTACTTCATTATTTAAGTGATACCACACTGTCAGACTCCTCCTGAAATGAAGTGGACATGCCAGTGCAGCGTCTGGTCCTCAGATCCTTAGTTCCTGTAAGTAGAAAACCCTGTACAGACGGAGAGCTGATTCCACGGACTCCAGAGAGACTCACGTGGGTTTGAAATGTTAATCAATGCAGTTCAGACTGCTCTGAAAATACTGTCCTGAAAGTGGTAGAACTTTAAAACCTCTGAGCTCTTCATGGCTCCATTCTAAATGTGTGTTTATAATGTTTCAAAGTTCAGGATTTCTAATGTTTAGATAGATTTGATAACTGATAACTGCTAATTATTTCCAATTTTATAACATATTTTAAAAGTACCTGATTTCAGGAAAAATCAGGCTCTGCGCATTTATAGTTGCAAGAAATTGTGTGCTGTTATATAGATTAAACTTCTTCCCCTTTCCTTCTATGGGTATTTTTTGGGGATTATTTGTTTTGGGGTTTGATTGGGCTCTTTTGTGTTTTGGTTTTGTTCCAAAGAATTGGCATCATAGTCATACTGAACACCTGTGAGACAGCCTTCCAGGGGGGAGAACTGTGCAAGTGAGTCCCCAGGACTCAACACTTGTTCCTTTAGCCAGCAGGCTCAGGCTGTAGGGAGGAAAGGCTTTGCAGAGCTGAGGTCCCCTCCACAAATTGTCCTGGTTAGGACACAGCAGCTGCCCAGTTACAGAAAGTCCACTGGTAGCTACTGAAAGGAACTGGGTGGAGTGATCAGTAAAATCTGACACTTTCTGTTTCCAGAGTGGGCAATGAAATGGCACAGCAGGTTCTGGGAGATCCACAAAGCAGCAAAAGTCAGCAGAGGCACCGTGGAGAGCAGCCTGCTCCAGGAAGGGGACAAGCAGTAATAGCTTGACTGAATCAGTGTGAGCCATGCAATGAGTGGAGCTCATAAGCACAGTTTAAAAAGTATACTGTGACTCTTGCAGGGGGCAAGGCAGACTTGTGACAACACTTACTGTGCACCTAATTTGATGTTTCTTGGTGAGTTTTACTTTCTGAATAAATGTGTGCTTGGAGGCAACAAGGATGGCAGTCCCTATCTGAACCTGATGACTCCTTTTTCAGGAGACAATTTAAGAATTTCACACCTAACTTAGTGCCAAATTTAATTTAATATTTTTTATAAAGATTACTTGCACAGTATGGAGGCATTTGGTTTAAGCAAAGCCTGAAAGATTCTGAGCATTTAGAAGTGTGCAGCAGAGCATGCCAAATTAAGCTGGTTTTCTAAGCAGAGACAGTTTCTTTGATTTTCATTTATTTATTCATGTGTAATTATTTAAAATTACACATGGAGCTAAAAGAAAATTCTCTGAATTCATGGGGAATAAAAGCCATTTAAGCTTTCAAAGATGTGCAGTCCTGTGGCAGCTAAATGAAAATTCTTCTAATGATGTGAGGGCTATTTTATGCATTCCTTTATACATGACTTTTGGAGAGGAGGAGTTTCCTTCATCAGCTGATGATATTTAAAGCCTTTGGCATTTCATTCTTTGGACATTCAGTAATCCATTCAGCCATCATTCCAGGCAGATTCACTCCTGTACATT
The DNA here is from genome assembly GCF_000691975.1 of Corvus brachyrhynchos. NCBI lineage: Eukaryota > Metazoa > Chordata > Aves > Passeriformes > Corvidae > Corvus > Corvus brachyrhynchos. The sequence goes on from NW_008239324.1 coordinate 11,014,574, forward strand.
TTCGTATACCTGAGGTGGGTCTTCAGGTTTCAGATAATAGGTTTGTGTTGTGCAAGGTGTTATACTGCCATTGGATAAAAGATTTTGCTTCATGGGTCTGCAATCCAAATAGGTGAACAAGGAAAGGAGGGAGGAAGTGGATGGTGTCTGAGGCATCTGCTCAACAGGTGAGAGCAGGGAAACAAATCAAAATTCATGACTGAATACAGCCTTCCACACAGTACCAGTACTGTCTGTACCCTTGATGCAAGCCCTTCTTGGCTTCAAAGGAACATCTTCAAACTCTCATCAAAATCTACCACTCTTTTTTCTTTAAGCAAGTAATCTTACGATGTAAATATAGATTGACCATACTAAGATATGGTCACGCATATTCATGAATCAGGTTTATTGTCAAAGTTATGGACAAATTAAACTTTGGCTACAAAATGAAGCTGGTGTAATGTGTTACTACAGTGGAGACAGAGTGGTTTTGCAGTTAACTCTTTCACCGTGTATCCATGCCACTGCTGGTCTCAGAATTAGTGACCGAATAGTGTGTGCATACTCAGAGATGCTCATGATTTGGGTTTCCCTTGGGCCTGGAAACAGTAGACAGGACCCTCTCTGCAGAGGAGAAAGGAGGCAGTGGAAGGGTGCTGCCATCAGTCTTCAGGTTTCTTTTTCCAGGCAAGAAATAGCATAAAGAGAAATTATCAACAGCTCTCATCTTAGTCTCTACTGCTGGTTTTGAAGAAATATGTGGTACTGCTTGTCATACTAGAGAGCAGTCTGTAAATACTTGGAAGAGCAGGAGGCACTGCAGTCAACTGAAGTGACTGCTAAAAGGCTGAATGAGAGCTTTCCCAGTGGTTTCCCATGTCACCTGGATCCATCTTTGAATTTGGCTGTACTTTCCTTCCCATGTGTCAAATGGGGAATCCTCCTTTACCGTGTTGTAAAGGCAAGATATATATCACTTGTGTATAGGTAAGCCTAAAAGGTCTCTTGAACCCAGTCCTGCTTGACTAAAATCTGCCTACGATTTGTCCAGGCTCGCAGAAACTGTAAGCCATGGGCAGCTTGCCCAGTTTAATACTCTGCTCTCTGAACTGATTGTGCTGGGACTAGTTTAGGACCACACTAACATGGATCTGTTGCTTCATTTTACATCAGACTGTGGACAGACCTGGAAGTCATGTCAGCCATGAAGGTCAAATGGACATATCTGTAAAGATGTGGCTGGATGTACTTGGAGAAGGAGAATGCACCAAAACCACTTCTCCCTGCGTGTACATCTATATCCAGAGGTGAGTCAGGCTACTGGCACGAGGAGAAGGGAGTGGGAAGCACAATTTACTTGCCTTAATAGCACTGTCAAGAACTTTTAGTTTTCTTTCTTCAAAGGCATTTGAGAAGCAGAGGGGACAGCTTAAGAGAAAAGTTGCTCTAATCGAGAGAGATGTGGAGGCAGGTTATCCTGAAACTGCACTTTAACTGTATCGTTATGGATTATCCCCCATCTGACACACTCTGAGCTGTTTAAAAATCCAAGCACAAGATGTTTAGCTTAAAATTATTTAACAATATTTTTATTGTGTTAAGATCCACTTTTTTTTCCACAGTGTTGGTAAGTCTGGCCCCCAGCCTGTGCTGGGGGTGTCCTGGTGCTGAAATGCACAGGTGATTTTAGGGAAACCTCTTTGATGCATGTGTCAAATATTGGAAATTTTTAATATATTTTGCCCTAGGAAGCTTTTTTTTTGGCAGCCAATTCTGTTGCAGACCTGTTAAAAACTAGCTCTTTAATACTTATGAAAGCAAAACTCACATTTTGAACAGGTCAGTGAAATTATTTCAGCCATGGGTCTACTGTAGCAATAGAGACCAGAAGCATCATTATGCTTATTTAATATTTTGAGGGAAAATCCTCTCACACACAAAAGGAATTAAAAATGTAAGTTTTTAAATAAAAACCTATTTGAAACAGTGCCAAGGTTTCATCTCTAGAAATACCATTTAATCTGTATTACAAGTAATACATTTCCATGGCTGATCAACCTGGAGCTGCATCAACAAAGGGTAATACTTGATTCTAGTAAAATTCATCGATTAAGAAATGTATCACTGAACACCTCAGCAAACTAGTATTTAATAGCTCTAGACCATGCAAAGGCTGAGTATTCAATTTCACCTTAAACGCATAGCAATCATAAATATATTTTGAATAATAAAGTAATTGTGCATGAAAATCGTTAGTTATGTACACAAATGGATTGCTGAGATCTCTGGATCTGAGAATTGTCTGGGCTGCTTCTGCTTTAAAAAAATGTATCCTTGTGGTTTATTGTCCCCATTCAAATTCCTTTAACAAAATATCTCCAAATTCTAGTTATTTTTCTTTGTGAATAATGTCCGCTTATCAGCCCATTCTAAAGCTTAGTTTGCTATTGAGGCATTTTTAGAGCATCATATGATCTGCCTGAATGAAGTTGCACAGAGTTCTTAATCATCTTTGACAACCAATACTCAACTCCCTCTGCACTCAGTGCCGTCAGCATTTGTGTGCATGGTGCTCCTATGCAGCAGCTCTGCAGTTTCCATCAGCAGGGTTAGAAACAGGTGTTACTGGCCAAACACACAGCACTGGTGGGGAAAAATACCAGTGAAAAGCAGAAAGGGGATTGAGAATGTGTCGCTACAAGCAGCAGCACCATAAATTTGTCTCATATTGTAAATGCAAGATATTTATCGATGAAAGTTTTAGTCCTAATTAAAAGAGGTGTTTTGCTGAGCTGTCCAATTTGAAGATGAAGGAGAATTTGTTCAGGTGTGCACAGAAAGGGCTTTGCTCATTGCAGTAGTGCACAGTGAGTGAATTTAGTTAATGATGAAAAGGCTAGTGGGCCAGTGTTCAGAGCCCAGCCCTGATCTCAGAGTGCCTCTCCTGCAGTGCAGAGACTAACAGCACCACAGGCCTTGTGCAGAGAATATGTTGGAAATGTTTTTCCCCAGATGTCAGTGGACTCCAGTTTCTCACTTCCAGGAGCCCCCTGGTGCTGAGAGGGATGAAGAGCCTGTCCCTAAGTCACAACAGGAATTTTGCAAGTTAAAGCCACTTTTCTTACACAAGTCCCAGCAATGTTGCTTTGTACAGGACAACTCTAAGGCCAATATGCATTTAGGAGAATTAACAGTAGATGGTGATGGGTGTTGCTTTATAAAAGTCTTCTCAATTAGTTTACCTTTCCTGCTGCTCATCTGCCTGTGTTAACAGTTGTTGTTGCTGCAACTGAGCCCTCAAATCCGCAAACTTAAAATCAGAACTTCAAAAATTTTCTTTTCATCAAATACATTAAGGAAATTAATTTAGCAGTCTTCTGTGGTCATTGAAAGACAGGTGACAACCCGTTTTTTCTTCTAAGACCTTCTGCTATTGCAGTATTTGTCTGCATTTTGAGGAGATTGGATTGATTTTGGAGTCACTAAAATTTGGTCCTTCATCCTCCAGAAACCAGAGAGAAAGTAGAGTATAAACTCTACCCAAGCTGCTATCAGGGAACTCCATAGGTATAAGTATGCCATGGAAATAGATAGTACAGGAATTGAGAAATCTGGAATAGAGCAAAACAAGGAGAATGACTGAAGTGCATTATCACCTGCAAAGAAGAGTTTCCAGGCTGTGTGTCTTTACTTGGTAAGGCATTAGGAGGGATTGGTCGTCTGAGTAAACAAAAATGTAAAAAGCCACTAAGAAAAACTCAGAATATCATTGTATTTCCCGAACATTATCAGCAGTGTGTCTGTGTATATGTAAAAATTATTCTTCTTCTATCACTGTTTTTACAGTTCTCGTTAAAAAAAGGAGACAATTCAATGTTAATATAGGAAGGAGGAAGAGAATAAAATTCAAGCAAATGCATGCTGCTAGATTTATATTCATGCATGTTCTCAAATATGTTGTCAGATGTCTTTGGCCAGCTCCTGATCTATTGCATAAGTAATCTTTGTAACAATCAAGGGAAAAGAGAATGTCGTGTCCTGCCCTGTTTGTTCCCTTTCCCTGCAGGCCTGGGATGATCTCTGCTGAGGTTTGCCAAAGGGGGGCTGGTGCTTTGTTTACCTGTGAGTGCAGGCTTCAACTTCATGTGAGCAATGTTTAAATGTAAAAGCCACAGGGAGCTGGATTAACATGTCCATGTAATGATCTTTTAGGATGAATTCACAACACCACTTCCGGTTGCATCTTTCATAGTTTTGGGGGTTCTTTTTTTTGTTTTGTTTTTGGGGTTTTTTTGGTTTTTTTGGGTTTTTTTTGTTGTTGTTGGTTTTGTTTTCTTTTAGTTTTCTGGTAGGTTTAGCAGTAAAAAATGGGATAAGAGCTTTACATAATTCCTAATGCTATTTTTTTTTCCATAGTCTTTTGAATGATTTCTGCTTCAATTCAGTGTATATTTATTGTTTCTTCTCAACTCCATGATCTGGAGGTTTTTAATCAACAAAAATATATTTCCTGCTTATCATCTATTAGAAGTTGCAATGCATCATCCTGTGATTGTATCTATTTATTTATTTATTTATTTATTTTTCTATTTCCTGCCTGCCATCACTTCCCACTGCCCTGTGAAGATGCTGGAGCCACTCATTTTTAGTGCCAATAGTTTGATCAAATGAGCAGCTATCAGAAATTATCTAATATTTTTCCTATTCCTTTTGTTATAGTGGAGACCTAAGGCACAAATGCACTGCATCAAACGTAAAACAGGGTTATTTAGGTGTTTTTGTTACTTAGGTCTTCAAAGTATTTAAGTGCATTTTTAAAACTATTATTAAATTGTAATTTTTACAAAGTGTTCAGTGCCCAGCGTTTCATCCACCTGAGAAGTCACTGGAGTAGTTACTCTCTCTTCTTTTGGGTATTGACTCTGTTGGCCTCATTCTGCTGCACTGTCGATCACCGAGTCGCGCTTTTGTTGGCCTGTCATTCTGCAGAGATCAAAAGCAGAGAGAATCAAGCCTTTTGTTAGCACACGCAAGCTTTGCCGCCTGGAAAAGTGTGTCAGCTTTTTTGATTTATTTGTTCAGAATTTTTCACTTATTGCCTTCTGGGTCAAATGACAAGTATTTGGAGGCAGAGTGTAGCTTCAAAGTCCCCGTTTTCAAGGAATCAAATTATGTAGCTCATCTTAGTAGAAAAAAATATTCCTGATCAAGACAGTTTACTGCATCAGGTTTCTCAAAGGATGAACCTACTGCATCTCTAAGCTGTTTTTCTTCAATAGCCCGATTCATCTAGTGAGAATGGGGGGAGGCAAGTACAGTTATCAGGGCCCAAAGGCAGAGGATAAAAGCAGAAAAACTGGCTTCTCTCTTCATGACCCTCTCTTTGGGAAACAGCTTTTGCTTATCTGAAGGGAAAAAAAAGAAAGTTATTTTCTTTATTAACTTCTGAGCAAGTATTTAACTCAACACTCAAATCTATACTCAGTGGCATGTTTTCTTTCTAGCTTTGCTCTAATACTTTTGACAATCCCAATTAAGCCAAATAACATTCTCTTCTAGAAATCAATCTCTAGCGGCAGCCAGCCTGGGCTACTACTTTAGGAAAACACAGATATTTTAAATTTCTTACTGTTTTGCCTTAGAAATATCATAACAGATAAGGAAATAGGTGGAATTTTTCCTCAGATGAGCATACGCCAGACCTGCTTGCTTTTGAAGAGCAGTGATTGTCAGAGGTCCAAAATGGGCCAAGTCAAATTAGCACTAATTAGCACTTCAGCAGCATCATTTGTGCTGTAAATGCTGAATTCACCACAACTTACTACTGCCTCATCGTGGCAGCCTGTGAATAAATCCTTAAGTACCTCGCAGATGTTTAGAGGGCATAGACCTTGCCACTGACTAGGGAGTGTGGTAGTCCACATTTATGGGAATTTGGTATGTTCAAAATGAAAAAAAACTTCTTCCTATTGCCAAGGTGAGAGTCACGCATTAATACTGTGACTGTTTTCATATGCTACAGGATTAACTACCTCAGTTTTGTGAAGCATTGTACAAAATTTCTCTGAATTCTATCTGGTAGTTGCATTATTAATCTACTTTGTAAACTAAAATCTGTAAGATTTATTTATAAGAAAGGGCTTTTTTACACAGGCATCTGCCCGCCTTCTTGCCTAATTCGTCTCTCCCATTTAGAAATCCAAGAGTGAAGGTGGCTGCCTCTGAAACAAATAATGCAAAGGGTCTCTTAACAAAGTGAGGGGCTGCACTTGCTCTTCTCCTGCAAAATTCAGCGGCGCTGCTCCCTGGCTGGATGAACAGCTGTGGCAACAGCCCTGAGCAGGAGGAAAAAGATGGGGACATTGGCAGATGAGATGCAGCAGGAGAGGGAAGGCAGCATTTGGTTGAGCAGTTGGGTAGAGATGAATTTTAAGCAAGGGAGGGTTGGCAAGAGGTTTTTGAAAATGGTCAAAACGTGGAACAGAGCTGGTAGTATGTCCCATGATGCTGAGGAGATCACTGAGAGATGGGCTGGAAAGAGTTGCATGAGGACGCTCAAATACATTTGATTTGAGCAATGTTTCTAATGCTGATGAGACTGGACATGCTTTATGGGACTACTTGAAGCTTGCTTTTACATTTTAATCATACTAAACTTTCTGACCGTAAGAAAACAAAGGAACTTTCTCTGCTTCTTCCTTGAAAATATGACTCAGAAACAAACTTTTTCTTTCTCTGCCTTAGAAACTTGGTAATGCTCAAATGTGTTTTAAAACAAACAAACAAAAAACAACAACCAAGAAAACCAAGAAAACACCAAACCTTGTTTAATGCATCGTGAAGACCTGACTGCATCTTTTTTTAACTGAGTGCCTTATCCAAGGCAATGAAACCTTTCAGTAGTAAAAGAAGAAAACTGCCTTGGGATGGATGCTTTCATTGGTCATCCATCTACTGCACTGTGAAACAGTAAATGATCTTCTTGATGTCTCCTCCCAGCAAATATCAGTTCTCATTTTCAGAGTTTCTGTCTGGCAGTTGTATACATTAAGGGATGCTGCTTAAAAGTGATAAAACATGCTATGGATGTGATGACATAAAATTAATGTATAATGCCACTGCAGAAGCATATGTTGAATGCTTCTCCCAGGACTAAGTAGGGTATTTAATCACCAAAGTTTTGGTCTTTGGCCTTTTAAAATGCTTGATTACTTACAGTCAGGAGTCATGGCCCCCAGGGTGTTACACAGAAGTTTGGAAAGGTTGAGGTTTGATAATAGAACACTGCTTGTATTGATTTCTTCTTGTATTCACTAAAACCTACAAAAAATTTAAACAACACATTTATGTTTTTATAATCTCTATACCAATAAGTACAGAAAATGCCTTTTTTCCTCAGAATTGTAATTGTGAAAATGATATTATGAGAGATTATGATTCAAGATTGTATTTTCACTTGTCTTAACTTTTAAGAGTAGTGATGTCTGCCTTAGAGTTTGAATTCAAAAAGGCATTGTGTCTGGTTTTATTATTATTATTATTATTGCTTCTACATTCTCATGCTAACCATAAAACCATTTTAGCATAAATTCCTTACGTAAATGCTATTATTAAGTGCTATCAGGGTTGAACACCAGTCATTAAATCCTTCTGAGCAGTAACAACTGGGAGAGTTTAATGGAGCCCTCATCAAAGATGAACATGGAAGAAGATGGAGAGAAGCTTCTGTGCATGCTGCCTGTAGCCTGGAGGGGAACAGAGCAAGGAGAACCTCTATAATTTACTGTGCTTCTCTGTTGTAAGGAAAAAAGAATTAAAACATGTAACCTAAACCAAAGCCCAGTAAAGCCTGTGGGAAGCTTTCTGTTAACTTCAATGTGCACTAGATCTGGTTGATAGATTTCTAAAATACAAAGCATTTCACATGGTGTGTTGAAGAGGTTTTTCCATGCAATGGACACACATAATGAGATCTTTCATTCTCTCTTGTTCCCAGATTTGGCCTTGAAGAAAACCCTAGAGCTGAATGTTGCTGAACTTTGGGCAGAGTTAGATTCCGACCTGAATATTGAGTACAGAGTCCTTGTGTAATTTTGTTTGTCACATGTAAGTTCTTTATCCTTTTCCACTCTGTTCTTTATCATCTACAGGGTAAAGGATTCTGAACCAGAAATAGATTTGCACACCGAGGTCTGGGCTGTGGGGGCAATAGCTCTTCTTTTTACCCCATCAACAGAGCTGGCTCCTTCCCTCCTGCGGCACTGTCTCCACTGGGAGGTGGAGGGTTACCCCTACACATAGATGCTGACAAGTGTCTATTTTCCTCAGCAAGAATGCACAAGGTAGAATATCTTGTAGAAATTCAAGATTTGCCTTTCAGATAGTTAAATATGAGCACACCAGTGTGCCATTGTATCCCCCTATTTGATTTGGCCATCTGTTACTTAGTTTCTTGAGTGGCTTTTTGTACCAACCACCTACACATCCCAAGTATCAGAAATCTTTTTTTATTGAAGAGTTGGTTTCCTTTTCTCTATGATTCTTGACAATGTGATTCATGGGAGCAATGAGGGATTCTTTTTCTGCACAAAATAATTCATTCTTCAGAAAGAAAATTGTAGAGCCCTCTTTGTATCTGGAAAAGAGATATCATTGCAGAGAAATCATCCATTATTTCTCATTTGGCACTTGAACATTGACTCTAAAAGTGTTACAGTTACTTTTTGGACTGGGTGTCTATTTTCCAGGATTTGGAGTGCTGCAGATTCCAAATGCCATCTCCTGCTTATATGTATTACCACAGGTTTTCCCAGAAACACAATTGTCTTTAGCTGGCTGTTAAAGTCACTGACAAGCCTTGAGAAGAGAGGAAATGAGGCTCCAGCTAAACTATGGTTCTCCATATTTTCTGTTCCTTTCCATTAGAAGATTGGGATGGAGGTGCTGTGCGCTGTTTGGGAGGGCTATATACTTATTTAGTGAACAGGAGTGAGTGGACTCTCCCCTGTGGGCAGTCTGGGACAGGGAACATGTTTGGAAAGAAGTCATCCACCTGGCTTTCTCAGCAGTGTTGCATTGAAGTATTCATTCTGCTGTCCCCAGCCAAGCTCTCAGTTCAGTTTCTACAGACAGAAGGACTGCTGCTGTCACCAGAGAGTCCTGGCAGGAGAGCCAGAGCAAACTCCAGGACCTGCAGCAGGCTGCCCCAGCTCTACACCTGGTTCCTACAATTTTCTGACAGTAATTTTTCCTTTGGCTAATTTTAGGACTTCACTGCATGAAAGAGATGGGACAATCAGGGGAAGATGACTTTGGCATTATTTTAGATTAATTTATTATTTTTTAGGAATTAGTCTGAAAGGTCCAGGAACAGATACAGAGTGAGAACAAGTGCCTGTGTCACCAAAGTGACATCACTATGCATTTATGTAAGATTTGTCTTTCCCTTTACAATTGAAATAATGATACATCAAAGCTGCTGACTCCAGTTGCTGGTGGCCTGTAAGAGTTTCAGGTTTCTGTGTTTTATCCCAAGATCATGTGGACACCTCATAGTCAGTACTCAGCACACAGGGCAAAGACAGAGCACCTGCTCATGCTCAGCTTAATTCCTTTAAGTGCTCTCTTAGCTGTCAAACTATAAAAGCAGCAAGTGGAGACTGACTTGTTTGCATTGTGGAGCCCTTTTTGGTATTCAATATCCCAAATTATTTTAGTGAGTAGATGTGATGAGAGCTTCATAGAACTGCGAACAGTCCATGAAGATAATACCCTGGGGCAGCTCATTTGCCTAACATAGGGCATATACTCAGCTGATATAACACAGTACAAATATTTACCAATCAGTTCTTGGTGTTTACCTTGGAGTGGGAGAGCACATTTAGAACAATTATTCTCTTTTGTGCCCAGCTATGCAATGCAGAATATATTCAACAGAATCCTCTAGTCAAGTCATGGATGCACATACAGTGAACTAAGAATATCATGTTGTGTTATGCTGACCACAGGAGAAATGAAAGGTACAACTAGGCTCAGGATTCTGTATCAGAAATTATACATTTAAACACAATGATGACTTTTTTAATATATTTGGCCATAATTTGCAAGAGTCAGCTCAGGAAGGCCCTTGAAAATTTTACTGTGGCATTTCCAGTGTCTTGCCTAAATAATGAAGTGGATATCTTTGGCAAATGCTTATCAGCAGCTGGTAGCCCTGAATATTTGGGTTGTACAGAAAAGCAGCAAGCTGTTCCTCATAGTACTCAAAGCCTGGGCTCCTGGGCAGCGCTGTCAAGGTCTCTCACAGAAGTGTTCATGCTTTTGTGTCCCACTGAAGGCTGATGGTACCTCTGCAGTTTCGGCAACGTGCTGCTGCTGTCAGCAGGGCAGGTCCATTGTGTTACCAGAAACAAAGGGCTAGAGATGTGACTCCTGTTAGTGTGTTGCATTGGTAACGTGGGCATATTCTGCTTTCATCTGCTCCTTTAAGCAATTCTTCAGTTTATCTGCTTCTTTGAAATTGAGAGAGATGAGTTTGAAAGGATGCAGATGAAAATAGTCCATGGAAAGAAATTTTCAATGAGGTCACTTTGCTATTTCCTCAGATGAGGAGGAGCTTAAGGAGAATGGTTCAGGCTTGCTAAGAATGCAGATTTCTGATAAAAGGTAGAGATTCTCAAACATTCATCAAATAGTTTATACCAGGGGTGTCATGTTTTTCAAATATAGCACCAAGTTTTTATGTTGTAGATGTCAATCATAAATTGAAGTTGGGTGACTTAACAGTTAATGTGTGTACTAGTTAAAGAGAGGATAGACCCTCAGTATCACAAAGTTCTAATGGGGTCAGGAATGAAATACTACAAGAAATTCTGCTTTTTCCTTCTGTGTCTGGGAGCCATTATCTATTTTAATTCCTCTCTATTGAAATATGAATCATGTGAATTCTGCCTTTAATTTGTTCCTTTATCAGTGCTTTGTTGACTTCATAGTTTATACAAAACACAGCAGGGAGAGCTGTGAGACTATGTATCAAGCATTATAATGCATTAGAGTAATCACTTTTCTCTCTAACAGATCAGATTTTGTCATCAAGTTTTATGAGTATAGGCGTTATTTTTCTCAGAATCTCCTGAAACTATTAATCTTAATTAACAGTAGTGTAAGCTTCTTCATGAAGTTGGAATACATTTTATCATAAAGAAATTTTGTGGAAAATGCACCTGCTTATTATTTCTAAACAAAGTGATGCAAAAAAAAAAATTCCTATAGTTCAGAAAGTTTTCTTTTTAAAATTAAATTGAAACTGTTAGTGCAAGGTTAGAAGTTGCAGTATTTTCCTCTCAAGTGACCAGATGGTGAACTCTGCTTTGTGATTCACAGAGCTCTGAGAGTTCCTGAGCCCCATCCTCAGTCCTGACAGACTCCAGTATCTTCTGGTGTGGTATCAGCTTCCCAAGGTATGCAGGTAGTTGTTGTTGCCTTTGTTCTCCTTTCTGTGATGTGACAGGTTTTCCTATCATCCTGTGTGAATATGTAGGTTTTTTCTGTCTTTTAACCCTTGTCCAAAAATACTTTTTAATCAGCAGTCAGCAAATGCACCACAATTTTAAAAGACAAACAATACAAATAATCCAGTTGTTGATGGCCAGTGCTTAAATGCATGCTCAACTATTGCTCACCGAATTTTCAAGGTAAGAGAAAATATGAACCAAATAGTTCCTGTCCCCTGAGCAGTGCACGGTGGCAAGTTGGGGTATGAGTTCACAAGCAGGAGCTCCCCAGTAAGCTGGCACTGGCCTTGAGAATGGTTTTCAACACAGTGTTATTTCTAGACCCAGTCTTTTGCTCCTGTATTTTTTTATTCTTTTTTAGTGCATTGATGAATAGAAGACCCTGAATGAAGTGTTTTGGCATTTGTTTTCTGATGTGGCAAACAAAGAACAGCACAGTCATAGTGGTTTTCAAGGCCTCCTTATTCATCAGCAGCCTTAAAGTAGCTGTGCCGTGTCATTATGAAACACTGTGGATATTTTTTTTCATCAGTCGCAGAACAGCAGTCATAGTGGTTTTCAAGGCCTCCTTTATTCATCAGCAGCCTTAAAGTAGCTGTGCCGTGTCATTATGAAACACTGTGGATATTTTTTTCATCAGTCGCAATGTAGAATTTGACAAGGGAAGTGCTCAAAGAAAGATAAACAGTAAGAGACATCCTGTACATTTGAATAGGGCATTTATAGATCATTCTTATCATTACCTTTTTTGCTATGGTTCACACTTTAAAACCCTCAGCATTATTCCAAGTTATCCTTGCAAGATTTGCCTTTGGGTGAGCATATCCCCTTCACCTCTAAATTCTTTATGACCTCATACTGGGTACTGTGGGGCTTCTTGTGTTTAGAAGTAAAGGCCTCCCACAGTGCTGATTGTCTGAGATCAGGAGCTGGTTTGGCACTGTGAGGCTCTAGAATATCATCTGCCCTGCTTGCTGGTGTTGGGCAGGAGCCAGCAAACCTGCTGAGCTTGCTCTGCCATTCCAGGATTGTATCCTGCTGAGGGAAAGTCACGTGCAGTGTGGCTCTGACTGCCCAAGACTGCTTCATGGCTGCTGTCTGAGCACCCTGCACTTCCATTTTCTGTTTAAGTGGAGATCCAGCTGAACTGGCATGCTTTTATCTGGGTATTGCAGTCTTACTGTATGAAAAGATTATTTGAGGTCTCAAAGAGCAATGCACTTTGAATTATTTTTCCCCCACTGATCTTTTGTTTTCTAGTGGTGGATTGAGTATGTGAATTTGGGTGTCAAAACATGTATCTCGAGTTCTGTAAAGGTGAGGAAGTGTGTCTGTAAATTTGCAGTCAGGATCACAGCCTTGTGCAGATTGTGAGTGCTCTATATAGTGCTGGGCAAGACAGGTTATAGCAAGTGCTGGCATTTATGAAGAAGCAGTTTGTCTGTTCATGTCACTCAGTGCAACAGCTGCATCTGAAATTTGTTGCCCTTTGTTTATAGACTGATCCTGGTATTTTGAACACTTTGAGTGTTTCATTGCTCAGGTGTCCAGAATTTGAAACAAAATCAATTATAACTGCTATAGGCAAGGGCGTTTATGGTCATAATGTTCCAATGACCGTGTCAGGGGAAAGCATCAGGAACTTCCAGCTAATGTTTGTTTGCAGACATTTCTACACAGTCTTAAAATAGCAGTAATTGGTACAGGAAAAGCAGGTACAGCATGATCTCTGTCCCTACAGAAAAATAACAATATAGTTAGGTAATATAATGTTTGAAATAGAAAAATAAGATGTGACACAAAGATGCAAGTCATGTTCTAGATGGAAGATAGTTGGTTTCACTGCACTGGCTTCTAATAGCAATCTCTTTGCAGGATACTTCAGAAATGATGGATTGAGGCACACACATAATGACCTGTTCCAGTCAGGAACTGAGACAGCCTCAAAGGGAGTTGCCAATGAGATCTATGGAATGGGATGTGTGAGTGTCACAAGAGCAGTGTTGGTACAATTTTGCATGTATATCTTCCTGCCAAAAAATAAAAAAAAAAAGTCAAGACTGCACATTTTGGAGGATTAATCATCTGAGATTTTTCTCTAATTTATCACCAACAGGAGTAATGTTCTCTTTGTTTCTGTTTTACAGGGACACCCACATAGCCTTTAAAAAGCATAAATAAAATTACATCCACACAGGCTGTGGGTCTGTGCAGCAGCTGTTCACATGACACTGTATTTTATCTGCATACATTTAATCATTTTTTCCTGAGCAACTGTCTCAATCTGTCAAAATATTTGTAAATAGATTCAGTTTCCAGTGAAATTTGCTTTCACTAGCGCTACAGAGACACAGGGAAGACTTATGCTCAGTGGGAAGAAAAAAAGCAAAATTGTTTTCCATTGCAGGTCGAACAGCTCAGTCCTAAGGCATTTGCCTTATGACTGTGTGAAGCCAGTGCTCTCACTTAGCAGCTACCTCATTTCTGGGATGAGACATTTCATTTCACCAGACAGATTTCTCCACAGCTGAACAAACACAAACAAAATGGTAGGTGACAGAGGACAGCTCTGTATTTCAGTAGAGCAGGAACTCACCTGGAAAGAAAGGATATTTGGCATTTGTTTCTTTTTTTACCCCTAAGTCCCTGTTAGTTAGGACTTCCTGTCCTTCTCCTGTGTCCCTCCTCTATGTAATGTGTTAGTTTCCTTCCTATCTTTCAAACCTCCATAGTCTGAGGCTGCCTGGGAACTTAGTGACAATTTACTTCAACAGCTAATCAGACGAGCTGGTTACTACTTCCTATCAGTTCTTCAGCAAATTCAGTGTCTGTGTTAGCCCAGCCTCTATGTTACTGACCCTCTGGGTGCACAGGTGTGGGAAGAAGATCACTTAAGCCTTTTGGCTTTCCAAATCCATTTCTGTCCTTTCTGTGAGATAACACAGATCTCTATTAGACTCATAAGACAGGGAGGAACAGTGCTTCCTGTGGAACTGGGGATGAGGGCAGGCACCATCATGATGTGTAATTGCTTTCCAGAACTATCCTGGAGGAAGTTTGCTAAAGCACAGGATGCAGGATCACTTTCAGAAGTGAAAACACACAGATAGGCCAGCACTGCCCACCAACATGGTGTCTCAGTCTATTCTGACATCAGCTGCCTGTGGGCTTCCACAGCAGCTTCTGTACCTGCACTCAGACTAAAGCTGTGCACTTGGAGCTGTGGAAATCCCCATGCTTTGATTGCACCCTGAAGGAAATAAGCCTTACAGCTCATATCAATATATTGAACTTTGTTGTATACACCAGAAAATCCAGATATCAAGTGCACTTTTAAGCCTTAATCTGTAGCAACGAAAGTGAGAGATTGATGTGTTTGCTAAAGCAGGGGGATTTCTATGTGCACAGGATTACCTGAGGCCTTACAGAAGGGTTTGCAGGGGGAAGCAGCTGGTTCAGTTGGTTGTGTAATTTGGTGGATGTTTCAGTCTGGGTGGGAGCTGCTTTTAGGGTAAATAGAGCAAAGAATGTCACTGCCTTACCTGCAGATCCAAGCATTAGCCACACCATTTTGGCATAGTCTTGAACCCATCCTTTATGCCTCTGAATTAGGTCAAAGGTACTTTGTCTCAAAGCAGAACAGCTGACAGCCACCCAGGCTCAGCTGAGAGGGTTGTTATGCCTCCCAGCTGCAGCATCGATGCTCTTGATGCTTCCCGCTGTGGCTTAAGGCAGGCACTGGGACAAGGCCCTATGAGCTCCTAGCTGAGTTAAAGTTTCCCAGACTCATGCCCCACCATATAAACAGTATGACCTAGCCTGGGCAATATGACATGCTTGTTTTTCCAACAAGGCTCTTTGTTGTGTTCTGACAGCTACCAGGAATGTTAAAATGCATTTTGGACCGAGACCATGCAGTCTGTTGGTGTCAGAGCTGTGTGCAGGGTCTTCAGTACACAAGTGAAATAGACCGCTGATTATTTTGCTTATGGCTCCTTTGGTGTTCTGGACTTGGTACTTGATGATTGAGTGGCCAGATGTCCTGAAGCCACCACATACAGCTGGACAATAAACTGTCTGCTACAGAGAAACAGCAAAGGCCTTCCTCCTTTATTAGGGTAAACTGACAGTTTTATTGACTGGCTTTTTGCCTTGATCATATTTACAGTGTTACGCTAGAGTTATTTCAATCATTTCAGTAGCAAGATGAATACTCTCTGAAAGCAGTCTTGACTCCAGCCTGAAGAATAGGTAATGTTTAATGGATACAATGAGCTGTCATTTTAAATAAGCCATATTTTAATATGAAAAGTAATTATTCCTCTGTAACAGCTCATGGTTTGTTTGGCTGTGGGTAAAATACAGCTTTGATAAAGTGCATTGCCAGAATGAACCCAGCTACTTTGAGAAACACTGCACTAGCAAATCAGTGATTTTACTACCTGTGTACAAGGTATGATTTTGTTTTTATACATAAAAGAATCTACTACAGATGTTATGAGAACAAGCTAAATATAAAAAAAAAAAAAAAAAGCCAACAAAAAACCCAAAACCTCAACAACAACAACGAAAAAAAAAGAGCAAAAAGAGCAAAGCCAAGAGCAAGTACTAGCCCCCATCAAATGAATCAAGTATTTGATAGATGAAGGATAGATGAAGCAGGGCTGTTTCTCAGGCGCTGCTCTTGTGGGCCACCACTGCTCTGTAAGCCATCAGAAGGACTTCTATCAAACAGTGGTGAAGGGAAAAAAAGCTCCTCTTAAAAAACCCCCTAAGCTCATTCCCACAAATGCAAGCAAGAAAATTGTGTATGTGCATGTGAAATTAAGAGTGAATGTGGCTTAATTGGTTGTAAAATAAACTATTGGCAAGACATGATCTTGGAAGATGAGCTACTCCTTTACTCTAAAGACCAGATTTAGAAATGTTGTTCGAGGAAGTGCAGCTACACTCTTGTTAATATGCTGTCCTGGTCTGCTGCCCTACCTGTACCTCAACCCTACCACCCCCCGAGATGCTCCAACAGAAGTGTCAGGGGTGTTTCTGGGGAGCAAGCTGTCAGTGTCTACCTTAGTGGCTGTACTTAATCAGAATCGTACCAGGCTTTTGCCTTTGTTGGTTTTACCCTTTCTCACAAATGTGGAGAAAGTGACGATTTTAGAACCACTCTGCTGGAAAATGTCACGTAAATGTTACTGACCCGCGCGGCCACCAGGAGCTTTGTAGGGCACGCTGCGGGAGCGGCCTGTCCCCCGATACAAAAAAATACGAAATAAAAAATTTCTTTGGTGTTATTTGGACACTCAGGTGAGAAAACTCCGGCGCGGGGCGGGCACGGCGGCGGCCGGAGCAGCGCCGAGCACGGACAGCAGGTGGCGCTGCTGCTGCAGGAACCGGCGCGCCCCGGGCCCGCCGAGCGCTGCGCCCGGAGAGAGCGGGGGAAGGGGCATCTCCCGGGATGCCTGCCGCCCAGATCCTCGGGAAAGGGCGGGGGAAAGGGGGGATCTGCCAGGCTGGGCAAAAGGGGGATCTCCCAGGCGGCCTGTTGCACCGATCCACAGGAAAGAGCGGGAGAAAGGGACATTTCCCAGGCTGCCTGTTGCATTGGTTCATGGAAAACGGGGGGGAAAGCAAGAGGATTTCTAGAGACTCGTTTCTCTGGCTGTTAATCTCGTTTAGGGAAAAAGAAAGCGTGAAATATTAAGAACCACTCAAAACTAGCAGACTCTGTGTCTAACAGTTTGGCTAAGCCCACCGCCATAAGGGCTCAAAACTCTGTTTTCAGATAACTAAGCAAAAAATGACAAATAAAGAGCCAAAAGAAAAAACCAAACAAATAAACAGAAAACCCCCAAACCAACCAATCAAGTAAAGTCCTCCAGCCCTCTACCCCTGCCCAAAAAAGTCAAACCAGAACAAGATAACAAACAAACAACCCCCCTAGTCTAAGACCTGTATGAGAATCCTGAAAGACTCAGGAATGTCTCCATCCTCGCCTGACTGGGAGGAGTGCTAGAAAAATGTGTGTGTGTATATATATACATGATGACAGGCACAGACAAAGACTAATATATATGAAATAGTTTCAGATGAGAAGACCAGTTTGGAAAGAAAAAGTAAGTATTGTGACATATTTTAGTGCTCAGAATATGACAGAAAACTGAAGAGAATTGTATAGATACTGTACAAAAAGTTTTTTCAGGTTCTCTCCTGTACCAAGAATAGAACACGATCCCATTGTACCTGTCTATTATCTCATCCTGTCTATGGGTTTGCACAGCCAAATCCTTAACTATTATCTAAGTTGTTATGTCTCACCTGACTTCAGTAACTAATGGCAATATATATACCAGCTGTGTCTCCTTATGTATTCTTCTCCATTCCTGCCAATTCTTTGAACTTTTTGGGAAGCTCTCCTTTATTTGACCATTTCTTCTCTCTTTCAATGGTAAGTCTTATGATGATTTACAATTCTTTCCAGTCTCATGAACTTTTCACTCTTCTTAGTCCTGGTGGTTGCTTCCTAATAGTCAGCTTTCCATTAACCTTAAGATCTCTTGTGTTTGTTGTTGTATTTAGGTACTTAAACATCTCTTTCTAATTTATTTCTCTGTATTCTAATACATAACTTTAAAAGAATATGACTTTTTATAAATTAACATTTTATGGCACTCCTTGGTTGCATACAGCATGTTGCTGAAAAGGCTCATATTAAAATTGGAGAATATTCCATGTGGTGATTTAATTGATCTTCCTTCTGGCTAGAATAAACACTTTTTTAGTAGCCTTAAACATCTTTGAATACATTATAGCTTACAAATCGAGTATGATATAGTTCCACTTGTCTGTCATGTCAAAGGTGCCATATTTCTGAATAAGTATTAAAGAAATCTGATGGTTCAACTACTTAAGCACTGAAGTGAACCAGATTTTCAGCAAAGCTTTGCAGCTGTTTGGACACCTCAGTGAGAAAACTACTGAGGGAGACCGTCAAACTCTTTGCTATTTAAGGATGTCACAATGGTATTTACTATTTAAAAAATCTGGACCCAAGTATATGTGTAGTGGTTTTTTAAGTAAAAGCTTATATCTGTTGCTGCTAAGTAAAAGAAAACACAGGAAACCAGTGTCTCTGGGGAATTGTACAGGATGCATGTGCTGTCTGAGCTGCTATGTATTAACATAAATCTATGGGTTAAATCATTATTTGTAATTTGAGGTTTGCTGAAAACTTTAAGTGAGACCAGGAAGAAGATGCACAATTATTTTTGTTTTGCATAATGAGCCTGGCTAAGTAGAAGGTCACCTCAAAGTAGAATTTTTCAAGGATACCAACATTTCCTCGTCCTATACTGTGTGTCTGATAAAATAGCTGGGTCTTGAGATGTCTGCTTCACTAATTGAAGGTCATATTAGCATGAATGGGTCTAGCCTTGGCTGAGAGCTACCATTGCAATTTAACATTGGTTCTCTTATAGAGTAGAAATACGTTTTTTTCTACAAGAGTTATACTTCATAATGCAATCTCATCAAATCTAATGTAAAATGGTACATTTACATATACCAATAATTTAATCCTCCCCATTTAAAATAATTAGCATAAATGAATAGAAGTAAAACCATGTGATAACAGATATAATGTTATGTGTGTATGTATACAAAATATCACACAACACTGTTCTGACAGTGAATTAAGGCTTTGTTGATCTTAAGCAATAAAAAAAATCAATTGGGTTATAACACAGAGCTTCAGTGAGGGTTTCCAGGATCTTAGAAATTAATGCAGTGTTCATGAATATGGAAAAGGTTTCCTTGTGGGATTCAGAAATGAGGTGACAGTGCAGCAGCTGGCCAACAAATCCATGTGACTATTGGTACAAGGGTATAAATATCACCCACTGCTGCAAGCACAAGTTAAAGATGCGGCATAGACAATCAGTTTTTAAGTTGTCTCCTGTGCAAAAGAACTGTTGACTCAATCAAGAAACACAAAAATAAAATCTATTGCTAAGGCTTTATTGTGGTGCCAGAGCATTCCTTGGAAGCTTTTGGTGCTGGCTGCTGTTAGGAGCAGGACACTTGCCTCAATGATTTATTGCCCCAAATCAGGTCAGGTGTTCCTTGTAAACCTAAAACTAGCACTTTACCAGCTACTTAGGTTTTATTTTAGCATTGAGAAGTGCTCTGAGAAAGGAGTTTGACTCAGGTTCCTAACAGCTGTAGATTCTATTCCAGCAGTGAGAAGTTAGGTGCATTTTTTAAGTATTTAGAGCTAATGGAAAACAGAGTCTTTTGAAATTAATCTCAGCTGATAAAACCATGATCCTAAATCAAAGTTCTCTGTAACTGTGCAAATGCTGTCCAGCATAATTGGCTAGAATTGCTATCTAGGTGTTAAAAATATCAGTCACTTCAGATAAGCTGTTATCAGGCATGCAAATTAGTTTGCAGGTAAAATAGCTCCTGACAGGTCCCAAAATTAAAGCTGCCTGGTTTCAGGTGGCTTTATTTAGTCCTACTCCACCAGAGACTCCCATCTGAAAGTTGTCTCTTTACTAATTTGGGACATAATGGAGAATTAGATTAATGATAGCTGGGATAGTAGCATGATATAGTATGTTAGGAAAAGGAGATATTACAGCTGTCTTCATGTGAGCATCACTACATGACTCTGGGAGGGGTTTGTGTCACAAGCTGAATTTCTTGTGAAAACTTGTCAGTACAAATGGTATTCTTGATCAAGGGTTTGGGGGGATTTTCTGCATTTGAATGAGAATAAATTATGACAGCGTATTTAGCATTTGTTTAGAGAGAAGGATTTGTGGCCCTACTGGAGAATGCTGAGCAAGGAGACACCTCTGAAGGGATGCCTCTCTATTTTTGAGTAATTGGGTAGCAGGATCCCAAGTCAATTTGTTTCTTATAGAATCTTCCTTGTGAAAATCTTTGCTGAAATATGTGGATACCTGAGATGTGTCATCCTGAGAAAAATCAACATAGGATTTCCTGCAATTTAATTTTGCACACATCAACACATTTCTTGATTAGACTTCAAGCTTTCAAAAAAAGATGTCAGTGTTTTCCTGCAGTAAAATGAGGACTTAAATCTTCATCCAGTTGCTTTTTCTCACAGCACAGCTCTCTGTGGACAGAAGCAGACAATCTGCACATGCTTTGTTCTCTATCCCCATCCCTGGCATATGTTCAGTGACTTTGTATGGGCCAAAATATTTGTGCTCTGGTTTCCCGAGTGCTGTCAGGTCAGAAAAATGGTTGACTAAGTTCAGGTGGCTTATTTTTCATAGTTGTTCAGTTTTGTTTTGTTATCATTTTGGTTTTTTTAAATACTATGTTAGAAGAAGAAAATCTTCATTACAATCACAATATATGCCATTCACAAACCTTTATTTACAGCTGTGGGGGAACACTGTATTTTGGATTACCTGCCAGTTGTAGGAAGCACCCATCAGTTCAGAATTAGAACAAAGGAGAAATGGAAGGCTGCCTTCTCTGCTCCCAGGTACTGTTCTATTCTGCAGTGTCACTGTGAAATATTAATTACATTTATCAGAACAGGATTAAACGTGGAATGAATGATTAATTATTTTATACTGGGATAGATTAAAGTTTTGTCCGGGGTTTATGTATTCATTAATTACTTGTTAAATCAAAGAGAGGAGGAGCAGTCTTTTCAGCTTCGTTGGTGCAGTGATTTGTGCAATTTTTTTGGTATTTGAAGGTGCTTTCTGTAACAAAGTAATTGTCATGATAATATATTCTACTTAGTGTGTAGTGCACAGTTTACTTCCTTGCAGGTCTCAGCCTTTTACTTTTGTCTTGTATGATGCTTTGAAAGGTCATTGACATAAGGGTTAATGCAACACACCCTTGATGAATTTTTCCTATCAGAGCAGAAGCAATATGCTCATGTTCCTCAGCAAAGGGACCTGCTATCAAGAGAGCAGGTGAGTGTGAACCTCTCTGCTGGATGGTTCCCTGCCCAGTACCCCACTGTGCCACACTGTTGTCATACAGGTCACATGAATTCCTTACCAGGATGTGACAGCAGGAGGCTCATATTCATAATTGTGTCTAGAACATGTATCTTAGAGTATTTTTGAGCTGACAAGATTTTCTGAGAAAATCCTTGGGAAGGTTCCACTTTCATGTTGATGGTGGTGTGTACCTGGACATAGTGCCTTGTGGTATTTTCACTTGACTTTTACTGTGCTGATGACAAAATTGACTAGTTACTGCTGGGACTGCTTGCATTTGATAGCACTTTACGCATATGGATGCATCAACTGATGATTACCAAAGAGGTTCAGGTTTGCCCTGTCTTGCCTCCCTTAACAGGAGGTGGCCATGCTGTTCTTCATCACTGCTTATATTAGATAGCTGCTGTGTTGTCCTGAATTGGGAGAGTAGGGGACATTGCAGTCATGTGCTGTTCAACCCTTAGCTGATACTTTGTGAGTGATAAAAGCCATCATGTACATGCATTTGTTTTCTTTGTACAAAGAATTCTTCCTTTCTCCTCAAAAGACCTGTTTTCATGATGTTCAGTATTTAACAAAGGGAATCAGGACAAGGTTTCCTCTTTGTGACTGAAGAATTACTAACAAAGCCAGGTAAATACTTATCCTTCAGTTCTTTGTTTTCTCTGTTCACACTGCATATTGTTGAGAGCTCAGAATCACAAACTGTAGGGTTTGAGTGTTTATAAGAGGTGCAGAAGTTGATTAAAACTAGATTCTGACTGGGTCTACATTGATGTTGCGGTGTGAAGAAAAGATAACAGAACTGGTCAGAAGCCCTGATACTTCTAGAAATGAAAAATGGAGAAAAAGTGTCAAAACATGTGAACATGTTTGAAAAGATTAACCACCCCCTGCCCTGCCCCAGAGAGCTCAGCTGGTCTGGACATTGCAAGGACCACAGGTAGTGACTGCAATGACATGGCTACCCCTTTAGGAAAGCCCTAAAATTCCAGGGCTGGAGAGAAAATATTACCAATGTAGCACTGCTGAGAGATGCTAAAGAATGTGTCACACTGAAGATGTCATATACCACACTGGATCAATAAATAGCCCTCCAACTAACTGGAAACAGTGGTGCAGACTCGCATTTCTGCCTCATTTAAATAAACCCTTCAGTATCAGGGATCAAGTTGTGTGTCCCAGTGGTGCTGTGGCATGAAAGGATATTCACTAGACTAAGTGCAGGGACATTTTGGGAGAGCATGCCTTTTCTGCAAAGCATTTCCCAGGCTTTGGAGGCTGCTGGATTTGTGAGTTGTCATATTTATTAGTCAATTCCCATTCCTCACCATCATTATTAAAAATGACACCACCAGTTTTTGCATCCTGGACTGTGTTGTATTGGTTTGTATTCTTTATTTTTAAGTTGAGAGCGTTTTGTTTATGTTTTCTATCCACCAGGGAAAATATACTTCTGCTATTGCTGCAATGCACAAGGGACAGTTAAATCTAATAACTTAATCTAGACTTCTAGAAACAAAATTAAATTTTCAAATAAAGGCAAACTGACAGCTAAGGCATAAATCTTTTATTTAAAATAGAAAATAACCCTGTTCAAATGCAATCAGAGAAGACAGATGTAGGTAAAAAACAAGTAGAGATAGGATATATGGTGCATAAATTTGCTATGTCTGTGTGATAGATCAAACAGGGTGACCTTAAAAATGTTCCTAAAACATCAGCTAAAATAGGGAATTTGCATATATTTAAATACTGCTTGTTAATGAAAGATGGACTGGAAAGAATGGTAACAGTGACAGGAAAATATAGGGTATCGTGTGCAACAGAAAGGTCATATTAGCTATCAGTTTCAGGCTGAAACGTAAATATTTACTAGTTTGAAGATGGCAGGAAGTTTTAGAAATAAGAAATATTGTCTTTTACTGTTTAATGTATCTTCTTAGGTAAAATATTTAGCTGTAAAAACAAACCTTGACTCAGCAAAGTCCTTAATTAACCAAATGCTTAAAATCAGACATCCTCTTAGATCCAAATTACCTTAATGGGACTACTCACAGATGCAGTTTTACTAGAGACAAGGGCAAGTCCCTGTGATGAAGCATGTTTTCAAGATCATAGAGGTTGCTATGAAATTTTATCTGCCTTTGCATTGGTAAAAAGAGATGTTTATACTCAGATTTCTCAAGCATATTTCATTCTCTTTTCTTGGGTGCAATTCTGTGGAAGATGGTTGGGTTTGTTTAAGTGTGAGATCAGATTGCTGACTGGGAGATGGCACTTATTTCCAATTCAGGAGAGAAAATGTAGCTTGTCAAGAGGATGTGATATTAAATCATGAGGAGCTCTTTTGTGTAAATAGTCTCCTTGGACAAAAAGATGCCTGGGGTTTCTTGATTCTTGATCCCTGCGGTCATTCTTTCCTGGGACCCTTTTCCTCTGTCACCCTATCCTCAGAGCAGCAGGTGAGCCACACTTCTGGGCTAGGATGTGTTTAGACTCAGTCTGCCCAGGTGTCTGCAGTGAACCTCCAGCTTTTTCATCATATCCTCAGAATGGGAATTTCTCCAACTATGTAAGCAATGGCATAGGCACCTTTTGTTCAGCTCCAGTACCCTTAAAGAGTTTGAGACTGGCTTGTCCATCTGGCCATCCCTAGAAGTACACTGTAATTATCTCCAGGTTCTTAATAAATCTGGGTTTTCTAGAGGTTTCCACTGTAATTGGATCAGTCATTAATGTAGCCCAGATTTCCCACCATACTCTGCTGAGATTACATCTGTTCCCATACAGTGACCCAGTTAGAGCCAAGACACCTGTGTGATTGTGACAGAGGAAATCCATTTGTAAAATGTTATAATATTTTGATGTACAATGCCATAATAAAAGATATGTAGTTAGAGCAGGCAGCATCACCCAGCCCCTGGAAACAGCAGATGGATGTGACAGTGGCTACCCAGAACTCCAGACATGGAGACTGATAGGCATAGGAGATTTATCATTTCAATTTCCTTGTTTGATGTCTTCTATCTGTTGTTTTGCTAGCTCATTAATGTTCTTATGTGTAGGTTTTATGAATTATTTGCTTTTAAAGTGGTATAATTCCGAAAGGTCTTTTTTTGTATTCATTGCTAGGAAGAGTATAAGTCATTGATTAGTGACAAATGCCATCTTTTGAGAGGTTCTCTTAATCTTTGGGATGTCTGTTTTGAAGGTCACTTCCATTTATTAAAGAATTGCAACTGTACACCTGAATATTTCATGAATTGCCAGTATTGTTTCTGGCTTTTGCAATACTTCTGCATAGGAAAGGAGACAGATAACAGAAAGATTTTTAAAACGTTACCCAGAAAGCTGCATACTGACCTAATATTATGTTGTCATTGGTCAAGTTGGATTGTTTCTGTCACATTTGTATTACATAAAACAGGACAAATCAAAGTTTGGGGTGGTGTATATGGGCATAATGGAAATGTCTTCACACTGAGTGTCAGCTATGTGGGGCTCTTCCAGTTGTAGCATAAACCTCTGCTGCAGCATATAGGGTGAAAATACAAAACCAGACAGCAATAGAAAATAGCCAGAGGGGCTTGCAATAAAATTGTGTAGATTAATCACTGGATTCCCTTGAATGAGTGGCATGCTATTAGATCTGGGGCCCTTTTCTTTGGCCTCAGTTGCTGAGGAATGTCATTCTCTCAATAAGATGGGATTTGGTGCATCATAAAAAGCACAAGGCTCTCACTGTTTCTTGATGAGGGCTCTCTCTGCCCATGGCAGAGGCCTGCCATTCAATAACAAAGGTCTTAGAGTCATTGTCCACTGGTGATTTGTGTTTAGGTGTGTTCCATTTGTACTGTCTCACCTAGTGGGATTGGGCTGTTGAAGATAAGGTCCTTCTCACTGTGGGATCATTAAATCCAGATCATCTGTAAAAGGTTTGATCTGTGAAAGAAACTTTTCTATAAGTTGTTATGGTAAAACATGCCTTGGTAGGAGACATTTTAGAAATGCTGCTTGCAGGATTGCATTAGTGTAAAATTTAAAATTTGCCCTGTACTCTCAGCACTCTGGAAACAGCTTCCAGGATTATATGAACTTTATTCACATACTGTTTTCTTTAAACTTGAAACTTTTGGCTGCTTTGTGACCAATTTAGGTCACAGAATCATTAGAGCTTGCTAATTTAGGGAAATTAGGTTTATTTGTTTACAAGAGGCCTGTTCAAAATGATACACTGTTCTGGTGTGGTCCTTCCTATGGGTTAGCCACAGTAGAGTATGTGTATTAGGGCAGCCAAAATCCAAGCAGACAATTAGCTTTTCTACCAGAGACTAGTTTTGTTAACATTCCCTTGATTTGACAGCTGGAATAGATGAATGTCATTACTGACCTTTTCAATTTTACAGCTTCTTCACTTTCATAATTCCAACTCCTGCAGCTGCAGCATGGAAATGAACCTTAATAATATTCCCCAAACTCTTGAAAATGCATTACTTATCAGTTACATTTTACAATACTCTAAACAGTCAGAACCTTTCATATCACTGCTTTTGAAACCATAGACTAAATGCAATTAGCATTAGCAATTATGTGGTAGAAATTTCTTGACTTTTGTGGAGTAGATCTGGATAATCAGCCATTAGGTATCCACATTTCAACGGGATATATGATGATGGAAAAAAAAATTTCATGAGTTTTAATTATTGCTGGGAGATACTCTCTAGGTTCTGCTATTAATGCCTTTCATTTAATGTTACAGGGTCAAATACTGCTCACTTTAGCAATGTGAATAATTCTACTGAAGTTAATATATGTAAATATAAAGACTAGAACCAGTTACAGAAGGTAAATTCCAAAGGTACAATTGTGTAAGCTGAGGTATCCCACTGAAATCAAAGTAATGACAAGATGCTGTTCTAGATGAGACTCTGCTGTTGTTCTTAGTGCAGTTAATCACAGTCTGCATTTATTTTAATTAAGTTCTAGTTAAAAAAAGAGAAAGGGTTAGAAGGGATTCCATCACTATGGAGAATGTGAGGTTAAATAACACAAAACTATTATTATGGAGGGAGTGGGTGGATTAGTTTGTTTTATATACAAAGTAAGACTAGTCCAGATTTGACTATCCAGATCAGGTAAAACTATAGGATTTATAGTTGGAAAGCAAGGTGGAATTGTACAGAGTAGCAAAGTTAACCTTAGAAACAAGAATCCAAATTGTTAGTGATGTTACTTGGTGGGCTCGAGGGGTGTCTGTCGGGCTTACAGAGATGCTCACCAGCAATAACCTCTTGCTCTTCCTCCTGCCAGACAGCCTGGTTAAGTCCACAGTGTATTAACCATGTTTTAACATATTTTTGCAGTCCTTTTGAAAGGCTTTTTTTCCAAGCTCTCATGTAGCTAATGGGTTGAGTCTCTTCTGGGAGTTCAAATATCCTAATGAGATTAACTCATTAAATAACTGCCCATCACTTAGTTGCTGATACTCTCTTTTATTTGTGGCACTGGAGGAGAGAGCTGCCTCTGAAAATGTTAGCACTGCTTGAAGATGATTTCTCTTTGAATATTTTTAGTTCATTACATTTTCCACTCTAAATAAGTCAGCATCCTTTTCCCTGACACACAAATGGATTGGATGATGCACTAACAGTTTATCTCCCTTCAGGCTGGTCAGGCAAAGGTGACAGGTTTTGCCACCATGACATTGCCTCCTTCCTTAAGGAATAAGATTTAAATTTCCATGTGACTAATTAGTTGTCTCTTGAAGGATGGATTTGTTGGTGCTCACACAAACAGAATGGCACTGTTGCCTTCCATGGATCCCAAGAAGGAAAAAACAAAGGAACTTCACCTCAAATTTTACAAATTAGCAACAAACCCCCCACTCCCAAATAAAATATCCATATGAATATTTATGAAACAGCAAAAACCATGGCAGAAAACACAGGATAGCACTAAACCTGCGTACTGGTGTCAAGTGGCAGGAGACACTGCCTCCTTTTAACAGAGGTGGTCCAAGTCTCATTTCTGCTGCCTTATTTGTGCCCCAGTGGTCAGGGGAAGCTTATGAGTGAGTGGCTCTTTGGGGCAAGGCCAGAAAGAAGTTTGTTTTGGAATGCCTCCTGCAGGGAGCAGATGAGCCTTGGCTTGGAAAGAGGTGGCAGAGGTGCCAGCAAGGAGTCCAGGCAGTGAGACC
The DNA here is from genome assembly GCF_000691975.1 of Corvus brachyrhynchos. Classification (NCBI taxonomy): domain Eukaryota; kingdom Metazoa; phylum Chordata; class Aves; order Passeriformes; family Corvidae; genus Corvus; species Corvus brachyrhynchos. The sequence goes on from NW_008239324.1 coordinate 11,042,266, forward strand.
TGGTTTGGCTGTTGAGTTACGCTGGTTGCTCCAGTTTCAAGAAACAAATGTTCTGTCCCTGGACAAAGGACTCAAGTAATGCCAAGCCTGTGAGATTCCTTTGAGGAGCTGGCTGGCTGCTGGGAATGCCGGCATGCTTTGGCTTTAACGAGTCTGGGAGTTTCCCTGCAGAACTGCTCACAGGAGGGCTCCAGACAAACACGGAGCTGTTGCTGTGACCTTGCACGTCCACGTGGGCAGTAGCATGTGTACTTACAGGAGCAGCCTTTGGGAAAACAGCAGAGCAAAGCTCTAATTTGAGAAATCCCCACAGCCCAACCAGCACATAGCCATGCTGTTTAAGGCATGGTTTGAATGGTCTGAAGAAGCTGGATCTTTCTGTTTGGTTAATGAATCCAGACTTGAAAATGAGACGTGCTTTTGTGATGACTGATTAAGACCACACTGCTATTGTGATGACACCAGTGTAAGACCAACAATTGCATTTATAGCCCTTAAGGATATAAAACAGAATTACATGTAATGTTTAAAAGACATAAGGTATTTTTTAATAGGCTATGCTGCTCAGGTGTTTGTCTACACACAGTCTTTCTGATTGCTTCTAAATAAAGCTCTGTCCAGGAAACTTGAAGGCTGCTCTCTAACATTTCTCAGTGGCATGAGTCTGTCTTGGTTTTCAGGAGTTTTTTTTGGTGAGCAAACCTCACCAAAATTTATGGTTTTGTAAATAAGATGTGAATATTTTGACCATTGGTGAGGTAAAAATATAAACAATGCCTTCATTATATTTTCCCTGGTTTTAATCCAGTCTAGTACTGGTAAACCATCTCAAATAAAAATGACTGTTGAATTAGGAGAGAAAGTAAGAAAAAAGGGAAAGGATTTTGTCTTGTCTGTTTGAAGCCAAGGTCTCTGGTGACAGTCACCAATAGAGGCAAACAGAAAAATTCTTAACTATCTGCATAAGGACACACTACGTGTTTAACTCTAAGGTGAACAATATCTGAACTACTGAACCTACTAAAATAAAACCTTATTGGTTTTGGCAGCGGGGATGTTGGTTTAGTTGTTTTTTGCTTGAATTTTTTTAAACTTAGTTGAACAAGTCAATTGAAGACAAGTAGAGCAATGCATTTTAAGCATAGCCATATGCCTGGTCAAACTATTGGACATACTGTCTGCTATTTAATACATTGCTGAACAGCCTAGGCTGTGACCCTAAGCACAGATATTGGAACCCAAATTACACATATCTTTACTTCTTTTGCATTGTAAGATAATGTGTTGTACTTCAGAACTGTCCTCCACATCCTTGGAACATAATATTTGCAATGCAGAAGTGGAAATATCTGGGTTCCTGAGGGTTTCATTCAGATGAAACAGCAGTGAATGTGTCTGCACCACTAGTAAATGAAACAAAACAGAGAGTGACAACATTTCATTGCTCATTTTTGCTTGCTGTAAGCTTGTTTTAAAGACAGCAGAAGGAAATGGAAAAGGAGGGGAACTGCCAAAGTCACACCTGTACCTATCTGTATCTAACACTATCTTTTATGTCAAATCATTATCATACCTGGGATAACCCACTGATGTTGAGTACAAGCTGTCTGTGCATTATGGCAGAGGAACTAGGAGGAAAGACCAGGAGAGCTGCAGTCGTTAAAGAGAGGTGCTATCTCTGTCCTAGTGACACTTGTGGCTATCTGCAACGTCCCTTTGGGACAGTGGCAGGAGGCAGGGTGTGGAGCTGGGAAGCACATGGTGATGGCTTGGCCACACAGCTGAGTTGGGACAGTGGTGCTTGCTGCCAGTTCACGTTCTGGGAGGGAAAGGGCAGCAGGGGTGCTCTGGAATAGTGTCCAGGGTATGTACTCAGGGCTGGCCCTGACAGTAGGCATCCCAGCACTGCCTTCTGTTTGCTCCAGTGATGAAATTTGTCGACTCAGAAGTTCAATATTTAATGTGAGACGGCACACTGCTGCTGATTTAAAAGAAGAAGTGAATGTATGCAGTTATCTCTTGTGCTTTTCACACATATCAGTGATGACAGATTTCAATATTACATTCAGAATTACTCTGGGAAAGGATGTGCTCAGCCCAGGATGCAGTCCATGGTGCGGAGTGTGCTCTGGAAATGAAAAATAATAACAGCTTATTTTAATAGCATAAAGCATTGATTACATGTGCTTTGATGTGAAGAACCACACCACTGATTGAACTTGGAGCTGAAGTCAGGGTCTGAGTCACCACATGATCATTTTTCGTCAAGCAGTTTCTGAATCATGGGCCTATAATTGCTTCAGATTCCTGTTATTGATCTCTTATGTCAAAATAATTGAACTTTATGGCTGACTTCTGATGCTTATTGAGAAATCATATAATTACTTCCAACTAGCTGTGAGTCAATAGCAGTTGAGTACACACCACTATTCAGAGTGCTTGATATATAAATTTTCTTCCAAATAAAAACAAGACCTACAATATATTAATAAATGTAGCAGCCTGGATATATGGTTCTAAGTTACATAATTACATCACCTAATATTTGTAGTACCTGGAATATCTCTTACGTGTTTGCATATAAAATTTAAAAAC
>NW_008239324.1:11044932-11049243 GCF_000691975.1 Corvus brachyrhynchos
CACAGAGAGCAGGGACTGAGGTCTTGTTGGCCCAGCAAATGCTGTGAAATGCCGGGAGCCAGCACATTGTATTGCACTGGGGCTGATGGGGACGTGTCCTATAAAACACCAAAAAACTCTTCTCTTCCCTTTTGAAGTTCACACCAATCTGTAAAATCCTCTCCTGTATATCACTTCCTCTTTTTAGCTTTGCCTTTGCTCCTTTGCTTATACCAGTAAACTGTCTGGAGCCTTACTTACAAACCCCTGTATCCAGCACATAGACATCCTTGTTCTCCTTCAGAGTAGATATAAATACATAGTCTCTCCTTCAAAAAGCTCATACTTCTACATTTTCACAAAAACCTATCATTTTTGTTGACTACAGGGTGGTGACAAATAAACAGTTGCAATCCTTTTGAACAAGCAGTTTAAAAAAGCTCCCTGAAAGGCTGAAACTCTTTTCTAGGATGATTTAAGCTGAGAACTTTTGCGCCCCACTGCTGATGGGGAATAGATTTTATACCCACGCAGAACTGGAAAGGGTATTAGGTGATAAAAAATGTTTTACTTGAAGGTAATTAAGACTTCATGTGGCCTCATTGAATAGCTTTATCTCTCAATTTCTAGATCAAATCCTACCTGAAAAAGGACATTAGCTTTACTGAGTCTTGTTTCCCATGTAATCACTGTGCTGCTAGTACTGGTTTTATTCACGTCTGCATTTCTTTAAGTATTGTTTTATTAATTCTCTTTCCTTAAGAGAGATGAAGCATTAATCAGCCAGTGCATTTAGTACCTACTTACATTAATATCTAGACAATGCAGTGATTTGGAATTCTTTACACCTTTTTGCAGGTTTTTCATTATATTTCTTGGTGTCTTGAGGATGCTTTTCCTCATGACACTTTACAATAAACCTTTGCAAAATGAATAGCTTTCATTATGAAATCAATGCTATTCCCTCTAAACTTCAGGGGCAATGTCAAAGAAAAGCTACTATAATTGCTAATGCTGAGCAGTTTTTTTTATGACCAAACTCTACTTTCCAGATGCCACAGCAATACAGTCATCACCTTCCTCAGCACTTTTGCCTTCCCTTGTCACTATAGCTCTCTTTCTCAAGAAAGTGATTGTCAGCCATGTCTTTTTCTGTTCTTATGTCTTTACTCTGTTTTCTGTAAGTATTAAGCCTTAAAGCTATCCTTTTAAGCAGAATTGGTGTAAAGTTTATACCTGTGACTCTGCATAGCAGGAACCTCTGACCATTGCCTCTCCTGAAACATGATATAAGGATTAATTTTAATTTTGAAGCAAAAATGTAGTTATTAAGAACTTGATGTATTAATTTTAATTCCTTTTTGTTTTGGAAGATCTGCCATGCAGACACTGAGTATTGCCTGTGACCAGCCCACTACACTCCACTCTTCCAAGTACTATCTCAAGTGTTAGAGATTTTAATCTGAGTTAGGGTCCCAAATAGAAAGTTTTTAAGGAGCCAAATCCAGTGTGCTTAGTAGGCCTGGCCCCTGGGGTCCTTGCTGCATGCACTGGCTGGGTCCAGGTATAACACACTGTTCAGTTGATCCTGCCTGACACATGGACTCTGGGACCCAGAGGAATTGTCACAGGACTTCCCAGGACTTCTGTGTCAGCTGTAGACACATAAGTTCCTCAAAATACTGATAAAAACTAAATTAGGCATATTTTCTAGTAAAGGGGACCTTTGATCTTATGTCTTTATGTAAACCAGCAACAGAGGGAATGTGGACTAATAGGTTTGGTAAAAGCCTTAGGAACTCAGCAGCTGTTCATTAAATGCAGATACTGTGGCTGTTCCACTTTTCAAGACCTTTCTAAGGTGCAAAACTGCATCAGCCTGTTCTCTCTCAGAGAGACATGGCTTCTTCCACTTCCATTTGTTAAGGTAATCCTCTGGTTCATAAGAAAATGCAATTGAAATCCTGAAAGTTTGTCAGCATCTTGGTATTCTCTTGATTAGTATTCTCTTGATTACGAAAAGTTTAATGTGTCTTCCTATTTTTAGTGCAGAAATAGACCTCTGATTCATTAATTTGTTTGCCTTCTTTGAGGCTGTTGAAATGTGAAAAAGATGAGTTAGCTGCCCCTGGCTACAGTGGGGGCTGTAATGGACATGGTGACAGGCAGAATTATGGCAGGATCATGCTACCAGGCATTACAATTACGTTTCACTCAGGGAAGTTACTTTCCTCATTCCACAAAAGAAAATTTTGGCTGTCAAACAAACTTCTTGTCAGACATTGGCATGGGAGAGGTCTCTCAAAACTTCTTTAAGTAACAGCTGTAGTTAAACAACTCTTTAAAACCCGTCTTAACACTGTACATATTTAGATGGTTGAATTTTTGTCATAACCAGGTTCCGTACCTGTGGTTTTCCTAATGCTGTTTCACTTCAAAGGCTTACAATTGTCTTATCTCATTTCCTGCCTTAATTGCTTTAAGTGTACTGACAAGTGCAACTGACCAATTATTAGCACTTTTCCTCATCTTGTCTCATTTGTTATCCATGATGCTCTTCCATGTTATAATTACTTTTCAATTTTTCATGACTCAAAATAAGACATGTACATAATGAATACAAATAGCAAATTGATTAAATGTAACATGCATTGTAGCACCAGTGAGATTGTCATTTGTTATTAATGAGAGAGATTTTTCAGGTGCTGGTGAAAAGGCATGTGATGCACAGCAATCCAAACCTAACAGTGCAAGGCTTTGGCCAAATTTCTGCAGTTTTATTGTGATCCAACACAAAATGATGCTGCACGTGACCTTAAAGATAGATTCATATTCCTTCGTTTTGGTGCCATCTTAACTTTTGGGGCTTTAATAGCAAAACATGCAGATCAGATTGACTGGGAATATTCAAAAAAATGGTGTGTCACTGTAAGGCACCAAATATCGAGGCTGAGGTCGTTTTGTAGGAGTTAAAATACTGATTTTTACAAGGCTGAAACTAAATGGGGCCTTGGCCTGCACTGGTGTCCAGCAGCACAGTAGTCAGGCAGCTCATGCAAGAAATACAGGAGCCTGCTGTTCAGGTCTCTGTGCCAGATTTAACCAGGCGCACAAAGACTTAGTTTTGCATCCTTGCTAAGTCACCAGCCATCAGGCAGTGCGCTGCTCCAGAGCTGTGTTCTGCTGCTCCTGGTCAAACTGGTTCAGTGTACATAGATAAATAAACATTGAAAACTGGTCTTCTCTGTACTGGAGAGAAGTATTTGCTATTAGAGTTGGTGGTTTTTAGAGATCTCTCCCATGCCAATGCCTGACAAGAAGTTTGTTTGATAGCCAAAATTTTCTTTTGTGGAATGAGGAAAGTTTTCTTCATGGTATTGCAGAGAAACAGGTAGGCTTAAAAATGAAAATGGCAATGCAGGAAATTACTTCCAAACCTTGAACCTTAAAATCCAAACAGCTGAATCCTTGTCCCCCACATGAATTAATTTCACTGTGGATTAACAAAGGTTTAGGTATTTTTGGAGTCAGAGCCTTGATAGTACTTTAGTTCTTTGTTGATGTACATTGCTTTTGCTGCATTAACTTCAAAAATATTTGCACCAGGTGAAGGTCTGACTCATGGTCAGTTTGTTCTAGCCATGGACCATACTCAGTTAAGAACAACAAAAAACAGCTTTCCTTCCAAATTACATATTACAGTGTGAACATCAGTATTATTTACCTGAATCTAAAAAATTAGCTGAAGATTGAACCTTGTTATTTAATTCTTTCAGCTTCTGCCTTCATAAGTGAATGTAGGGATTTTTATTAGCATTATTTAAAACAAAAATTTTGATCATAAAGCCTTTGAAGAACTAAATCAAAATGTTATGCAGTTGTTATACACCAAAAGAAGAAAAGAGTCTCTGAAATTTACTCTGAAATTAGAGACTTTAATCTGCATAATTTATACACTGAGTATTCATAAAAAGGACTACAATTGAAACTCACCTGTCATCAAAAGTAAAAGGATGGAAACAATAGCTAAGACTGAGGCAGGAAAATGGTATTATGGATGTTATTTCCTAAATATTTGCTAAGGAACGGTTTCTACCAGTTACTGAGGAAATTAAGGGAAAGTGACAAAGCAACAATCATTTCCAAGTAATAGTTCTTTTTTTTTTTTCATTATCTGAGTTGTCTGCCCTCAGATCTGCTGCTTTGTTCAGATTTAAAAACATTTCCTGCTGTCATAGACAAGGCAGGGACTGTCCAGCCAGGCAGGGAGGAGAGCTGGGCTCCTGCAGGGCAGCTCCCCGCCGGGGCTCGGCTGGCTCTGCCGCCGCTGCC
>NW_008239324.1:11049502-11067157 GCF_000691975.1 Corvus brachyrhynchos
CTGGCTCTGCTGCCGCTGCCCCGAGCAGCACCCTGGCTGTGCCCACGCTGATGGGGAACTGGGCCAGGCTCAGAGCTTGATTAACCTGGTCAAAATTGGGATATAATTTTCAAATAATAAGATGGACTTCCCCCATTCTGCTTTTTTGTTTCTTTCCTGCCTCCTAACCCCCAGAGGGACAGGATTGCTTTTTTTTGCCTTTGGAAACAGTTTTGGCTCTTCAGGGTTTTTCCTCTTTGCCCTGCTCCCGGCAGAGGTTATCCTAGGAGTGCCTGTTTTATCCCCAGAAGGGATTTCATTGCTAAACAAGAGTCCTAGGCAGGATTTACACCCTTCCTCTGGAAACACCAGAAGCTTGTGTCAATTTCTGTTCTTCCACATTCCTGTCAGCTTGTCAGGGACTATCATTCATTAAAAATTAAACAGAGGAAACCTGACAGGATTGGTCTCTTGATGCTACAACAAAATAAATATTTAATAATGACACGATGATACATTTCCACTAAACAGCTGACATTCTGCACTTCAGCACAATGGGCTAATAGTTCTCTTAATGACTATGCTCCCAGTAAAATGCTTATGCAACAGGTGGATGGACCAAAGCCCAGTGAACAACACGGAGACAACATCTTACGACTGAAGTGGCAGAAATACCCTGTGATTTTCTCACAAAATATGACTTTTTGGGGACTCTGAATTTCAGTGCTCTTGGTCCAGAAGTTTTAGGTATGTTTGCCCACATGCACTGTTCATCCAAGGGTGTGCCATCCACTTGCTGGAACTACTACACCAGGTCTCCAGACCTTGCAGAGACTCCAGGTGCTTGTTCCAGATGTGTTATTAAGAGTTTAGTGACAGCTGTAGCTATAGTCTTCAATAAATTCTTTTTTAAATTATGAATTCTAGATTTTGAAATATTACGCTGTTACCACATAAGTCCATGAATTGTTCCACTGACAGTTTGGGAGACTTTGTGGAGCAGCAAATTATCAAGTTTTATCACCCTTTCTCTTCCATTTATTCACTTTTTCTCATGCATAAAGTCATGTGACTAGGGACAGTTTGATTTGATGGAGGAGCAACGTATTTTTGCCTTTAAAAATATACCTTTTTGATGAACCTATCAAATTCAGTTTCCTCTAGTCTTCCAAAGTATTTCTTGAACATTAGCATTTAAAACTGGACTTGGTTCATAACCAGAAAATTGTTTAAAAATATTTTTCTTCTCCTGGTCCTTTACCCTCTATTTGAAATGATGTAAATAACAAAAGCCAGCCAAGAATATTTAACAGTCTGATCAAACCTACTGCTTCTTCACTACTTGTATTTTTACTTCATTGTTACATCACAATATCTCATGACACCACACAGACTGACCAGTTCAAGGTAGGTTAGAGCACAGTAGCTATTTATCCAATTAAATCCAGCTCTTCTCTACACCCATGACTGAAAAATCTGTGTCCCTCAGTCAAGTAGGGGTGAAGGCCAGGCAGTGTGAGCAGGCACAGAATGTTCTCCATCCCACCTGTGGTGACACTGGACTGGTTCAGCCTGAAAAAAAGCAGATTGTACAGAGTGTGGGTAGGTGGATAGATCTGACACAACACCTGCTACATTTCCCCTCTGAGCTACTTTCAAATCTGGGGCCTCCAGGCTGAGTCTTCAGCTAGCAGTGCATCTAATATATGTGCAAACACAAGGAATCTTTCCCTGCCTTTCTTTTCAACTTACAGAAATATTCTAATTAGTTATTTCAGGTGGGAGAAGGGAAAGGAATTTGAGGCAGGGAAAATGTGCGACTGTTGACTATGCAGTAGTTCCGTCAAAAAAATATATTCTACTTTTAATACACACCATTTGGAAAGCAAAGCCCCTTTAAAAATGCTTCAGAACTCATGTCCTTTTTAATTGTCTGGAATTCATGGTAGCTGTGTGAGAAAGCCATAAACATATACAATCATAAAAACACATTTAGACAACCCAAACAGAATCACTGCTGTATTATTTTAGTTTATTATTCCTAGTGGAGTACAGATTGGTCTTTCTACTTTGATATTTATTTATACCAAGGAACTACAAGAACATAAATGCCACTCTTGGGATAATCCTAATGCTGGGGCCGAGCAGAATACACATTGCATCTGTCTCATTTGCTGTAAAATGAAGGAGTGTTTAGGTGTAATCCTGCTAATGAAGGACAAGTTGAAGGTCAAATGTAGCCTTCAGAATGAATCTGTCACTGTGAAGCTGAGAGAAATGTAATTCGGCAATAAAAAGTTTTCTTAAAATATCAAATAACTAAGATGCAAAAAAAGAAGATGCTCTTTGATTTTATTATTCTTTTTTCTTTGAAGCCGCTCAAAGACTGTGTTCAAGATTTTAGTGCTCATATGAAAAATTAATGGTGGGTTTTTGCTAGACAGAAAGCCTTTTTATTTTGCACACGATTAACAAAGAAAACTTAATGCAAAAGTGAGATGCTCAGCGGGGGGTGCTTCTCTGAGAGTCCAGCTCACAGCTTCACACCCTAACATTTATTGACATGGGAAAATACCCACTTTTATCCAAAGACAGTTAAACACATAGGATATGTGCAGAGCTGTACATACTGAATAACAAGGAATAGATTCTCCACAAAGGAAAATGTCAACCAAAATAAACAAACAGCCTAGCAGCAGGCTGGCCCTGTGCTGCCTCTGGGCTGTTTCGAATCTACTGCAGAGCCAAGTGCAATGTTAGTCTTTTGCTAGTTGTTAGGAAGTAGATTATCAGCTGAAAGGCTGCAGGGTGACTTCAGTCAGTCTGCCTGCAGTGGAAGAAAAGCCAAGGACATGTAGGCAGTATATAATACAAGCCAGAGCTGCACTCTGCTCACAGGCTGGTTTGATTTCCTGTTCCTCACCTACAAAGGTCTCATTTGGGGGGGTCTGGGTACTTTTTCCACAGGTCTTTTCCCACAATGTAAAATCACAGAGTAAGCTCACATGAGCTTGTGTAACTGAAAGCATCCTGCTTTAACCCTGTCACTCCTGTGCCCATCCCTCAGTTTTTAAAACTTTTTGTTTTGATCTAGTCAGTCAACTCTGTGCATTTTCTGGAATTCAGAAGGGCCATCTGCTACCCACACATTCAAGAAGAAAGCCACAAAAAAAAAAGGTATAAATTTTACAAATTATAAAGGAATTATAATGAGGTCTACTTATTTAAGCTTAAAAAAGGCAAACATCTGTTACTAGTGTGTATTTATGATTTGTCCCTAAATACAGGAGCCTTTTATAAATATCTGATAAATACAACAGTACACTGCAAAGAGCTGAGTGGGCTTCTAAATCTCAGGCCAGACTTGGGGTTCTGGTGTCAAACAAGAATGAAGCAGATCTCTCTGGATAAACTGGACCAGAAAACTTTTTCTTGTTATACTAAAAAATGGAGAATGACATTCACTCCTCCTCCCATCATCCCATCTCTCCCATGCACCAAAGACCATTATGAACTACAACCTCTATTTGCATGTAGGTTCCAAGAGGACTCTTGAAAACACTACACATAAGTACTCATTAAAGGCACAGAAGTCTCCAACAATAGAAGTCTTTCATATAGAAACTTGTTTTCCTTAAAGCTACATTCCCTTGAGCAACACGGAAGAAGGTTTCCCATGCAAGCTGAAGTGACTCTTGCTTTCAAGGTAAGGAAATCTGAAGAACCTTTAAGTTGATAAAAACTGGCCTTGTACAGGAGGACACAAGGCAGAGTGTCTAAGTTATAATTTCTAAATTATAAGGTATCGGTTACTCTATCTAGCAAAAGCCACAAATACAGCACCCAATAGTAGCAGTTATGAGCCTTTCCAAAAGATTTCATTTTTTGTCTGGTTTAGTTATAATTTGTTTGCTTGAACACTTCTTTTGAAGTTATCTACAGTGGTGGCACTGAAGTGCAGTGGCTGGTGTACAGTTATAGAACCAGGCTGGCAGGATGACTGAACTGGCTAACTGCCATTTTCACAGCAACTGGTTCTTTTCTTGTGGATTTTTAGATCAGATCCCTGCAGGAACAGATTGAGTGGAGTTTTTATATTGTTATTATGATTGTTTTGATATTGCAGTAATGATTTCTTGATATTTGACAATAAAGCCTTGAGATAATAGCAGTGGAAGCCTCAGCATAGCTTTCATAATCTATTGATTTTGTGACTTTTTTCAAGGTGAATTTTTTTTCTTTGCTATCATTGGTTGTTTGGTTTTTTAATTATTTTTGTGGGAATTTCTCTCTGTGCTTTTTCCTACCAAACAGTGCTGCTACATATGAAGTATATGCAAACAATGTGCTTATGTTATCCTGTCAAGGGCTACTAACCAAATACAAATACAGCCCAAGTTTGGTCCTGCATCACTAAACTCAGTGCTAGCTTTACTTCAGCTACATAAAAAACTGGATTAGATTCTATCTGAGAATTTCTGGATGATTTTGATACCATGAGATTATACTCTAGTCTGTAACCCAAAATTTAGATGGACAGTAGGTTTTAGGAATGAGTATAATTTATATCCCTAAATTGTAATCTCTCTAGAACAGGAATGGTATCACTGTGTGTAACCTGCAAAACACCCTGACTATTTTGGCAGGGAAGGCAGAATTTAATGACAGATTTGTAATTACCACTGTGAAGCACAGAACTAGAGACATGCCTGTGAGGGAGAGGTGCCCTGTGTTCCTGGAGCGTCCCACTCCTGGGAGCAGCTGGATCCCCCGCTGCACCCTCGCCAGCCAAGAAGCTGTTTCTGCCCTGCCTTGTCCAAATTTAGCCTCATGCTGGTGAGTGGCCAGCCCTGGTTTGTCCATAGCTGCTGCCAAGCAGATGGCACTGGCTGAGTTTCCCTCACCTTTGCTCAGCAAGAGCTCTAATTTGTGTGTCCTTCTGCTCCCCAGCCAACAGAGGCCACAAAGTCTTACAGGCATGTATTTATTCTTGAGACCTAGAAAGCTTTTTTACTCTGACTTAGGTTGGCTGACAGGCTCAAAAGTTCCTGTAAGGCAATATGACAGAAAAATAAGAACAGACAGACAGACAGTAATGGCATGACCCTCATTTCCTTAGGAAACCAGGATAGAAATGAAAATATGACCTCAGATCCTTGGCTGAGGGCTTCCCCTTTGAAAGCCAGGATGAGAAAGATATATCCTGGATCAGAAGAGACATGTGGAGATTACTGTGTTCTTGGGCTATATTAAAGGAGTCAGGAAAAAAACTAATTGTGAATAACTTTTAAGTCCACTTAAATTACCATTATTATTAAAATTATTAATAACCATATTATTGTATTTACTTTTGAAAGGAAAAAATGGTGTCATGGTACAATTACAACCAGATAGGGATACTTTGGGGACAGAATGCAGAGGATTCCCCTGCCCAAAGGACAGACTGAGAAGGGGGTTCCTGTCCTACAGTGGGCTGAAACCATGCAGCAGGTAAAAACTACTGAGAAAACAGGTGCAGTCACTGTCCCTCCCTAGGTGAGGGATGCACACAGCAGAGAGGGGTCCCATTTTTGCCTCAGGCAACAGAAGTGGTGTGGAGTGAGCTCAGGAGAGAAAAGCTCCATGTCCTACCCAGACTCCCCTCACCTACGCACTGTAGTAGCTCACAGGCAGTTTGTAGCCACTAAGGTGGGTGTTCTGTATCTGCATGACTGGACTTTAAAGCTTTATTGAAGCTCTTCAGTCAATTCAGTAGTGACCTTGAGAGATCCTCTCAGATGTGCTGGCAATTGTGTAGTTGATGCATTTCCATACAAGACACTAAACCCTTACATATTGGAAAAGTCATTCAGTCTGTTAGAACTTGCATGGGAAAATACAAATATTTCATAAGGACAAGTGGGCAGATTATTCTCAGGGTATTGATTCCACATTTTGGTCTGCTGAAAACCTGCTGCTAAATAGACCTCCCTACTGGAGAGGCTGAGTAAGATGGCCATTTCAGAGAGAGGCTCTGGGGATTTATTGATTGCACATGAAAACACTAATCACGAAATAGCAAAGATAGAGCATGCTGTTGTCACTGCTATTTGCATAAAAAGGAAACACTTCAGTGTTGGGAAGCCAGGACATTTCAGAACATTAACAGCAGCTGTCCCTTACCACATCCATCAGGGCAGCAAGTCCCTCAGACTTCTCATTCTCCAGCATCTAGGGAACTGGGACAACACATACCTAATGCTGTCTATATTGCTGTCTATAACAAGTAAGTTAGCAAATATATTTGCTGTACTAAACAGATACTGAAAATGAAACTCCTATCTCCAGCAAAGCTACAGAGTAATGTTTTCTCTCTTACTGGAAAACAGCATCAGTTTGGGAATTTGAAATGGCTAATTAGTTTTCTATTTGATTCTTGTCGTCAATTGAAGTTAATTCAATTAACTTCAATCAATTTTTAAAATTAAATTCTTGTAAACTTTCCTTTCTCCTGACATGTTATTTTTGTCAAGTGCAGTTCTCAGTTCCTCACAGATGGGATTCAACAAGGGATCTCAAGCAGCAGTAGGTCCATGAAGTACTTTACCAAATAGGGTCCTGAAACTCATCAGACCCTTAAATGCCAGTTTGGCCTGCTGAGAGAGCAGTGAGTTCACTCCTCATCTGATGAGAGGATTCAAATCATCAGTTCAGTGGGAGAATCTTTCTGTTGTGGGGATGAAAAGCTCAGGGGACCTCACTCATGCTCAGTGGTCTTGTAATTAAATGTTACACACTTGATGAGCATTGCACTGCAAGCCTCAAGGCTAATTTACATGGTACCACCAAAATGTCTTATTTCATTTTGCTTGTAAAAATACTACACAGGCATCATTACATGTCATTGCAAATGGGTTGTATCAATGATGCTTGGGTGACTCTCAAAATTACTAAAAGCTGTACATAATTACTGCTAAAAAGCCCTGCACAGAACCAATAATGCTTCTTCTACAACAGCTATTTTATTACTAAGATGGCTTGCCTGATGTGACTGACAATGTTAGGATAAACAAGCAGCCTGGCAGCAAATGAAAAATAGCTTTTTGGGGAAACAAAGTAGTTTGATTCAATTATAGTATTACATGTATCATTAAAGTGTGTCACTTTTCTGAGAGTAGCCCATAATTCAAAATATGAAGGCAGGGTAGGAAGAAAGAGAAAAAAATTAGAGTAAATAGGAGCTCATTGTAAGAATGATGAAAGATATTATGTCAATATAAGGTATTTATTGACATATTTAAATGCTTTATGTTGTAAAAGTTGCTTTCAGTGGTTTGGGACAACATGACTCATGTCACTATTTACTCAAGACAAGTGAAAAGAGAAGAAGCTGGTCAAGGCTCTGGGATCCATTTAGCATTATCAGTTTCATGTTCTGAGGAAGTTATTCCACAATTAGCATTTCCATGCAGGCGTATCAGATGGACTTAACTATCTTTTCTTCTAATTCTCTATTTCTTTAATACTCTCTAATACGAACTTCAAAGCAATGCTAGAGCAGTGCAACACCATTTATTGGAATATATTAATAATAATAAATTACAGTTTCATTCACCAAATTCTAGCTCTTAGAAGAATAAACAACCTTGTGCAGATGCAGAAGAAAGGCAGAGGAATATTGGATGACTTACCCACAGTCTGCAGCGGGTGAGTGGAAGAATTAGATACAGAACCTCTGGCCTTTCTTCCAAATAATCTTTCCTGTGTTTGTGCCACAGTAAAATGATTTTGCATATGTCCTGTCTCAGAAATATGAAAAATATATGCAATATGCAAAGCAGCCAATTGGACTGCCTATTGGAATATATCATCATTTATGAACAGTGCATCTTGAAACCTAAACAGATTGTGTGCAATTAATTGCAAACTGTCAAAGAGACTACAGCACTTTACTGCCAATTTGTAAATAAACCCAAGTATGCAAAAGGACAGAGGCAAGTGAGGTGAGTGTCTGTGGGTAAAGGGAAGGCAATGCGCAAATGCAATGCAACACAATTTTTACACTTCAGCCTTTAAGAATTTTGCTGACCCTGGAAGAAAATGGTATGGTGCAGAGTCATTCAGTGCGGCTAGGTTTCTCTGTAGGTAAATATTTTACATAACGTAAATTTAGAACTCCCAGCTTACTTGACAAGCAAAAATAATAGAGAATTTATGTGTGAAAAAAAAACCGTACTTTTAATTAAAACCTTGGAAAATACATGTGCATTTTTGTACCTTAAAGATGTGCTGAACAATGGTGATGATGATGTGCAAACAAAGCAGATTCCCTCTATGTCCTGATTATGACCCTCAAATGATCTTTGTTACAAATATGCTCATGCTGGTGGCTGGCCAATACCTGACTGGATTCCTTATCTGGTGCTGTGTCGCTCCCTTTGTATCACTGCTGTTACCATCCTACTTCTCATTGTTCCCCTCATAATATTCAATAAATACAATATGTGTGGTTCCACTGCTGATCTGCTGAGCCAGTCAGTGGCCAGCCCAGTGACTCAGGCTTGGTCTCAGCTTCAAAAGAAAAATGATGATGTCTGTCTTTCTAGGTTTGAACCCCTCCGGTGAACAGCATCACAAATGTGGTACAGACCTTCAGTAATTACTGAAACAGCAGTTTGTCACAAGCTGCCTGCAGCACTGATGGACAATCTGCTGGTGGATATAGTTAGAGGAATAAATATGTAAGAGAACATGATACTTGTGACAGGCTTAACTTGGATTTTTTGTTTCAGGGGTTGAAAGGTACATGTAGAAGCAGTGTAGATGAAGAACTAGGTACCCATACTCATTAAATATTCTTTCCACCATTGTGGTATTTAATATCTGTGCAAAAATACTCCCATGTAAAGAAGAATTAGGCCCAAGTAGCAGTCACAATTACATGAAGTGCAATTTGCATCTCTTCAGAAGTTCACCTACATCAGCAGTTTTCAAACCAAGTAGATTTAGCCTTTGAGGAAGAGCAGATCTGCCTGTATGTCTCAGTCACCAAGGTGCCATGGAGAGGGTCCTTGCAATGCTCAGCAAATAAAATCTCCATTCCCCTGAGCCTTGTACCAGACCCAGAGCTTACTGCAACACAGAGGCACTTCCCTGTGCTCTGTGAACCTGAAAAAAAAAGGAAATATAAAAGTCCTCCTCATGTGAAACAATTCTCTTCATTCTTTTTCTGCCCTAATCTAAGCACAATTGCACTTCCAGAAATGACACAAAACACTCAAGTCCGTGGATGGTGAGGTAAGTTCAAGGTTGAGAGAAGATGAAAGAAAAAGTGGACTCTGAGCCTGATAGGCTTTGGATGGAACTTTATAGGGAATCAGCACATCAAACGATGCTGTTGTGGGGGGAAACACAGGCCCAGCTGGCTGCAAAATTAGAAATCTAGATTTGGGAGGACAGAATTCACTCCTTCACCCCAGGCAAATTAATAGCGACTTTTTGTTTCACAGCTTAATATTTAAACAATGGTGCTCCAATTAGTCAATTGAAGCAATTTTTTTTTTTTTTTTTCTGAGAGATATTCTTTCCTCTCCAAGTTAAGGTGGCTTGTTTCCAGGATTTTTTTTCTTTAACTAGATAGCTCTTGGCTCTAGGGACAGCAGGTTTCCTTCAGAAATGGCACAGTTACGCTCCTCCAGCCTTTATTAACTCAAACTTCCAAAATCCGCATGCCCACATCCCCTAGTTTGTTATTTTGTTTGTTGTACTGTTGGAGAGTGCTCGTGTTCCACCAGAAAAGGCTCTCCAGTCTGCAGCTCTCGGATTTTCCCTCTCGAGCCCCCCTGCCCCGCAGCTTTGCTGCTGCCGAGGTCGGAGCAGAGCCACTGTCGCCCGCCGGCCCCTGCCAGGAGCCCGGCGCACCAGGCACCCACTGGGAGCCCCGCAGCCACGGGGGCAGACACGAGCTGCGCTCCCCAGCGCTGCCCAGAGCCACACGGGATCGTGCCTGCATGAGTACTGGGGGATGGGCTCTCCTTCAGAGCCACAAACAACTCTTTAAAATACCCGGAGTGCTCAGAAGATGGAAATGTGCTATGCTCTGATTTCAGCAAGCAGCAGATGAACACTGGCCATAATGACAGCCCCCCCCTTCGGAACAAACCCACTGAGCATCCTGAACAATCCAGCCTTAGCCCCTGACCATGTTCATTAGAGTTATTTTGATGCACTGTGCTGAATGCAGAGATCACTATCCATGAAAAGCAGAGTTCAGTAAGCAGCATGGCACAGTGGCCATGTGCTGGCTGACACGTTTACCCCACAATTACCAGGCTAGTGGTTTTCAGACAAAAGTCAGGAGAAATTGCTTGGTGCTCCGGGTTTTGCCCCCCTTTTTCCTCTTTGCCACTGAAGTAATCATTTGCAACTGACCATTTTTATCTTTATCTGTAGTTGTCAGTGTCTTTAACAGTTCAACCTCATTCCCCGTCCCTCTACCCCTGCAGGTGCTCCTGGAAATTGAGGAGGAGACCTGCATCACCCGTGTCTACTGCCAGCAGGACTCTGCAGTGCCCCCAGCTCTGGTAAGGTACCAGTGTGTGGTGAGGAACAGTGATGGTATCCTGGGATACTGATGTGTATGTCATGTAGTGCTTGCCTGCCACAAAGATTTTGGAGGGTAGAATAGGGACAATCTATTATTTTCTTTAGAAACAGCTTTCCTCCTCCATCATCTGCCCCTCACAACAGGCTTGTGGTGCAGTGTGCACTCTCTCCCCAACAAAGGCTCTGCTCCTTTTAGAAAAGGCTTCCAGAAGGATACCGACAGTACGGAAATCCCGTTCAGTCTGCTTGATTTTTAGCAGCCCTACTCGAGTGCCCTGCAAGAACAGAGAGGAAAATTTTCCCTGCTCCCTGGAGTAAGGTCCTCCATTACCACGTCACGAAAGAAAACAGGTTGCTTGGTAGCTAAGGAAAACTGTTGACTTTAAACCTGAGATAAGGCTCTATCATTTACACTAATGAGCTCACTGGTGGGGACTTTGTAAAATTTTATGATAAAAAGTAGCTGTTTGATGGAATTTACTATTTTACTTTTTTTGCTGAAGATAGACCTAACTACTAATAATTTTCCCATTCAAACCTAAAGAGAAATAAGTGTGGGAAAAACTGTCCCAGTAGAAGTTCAAAGACCTTGTAAGTAATCCATTATTATTAATTTTTTTTTTTAACCATGGGTTGGTCTAAATTATTCCGGGAAAGGCTACAGACACTTTTAACTGGTTGAATAACAAATAAGTTACTCAGAAGAAGCCCTTAATGAAATACTAATAATTCAGGAGTTTAATTTTTTGTAACTTAACGTTGCGAGTTAAACTCCTACATCTGATAGTCCTGTCAGATTTGGTTTCTGATGGAAGTGTGCCCTGGGATGCACCCTGGGGCTGCCCTGTGGTAGTTTCTGAGCCAGGTACCACATATGTCCAATGTGGGCAGTGAATAAGGGGAGGTATCTAATATCCTTTGTTACTGTAGACTGTCAGAGCAGTAAACGACAAGTGTTAAGGGAATCTCCCAGCTACTGTAGGTTACAAAGACCTATTTTGTTCTGAGCCAGAATAAATGAGTCTGGCTGGAGAGAGCAACCCTGCTATAAAACTAGCAAAACCAGAAGAAAACAAAAGGGCGAGAGAAAGCAAAGGGGAAAAAATATGTCTCCAGCTAAAGGACTGGAAAACTAACTCAGGTTGGCATCCATGTGAGCTATGAATGAAATTACAGCATGTTTTTTCTCCCTCTCTGTTTGATATTTTTTTCTCTGCCTACTCCATTTGAGGTGTTTAAACTCCACATAACCACTGGTCCAACATCTGGAAAAGGTGGCCAGAGAGCAATACAGTGCGTGGGCTTCATTGCCTGTGAGCACCCACTGGTGTATGCAGACAAGAAATAAGTCCTAATGAAATATTCCACGTGGTGGCTGTGCCCCTGCAGCCTTGTTTTCTACCTGAGGCAGCTGATTTTCTGCAGTGCTGTCTCAGCCACCTGATCCTCCAAACAGTCATGGTTTATGGCTTTAACTCATCCCTTTAACAGCAATTTGGGAAGGGGTGCAGGGGTGTGTGATAGGCACTAATCCCAGAGCAGGAAGAGCCCAAAAGAAACAGCGAACACGGACACTTGGCTGTGGGTTTAGCTGCCAAAAAGAAAAGGACAGACAAAAAGGAAGAAAGCATGTAGCAACCAGGAAAAAAGTGTGTGGAATGGATACATAAGGGACAGCTGGTTTATGGGCTGTCACTGAGATATTTTCCAAGCCATGAGTCCTGCAAGCACTGGAAATGTGACAAACCAACAAAAAGGATCCATGTGAGAGACTATAAAGTGGCTGAGAAGCTGGTCTTGCATGCAACTGATCAAAATTACTATAACAATTCAAGAGCACATTGCATTTTCAATGGAAATATGGTCAAATCCATGGCTATTATATCTTTGTCTTCATATGGCTCATCACGAGATTTTAATTTCTTAGTACCAAAAAGTTTGTCTACCTGTCTCCTTCCCTCCATCCTGTCATCCCTTTGTACTCAATATAGAAGTGCAGAAGTGTTGCTCTTGCTGCTTTTCCCCGAGAAGAGCAGCCACTAGAGGGAAAGATGCACACGGAAAATTCCCCTCAGCACCTCTGGGGCTTCCTCCGTAAGTAAAAAAAGCAACAGAATTTTACCCAGCATTTGTAAGGTGGTCTGATTTATCCTTTCAGATAAAGTACATTGAATGAGATTATTTTTAGTATTGCTGTTGCACCATACATCATGAAACACAGCCAAAATTAAGAGCCAGGGGAAAAAAAAATCATTGGCTAAATTACACAGAGGAGATTGGATTACCTGTTCAAACAGAACTCTTAATTCTGTGTATAAATAGAATCCACAAATACAAGTGCACTGCAGTAGAAAATAAAGCCAGCCAATGGCCCCTAATAACCCTTAATTATAAGGAGTTTCAGTTAACATTTGGACAGCTTTGGTCTTAATTCTTTTAAGTTTGAAGAGGCAGCATGACCGAGGCGGCCCCATTTACAAATACAGTGAGCACACAAGCTGTTCCAGCCTGTTCTGGCTTTAGCTGAGTGTTCTCTGGCAGCCTGGGCTAGGATTTTGCCCTGTTAAAATATAATTACCTATCTGAATGGCAACTAATTTCCAGTTTGAGTTGTTCATTTGTAACAATGCACTTGTTTTAACAGAAGTCCATGACAAGAAAAACAAATCGAGCTCCTGACCTTGGCATCATCGCTCACTTAGGAAATTTTTGTACCTGAAAGAAAATCTGCTGATATTCCATGCAAATAATAAATTATCTCATGTAAATACAGCAACAGAGATATGTTGCTGTGCATGCCATCAGTAAATGCAGCTGTAAAACAGACATCTCAAGGTAAGACTGAAATCCACTGTTACTTAAAAAAAAAAAAAAGCCTGATAGTGCTGTACTGCATATGGACAATTATGGTTGTATAAACCAGAATGTTTACTATTTGTCTCAGGCATGGTGTTTTCAAATGCCCTTAGCAGTGAACTAATATTCTTTCCCATTTCTAAAGTTGCCCTATGTAATATATATGGGAGATCAGAAGTCAAATACTGTATTGCAGGCAAGCAGTAAAATGCAGCAGATGAAATTTATTATTAAGTTATCTTAATAAGCTGTGTTGTTCTTCAAAATATACAAACCTCACTACCCATATAGCCCAATGAACCTTCAAGAAAGGTAATTTGACATTAATTTACTGCTGCAATCCCCACTTTGGTTAAGATTATGTAACCCTTTCCCCTTTGACCTTCTGGTTTGTAACTACCTGTATCCATCAAAAATTCCCACTCTTGAGACTTGGGTTTGCCACAAATGTGAACTGCAAACGTTAAATTTTTATGTCAACATTTTATCACAAGTTTTTTTAATAATACAAAACATGTGAAGGCGCAGGTTTGATATTCTCTCAGAAGCAAGATCTGAAAGTAAAAATCAGAACTATTTTTCTGTAGGAAGAAGTGCATGATTAATGTTGGGAAGCAACCTGGTTTCATTTGATCAAATAAAATTACAGAAGGTTGAGACAGGAATATACACAAATGATCACCTGGCAGCTGTTGTCAGGCACATACCGTGGAAAAGCACAGGCACTCTCTGGGTGTCCATGCTACTGATGAGTTTTACCCTCAGGGATGTCCTCTTTCTCCTGCAAGCACAAGTGAGCACAAGAGAATTCTCTTGGCCTGGTGCTGTTCTCCCCTGCCCCCTGAACCAGCCCGTCTGTGCCATTTTCTGTCTTTTCTCTGCTGACTAAAACCTGCACCCGCAGGCAAGTGGCACGGCAGGTCCCGGGCCTTTTTTATTCTACAGTGTGGAACATTTCAGATAGTTCTGCTGGATGGCACCCTAGCAGTGCATCTACTCCTGCTGTGCACTCTCTCAGTGAACTCAGCCTCCTCTTTGAGATACCTTAATTGCTTGCCATGGAAGCTGAAGGTGACACCACAAGCCAGTCGCCACAAATACATGCAAACCTCTCTTACAGCAGCAAATCAGGTGGTTGTGGATAGGGCACAGTATGGATTAGCAAGAGCTGTTTCGCTCTAAATCTCATTTCTACACATCTTCAGACTTTGTACAGAATCCCAGCAGATGCTTGGGAAGACGGGTATCTTGAGTTTATATGGGCATATATAAACTCCTGAATGGCTTTTTGCTGCTTATACTTCATAAACTAATATAGCAGTGAACAAACTGCATTTACAGGATTGTGAACAAACTGCATTTCACATAAGTTATCCAGTTATGGACCAGGCCTTGCATTTCTTATTCAAGAAGGATTAAATCAAATGGCAAGTAGTTTGTGAAAAGGTGAATTTATAAACAGCAAGCTAAACTCCTGCTAAATTATTCTCTTGAAGGAAAAATAAAGGTTTCCAGTAGATTTCTCTGTACTTGTTTTCAGAGAAGCTTATGCTTGTCCCCCTTAGAGGCTTTCTTCATGAGTGAAGCTAAAGTTAAATGTGTAGTGAGACTGAGTTTTAAGGATGATTTTCCTAAAACAGGATTAAGGCTCACTGAGAGTGTAATGGAGGGTGGGTAATGCTGCTGCTGCTTTGTGGCTAAACTATATTTTGGTTTCTACAGATAAAATTTCAGTACCTATGAGCTTTAAGCTTGCTTCTGTAAGAGTAAAAAAACAGGTTATTTTGGTCTCTCCATAGTTTTTTTTCTGGAACAAAATAAGCAATTCTCTCATGATCTGAGCAGGATAGTAACCAGCCCTGAAGTGATGCTTCAGGGACTTAACAAGGATCATTCAATTTTTTCCACTCCAGATTATGTCCAAGTTGTTTGTTTGGTTTATTTCCTTTAACCTTGGGTGAAACATTAGGGGAGTTCTACAAACTCATAGCCTGCGATCCATCTGTCAATGCTGAGGTCAGGGCTAGTTACCACACAGTGGACAGTTCACATATTTTTGCCATATTCACAACAGTTTTTCTTAAAAGCAAACACCAAAGAGCTCTGTTTGATAAATATGTCCATTTCAGACTAACATCCCCAACAGCTATTACAGTTTATTGACACCTCGACACCATTTCCGTTGTATCTCAATGACAATTGCCCTCTTCTATCTCAAAGACATTGACTAACAAGGCAATTTTATAATTAGATGGGGTAACTTAATCCCTGGCCCTCTATAAACATCTGGATTTGCAAATCTCCGCTCCTAGATGGGGAGCTCTTTGCCACACACCACTAATTATACCATGTGCTTATATATCAGTCCCTACGTCCTCCTGCTGAGCATCTCTTCTTTGTTCCAAGTCAGAGGCTGTTGTCAATACAGAGAGAATCAACAGAACTGCCTAGTGCTGCATGTGACATTTAATGAAAATGAAGTCAGGTCTAATTTGCATGGCAGGTGTTACTTTATTACAGCCAGAGCTGCAGAAGCTGGATGCTACAGTGCTAGTCAAGTGTGCAAGACTGAGAGTCGCTGACAACAAGGGTGTCTGGCACAGGAATTTTGGCACACTCCCTGTTTGCCTGCTTACCTCCTGTGTGAGATAAAGTGACAATTTTGTTCATCTTTCCAGTTCCCCCTGTTCTTATTCTTTCTGGTAACTCCATCCACCATAGCCCTTGGAGTAGTCAAGGAAGTTGGGGGTAGAAGGCCCACCCAACCTCCTGCCAAGGGGTCACCACACCAAACAACTTCCAGCTCTGGCAGACCCTCCTGGATTCAAATCCACAAGATACCTCTAAAAAACTCTATAGCATGAGAGAACTGACTTCTGTCATGCACAAGAAGTCTTACATGAGAAATACATGAATATTTTTTACGAATCGTGTGTTGAAAGAACATGTATTTTTTCTTGAGTCAAGCACTCAGAATACTTAAAGGGCAGAGTTGTGCCCCTTCAGTTTCCATTTCCCCAAGTCATTTCACCAAAACTGACAAGAATGCAAAATGCTCATTTTCACTAATTTTTATTTGGTTTAGCCTTATTAATGCCCCTTAGAAATATTAATTTTATTTTAAAGTTTCTGATTATGATTTCAGACTCAGTTAAGACTGTCTGCAACAATAATGCATTGTAAATCTTGAGCTCATGTCTTGAGGTAAAATATAACACGCCTTCTAACAGGCTGTGGCTCCACCCACTCACTTTCTACTTCTCAGGAGAATTTTCGTTTCTGTTATATTATCTCCCCAACTCCTTTCTGACGACTGTTCTTCCCCTAAAATCGTTTTGCCACTACATTGGTTTCCAGACTGCTTCACTGCCGAACATCTAAAGTGCGGAGTATTTTGACCCTCCCTGAGGAGGCACTCCTGATGCCATTGGTTACCGCTACATCCCGTCCCCTCACAGTCAGCCAGTACCAACCCACGGGCAGACTGATACTTCACAGACCCTGTCTGAACAACTTTACAGACACGCATTTAACTTAGCAGGGCAGTTATATGAATAAAATTTTATTTATGGCAGTTTTCAGAGAGAGAGATCGCTTTCCCACGTAAAAAAAACTTATGAATCACACAATCAGAAGAGCACAATAAAATAAAGTAAAGCCTTTACCAAAATTCATAATGATTTGCACTGGAGCCCAGTTTTGGATGACATTCAGTTTCTCAGAGAAGATGCTACAAACTCCATAAAAGTTTTTATCTCTGAAGTTTAACTCTGTAAACAGATCTGCCAGTTAGAAAATAACTCTGTTCCAGTCGTTTGTTTCTAATCTCTTCATTTACGATCCCGGGTGATTATTTTTTGATGATGATCCAGAACGAATACTGGTCAGACCTCCGCCGAGACAAAGCAATCTCTGCACTTTAAGGAACAACGACGGCCCGAAACGCGCGCTCCGGGCTGGACTCATGGCGGGGCAGGGCACGGAGTCCCGGCCCGGACGGGGACTTTCCCTGTCAGCGGGCTGCTCTGCCGGCCAGGAAAGCCTCTAGACGCTTTCGGAGCTTCTTGCTCGGGAAGCCTTGCGGTTTGCTCCTCCCCGGGATGCGAACGAGGCGGCTGAAGATGACAGCGGAGCCTGGACACTTCTGAAAGGGGGACCCGTGGTATCCCATCCCTCGGTGCGATCTCCAGCGGGAGGGGCGCGGGGTGACAGCCGGTGATGCGTTGGCTGCTC
Source organism: Corvus brachyrhynchos (assembly GCF_000691975.1). Taxonomy (NCBI): domain Eukaryota; kingdom Metazoa; phylum Chordata; class Aves; order Passeriformes; family Corvidae; genus Corvus; species Corvus brachyrhynchos. The sequence continues at coordinate 11,067,155 of NW_008239324.1, forward strand.
GGA
>NW_008239324.1:11068807-11071581 GCF_000691975.1 Corvus brachyrhynchos
GGAGCGGAGCACTTTCATCGCGCCCAGGAAAGGGATTTACAGTTTCAATTTTCACGTGGTGAAAGTGTACAACAGGCAAACCATCCAGGTCAGCCCCGAGCGCCGTCGCCTAGCTCCGCGGGCACCGCGGGAGGGAGCGGACCCTGCCGCCCTCTCCCACCTTGTCCGGGCACTCGGACTGCCCAGTGTCGCGGAGCGCTGGCCGGAACGTCCCTGCACACAGCCCATAGGACCCACGGCCCCTGGCGGGCTTCTCACCCACACTCTCCTGTGGCAGGAGGTTCCATAGGGGTTTGAGGTTCCATAGGGGTTTGAGGTTCAGGGAGGTGCCTATGGCATGGAAACGATGATGAATCTGTGCATGTCTATGCAGCTGCTGTATATGTACCTGCCTTTTCTATGGGATTCAACGCATACGCTCCCCTAGGTAGGGTTAATAAATTACCGGCCTGAAGCCAGGTAACATAACCAAGACAGGAAATCTGACTGTATAAATATGCACTTTGCATAGGAGAATGGACAGCTATATAGCACCGTTCTGGTGCAAGTGGTTTACCACCTTTAGATTGGGCAGGTAGTGTATTATTAACGTGGGGTACGCAGTTCCAGGATCATTAACGCGAGCTTAGCAGAGCTTATTGACTCTGTTGTGGCATATTGTCTTTGCTGCCTAACAAAGGAAAACTATCCCTTGAATACACTTCAAAGGCCCTGACTCCAGCGGCTGTGGCTCTGCTCCTCGCTGTCTCTGAGGTTTCACATAAAGCCATCTTTCAATAAGTACAAGCAGACCTCTTTTCATAGCCTGAAAACACAGGCACCCTATTGAAATTCTCCAAAATAAGATCAATGTCCTGCTTTATATGCACCAGGTGTTTTGATGTGGTTGTCGGTCTAAAACAGTGGTGAAAGGCTTCTTCCTTTGGAGTACATACCTTAGCTGGGTTTAGATTGGTATTTCTTTTTTATGAGGCTAGAGTTTCAGCTGTCAAAAGAGGCCTTTTCTTAGCTAAGCATTTTGCCTGCTAGTCGAGCCCCAGCGGTGTCATTGTCTGACTTTAATTGACAGAGGGCTTTGTTTTATCTTGCTCTTTAGGTGAGTTTGATGCTAAATGGGTGGCCAGTGATTTCTGCCTTTGCAGGGGACCAAGATGTGACACGAGAAGCTGCTAGCAACGGAGTCCTGATTCAGATGGAGAAAGGAGACAGAGCTTACCTAAAACTGGAGAGAGGAAACTTGATGGGAGGCTGGAAGTATTCAACATTCTCTGGATTTCTAGTGTTCCCGCTTTAAATCACTTCTCATCCAAGAAAAGGGAGAGATCTCTTACAAATTCCCAAGTCAGAGCTGGGTTTGAAGAGTCATGGACAGCAGACTTTTTACATTCACGTATTAAAGAAGCTTAATCCTGCTTAGGTTTGTGTACATCTGCTTTGAAGAATTACTACTTATTTTTGTTGTGTTGCAGCCAACAGGCGGGAGACACTATAATTGATCAAACCCCCATTTATATTCTTCTCTCTCCTCCCACAAAATTAGTTCCCATCTCTGTGTCATTGGTGTAATCTGCCATTGTTCCCCCATGGCTTCTGCCTCACACAAGTAGACTTTAGATATTTTCATTGTCCTTTACAGCATATTTTGTAGTTTTGTTTTTAAAACATGTTAATCTTGACTCTTTCTCTGAGTTTAACTTTTAAAAAAAAAGAAAAAAGCAAAGTATTTTTTGAATACATGGATGCCATGATGGAAAGGAAAATGCAATTCTTGCTGTGTACTGGCTGGCAAAAGGAAAAATTTCTACATGAAGAACTATCCACAGCCAAGGCTGACTAGAGTATTTCAATATTTCTATGTAATTCTGAGTGATTGTGAAATTTAAGGCTGCTAAATGTTTTGATGCTTGTTTTGCTCTTGTACAATGTGGCCCAACTAAATGCCAGGAAGTATATTGAACTTTTACTATTACTCTGTAATATATGTGTGAATATCGAAAATTAATTTTTGCTTTAATTCAATAAAGTTTGAATGGGACTTTTATTTTTCTTAACCAGAAATAAGGTTTCTCAATGCAGGTAGGCGGGGGGAGGAGGGTCGGTGGCGTCCCCGGGCTGCTGCCGTGGGACCCGCTCAGGGGTGCAGCCCCCTGCCCCTCTGCCCGCAGCTCGCCCGCACGGGTCCCACAAGCCCCGCGGGCAGTGCCGGCAGCCCGAGCGGACCCATCAATGGGAGGAAGTTTCACGCCGTCTCTCATATCCACTTATTTATAGCATTTATCTGTATTATATCCTCTAAACCAGATCGCGTTTTATACGGCCGCCTAAAACCACCTGACCATGTGCACTCGATGCTGGTACTATTGATTCGCTGGTATTATTTGTTTACCGTCTTTTGGAGATATAAATGCTATAATTTTGCAGTACTCAAAGAGATTACTACTTTTATTAAAAGGTGCGTACCGAGGATTTGATTGTATCTAAACTTTAATGTGAAATAAATCGGTGAAATGACCCCCGGGCTGTGTGCGTAGCGCGGCGGGGGCCGGCGCGGGCCTGCCCCGGCTGCGGCACCAACGGAGCCGCGCGAATCCCCGGCTCCCGGGGAGGAATTTAATTAGCTCCAAGGAGGGGGGGATTAATACGAGCACAATAAGCAACGCTTCTCGCTTTATTCACAGGTTCTGCCCTGGAAACAGACCGGCGGGGCGGGCAGGGACGCGCTCTGCGAGGGGCGGCGGCGGGGAGCGGGGTCGGCCGGAGCCGGGGATGGCCGC
>NW_008239324.1:11072092-11072298 GCF_000691975.1 Corvus brachyrhynchos
AGGGCGTCGCGGGGAGCGGCGCAATTGCGGGGACTGAGGATGCTGATGCTCGTCTTTTGTTTTTTCCTTTTCCCTCCTCTCCCTTAACGCGAAGCAAATAAACCCGCCGCCTTCCGCTGAAAGTTTTCCCCTGGTTCTGAGCGTCTCATTAATATTGTGCAGCTGGAAATTACATTACTCCGATCACAGCAAATCGCTGCTCTGTG
>NW_008239324.1:11072679-11073879 GCF_000691975.1 Corvus brachyrhynchos
GCGCCCCCGGCGGGCAGGGAGATGAAGGCCGTGAAGGTGCACCCCGATCGGACTGGAGGGCGGCCGGGGGAAGCCGTCCTTGCCCAGCTTCCAGGGCCGGCGCTGCCCCGACGGGGCGAACGGGGCGCGGAACATCCCCAGGCCAGCCGGCCTCACTCACGCCTACAACCATCGCAATGTCTACACGTGGCCGGTGCTTTGGACCCGTGTTTATGGTGCGGGAATGCTAAATGAGTGTTTGGTTGCACCTGCTCGGAGCCCGTTCTCATTCTGGAAACCCAATTCTGCCTCATTGGGTGAGGCAAGGTCACTTTCTGCTTGGGCAACGCCAGGCCCGGCGAGCCGCAGGGCCGGGGGCGGGTCCTAGGAGGATAATGTGCTCCGAGGGGGTAACCAAGCTGAAGGAACTGGACCTGGGTGCCTTTTTAAGCTGCGGAGCCGGACGGGCCCCGGGGTCTGCTTGTGGGCACTGCTGTCTGAGTTGTGCGGAGCTGGAGACAGAAAAGGGACCGGCTTTGCCCGGCAGCCCCGCCACGGCCGGTGAGCAGCCACGAACGGTCCCGTCACCGAGGGGTCCCTTTTAGGGAGGTCGTGTCTCCTCAGGGCTCCGGCGGCCTCGTCCCCGGCCCCCGCGGCCGTGGCACTGCTGGGCTGCTCCGGATACGGGGCCGCGCTGCCCCCAGAAACGAGCAGCCGCTGCTCTGTACCCTGCTTTAATGTGTTTTCAGTTGATGTATGTAATGTCTGATTGAATTTATTGCTGATTAGCGTTGAGCATGAGTTTACACAACAAGAAATTATGTTTCATTCAGTTCATTAGCATGTCTAGTGTTTGCTTTATGAGCATATCACTAATGGTAATGACCAATGTTGATTGATTTCTAATGTGAATATAATTACACAACATAGCGGAATTAAAGGGAAAACCCACATTTTTAATTGTTGAGTTTTTAGGGACTGCGAGTGGGGGCGAAGGGGGTGGAAAGGGAGAAACAAACCAACTCTCCTCTGCGCAAACGATGAGAAGGTACAGATTAATGACTCCAGCAGGAGACGGGGAGTTTGGTCCAACAGAAGAGCAAGTCAAATGCGGTTAACTCAGGGAATAGTTAACGCACACTCGACATTGCAAAACATAATTTCCCTTTGTCTGCCCCCCAGGTACCTCTGGAAGCCAAATAAGTTCGTTTGGAAGCGGCG
>NW_008239324.1:11074117-11117817 GCF_000691975.1 Corvus brachyrhynchos
TCGGCGAGTTCAGGAGAGCCCCGGCTGGAGCAGTGCGAAGGGCTGCAACAGGTACGGGGAGCGGAGCGGGCTGGTCACAGCGGGAGATTTTAGAGGCAGGGAGGGGACTGTGAGAGTACTGTGAGGACTGGGCGTGAGGAAGTTGGAAGCAGCTTGTGTACTCCATCTGGTCTCTCTGTTCTTGACGGTGGCCTCTGAGAGTGTCCTTTCCACTTAAAAGGAAAAGTGGTCTAGAAGGGAGGAGATCAGAGTTTTGCTGGAGGCATCTGCAGTGGGATGTGCAGAGGGCGAGCAGGAAGGCTCAGGTCCTGAGGGAACCCCTGTAGTGCAGAAATCCCGGGTGGGACACACGCTTGTAGAACCGTTTTTGATTCACCCTCAGACAGGGTCAGTGGGTGAAGCGTGATGTGTATTCTGCCAGCTAAGAGTTGCCAAAAAGGCCTCTCTTTTGCTTGCCCAAAAAGAAAAGAGGCCTTGTGGTTTTTTGAAGAGTGAAACAAGCTGTGTGCCTTGCATGGGAGGAGAGGGCTCGGTCAAGGCTGGCAGTAATCAGCCGCTTTTTCTTGGGGCACTCGCTGAAAACCCAGTGTGGGCTGGAGGCGGTGACGCCTGCACTGGCTGCACTTCCCGCACCCTCCGCTAGTACCTCCTTCCTTCCTACGATGTGTTCCTAGGAGACAGGGCGGTGGGGTTCCTCTGCTCTGGTGGTCCAGAGTCAAAAGCAGTGTTGGTCCCAGTGTAATCAGCTGTGCACATCTGGGTGCAGTGCGTTTCCCCTTTCCCCCGTGACAGCTTTGAGCCTTTTGTTGGACAAGAGAGGAAGATAAGGCCGTTGCCTTTCTGCAGCTTTATACAGCTGGGGAGATGTGGTTATGAGCCATGTCCCATTTCACCAGCAGCACTTAGGTTCTTACAGTATGGGATTCCTAAAATGAAACAGTTGTTCTGAACTCAGGACGCATCTGGGATACTGAAAATCCCTGTTTGGGAAATGTTTCTTCAGGAGGGAGTTGTGGAGAATGGGTCTAACATTGCATGAGCATGTAGATTTGAAAAATATTCCCAAGGGTCTTATGCCTCTTGTGCCTAGATCACTAAAAAGAAGAATTCAGACTTAGTAATGAGTCTTTGTGCAGCAGGCTGCTCCTAGCATTTTTGGTATTGGTGACCTTCTAATTGACTGAAATTCTGCTAAGCTATCAGAACAAAGACGACCCAGGAAAGAGATGTTGGAAGAGTTGGAGCAAAATGAAGACAAAAGATGTGAATAATTGTCATTCACATTAGTAATTTATGTTGCATACAGTATGTTCGAAGAAGTATTAGTGCTTCAACTGCTGTTATATTTCCAGGGTTTGTTTTTTTTGTCTACACAACACTTGCTCAAGGACTAAAGGTTCACAGAAGGACTCCTGCTTTGTTTGCAGTTAATAGTCATCCAGCTTGTAGAGGAAATTCTCACTGCATTGTTGGACTTCATGCTAATAAATTTTAATGCACCTTCAATGTTTTGGGCCTCAGGGTCATTCAAGTCAGGGCCACCCTCCTTGAGCTGCTTCTATACTGACAGTGTTTTCCAATTTTTCCAGTAGTAACAACCCTTTTAAAAATGTAACTATTTTAGTGTAAATTAACATAGTCCTGAGCCTTTTCTGTTAATAAACCCCCCATGCCACTAATTGCATGACAGCTGTTTTTTGGTGGTCTTGTCACCAAAGCAGGTCAATATTTCTTACAAAATAAAAATGCTGAGACTTAAAAAAAGTTTTGAACATGACATGTTGCTCACCCTACAGTTCTTTCCATCAAAATTTCTTTTATAACTCTTCAGGATATTGGCCACACTGCCCGATATGTTGACTCGATAACTACCATTTCCACTGAAAGAATGGAGAAGTATTTTGTTCTTTGCCATGCATGTGGTACTATTCCTGATTTCATAGTTGTTAAAATCTGGTCCACAGGACTTGAAATTTCATGGGTCAGTTATCCTTCCTATTTTAATTCTCCCCAAATTTTTCAGCATACATTGAATCATGTTTTAAAATTACTGATTGGCATGGATTCATAATTCCCTTTTGTATGTTTTTATAATTTATTTACTTGGTTTTGTGTTTCCTAGATGAAAAAAAAAAATTCTGAATTTCCCTCCAATTCTGTCTGTTGAGGTGTGGGAAAAGAGAAGCTTCTGATGTATCTCTTTTTTATCTGGTTTTATTGTTCCTTTGCTGTCTTCTGAGTGATTAATCTCACTATTTTAGTCTTCAAAGAGCCTTTCCAAAGGCTCAATTGTTCACACAACCCAGAGGATTGCAGCCTCTAGTTTTGAAACTCCTCCTTTGAGCAGGACCAGCTTTATCCAGAAGAGTGAGATGAGGCTCAGCAGTTATTATATCCACAACAGAAATTCTTATTCCTGTAGCTGTGCACTTTGTCATGTGGCCAACTTCTCACAGTGCTGCATTGAGCAGAGACCTTTGCTGGGTTTCCTGCAATATTCCCAGATCTCTATTGTGGCTTGATTAAGATAATTGAGAGCTCTACTAGGAATCAACCACCATCAATATATGCAAACCCAGCAGCTTTGCATTTAGCCTATCATGTACAAGAAAAATTGCACAGCTCTGACCAAACTTGGAATTTTTTTTTTTTCCTGTATGGAACTAAGACATCGTTGTCTTGAAGCACAGGTTTAACATAGCATTTTGACCTGTGAAAGTCATATTTATTTTCCTAATACACGTAGTGGAAAGACTTTATTGATAAGAAAGGACTTTGAAACAAATGCATTAAGAGAAAAATCAGCTTTTTTCTATAGCAGGAAGAGGAGGACCTTTATTTTTTTAAAGTAGAGGTACCAGGGCTCAGTTTGGAAGATATGGTTTTAAATTCCAGTGGGTCGTTAAATGAGTTTTTTCTGCTGACATAAATTTGCATAGCTGTGTTGCAGTGCAGATTCTTGCAACTTATTCTGCCCGTGGGATATTATGGCAGAATTCAGGAAACTGCTGTTACAGAAATACATCCCAGTCCCAGTTCCAGAATTGTTGCAAGCAGTAGATACACTTGCATAAGACAAGGATTATTTGGATGACCAGAACTTTTGAAGAAACACATTTATAGTTCTTCTTCTCGTATTAATTTTTTCATGTAGCCTTACACAACACAAATGAATTCTTTTGGCCATGTTTTCAAGATCATGTAAGTATTCTGGATAACTGTTGAGACATTTAATAGTTTCAGTGGTAAACACATGGTGAAAGGATGCTGTTGCCCAAAAAAAATGTTGTCCAAACATGCTGTTGCCCAAAGAAGAAAGTTGTCCAAACATGCCTAGGATAGGTTGGTTTTTGTTTCTTGTTTTTTTTTTTTTTTCTTTTTTAAATAACTGGAATGTCACAGGGTCAAAGCTGTCCAGAGTTATCTGGTGATTGTCATGTAAATTTATATCAGTGTAGGGTTTTAGGTGCATAAACTGTTTTAGTCCCATAACAATTTTTCCTATTTAAAATATTTATATATTTTAAAGATGGAAAAAGACGACCATTAAAAAGCATTGAAACTTAACACATCAAGTTAAGTATTTGTTTAAATAATATCTGTTACTATTTTCTCTTGAAACTATAGATGTTTTTAGGAAGAAACCACCTCTCCTCTGTTCACTAGTAGTCTTTCAGATGGCACTGAAGATTTGAATACTTGGCCTGTGTGGGAAAGGAAATAGCTGAACTGTTCTGGAGTTGTTTTAAGACAAAATGAGTGAAGTGCTCACAAAAACTGTGGAGAACACAATATCAAGGACAAACAAAATTTTTGTTTCTGACAGACTTTGTGGCTGAGATGGTCACAGTGTAAGGTGGTGTTGGCTCCTGACCCCAAGCAAACTGAAGCTGCAGTTCTATAGGCCAGCTAGTCAGTACCTACAGGTTTGTCATGACCGTTCTCTGCTCAGAGCATGGAAATGCAGCCAAATCCCTTTGGTTATGCTTCAGCAGCTGGCAAGATGAGTCCTGTATAATCAGAAATCAACTGCAGAATGGTCATTTTAGTTTGATGTTTTTAATGTTCCCTTACTGTATTGTGCTTTGAGCAAAGCTGAAGATGTTGCAAATACAATATTGGGGTGTTGTTTATAAATTGATATAATTAGGAGCTGGTCTGATCAGTGCTATCAATGTCAGCACGTTCCAAAGAAGGCAGGGCTGTTCATTCAGGCTGGCTTGCCGTGTATTCTCTCAATTTGAAGCTGTGTGAATGTATTTTATATTTTCCAAATGTATGTGTCACATCCTACCTTAATGGTGACAGCATATCACATCACATGACACTGTGTTTCTGTCTTACTGTACCTACACTGGTATCTAATGAATGCTTCTGCACAAAGGCTGTTGTACACTGTGCAGCTGAGTGAGCTCCTGTGTGACTCAGATGCTTTTCACTCAGCCCTTTACCTCTGCAGTTTATGGAAATTTCCCTCCTATTACACTGTGGCCAGGTTGCACTAACCCTGAGTCTGTTCTCAGGGGCAGAGGAGGATTGTGAGACACTCCTTTCTACAGCTGTACAGCAAGGAAATGTTTTTGCAAGCTTGAAGCAAAGGGACTGTTAAATGGTAGGAAGCATCAAGCACTTCTGGGCAGGCAAGGTAAGCCCTGGCCACACATGACCACGTGTAGCAGACTTTTAAACCCTTTGCCACAGCAGTTTATGTCCATTACATCAGTCGTGCTGTAGAAATACTGTCCTTTACATCTTGAGACATTCCTTCTGTTGCAGCTGCTCATTTGCTGAGTTTCCTCCATGAGTTGTGCAGCTTTTCAGTTTTAACTGGTTTAGTAATCTTCTCAAAAGGCCCAATACTTCAACCTTGCCAGTCAGGAGGAGAGCCTCTTGGCTGTGCTAACTCAGTTTGTGCCTCCCTCTTTGTGTATTGACTTCCCGTCATCTCTGAGATTAACTTAAAATAATTCTTGCCTTTAGTAGCCCTTTCCAGTTTTCTCTACTACCTTTATAGCTTGTTCGTGCTGTGCTTTTCCTTTTCTAACTTAATTTTTTTTTTCTTGTTTAGAAGAACCCTGTTGATATACAGTATTAGGATCTCTGCTGGAAACCAGTAATACGTTAATTCTGGCTGAAGTATTGGCTCCCTGCATCTCTGACTGGTTCCTCAGGAAAAGATGGAGATAGATACTGATATCTCTAGTTACTCTGTTGAGAAGCCTACCATTTTGCAAAACACTTAAGAATGTGCTTGATGTCAAAAGTGTGTCCATGGAGTTGAAACCAGCAAGGTGCTTCATGTTTTCTAAGTTAAATCACTTAGGCATAAGCTTGCCAGCTCCGTATGCCTTCAGCTGGGTAATAGAAGTACAGGAGTTGTTTTATATTTAAGACAGCAGATAAAAGTGGCCTTTTGAGAAGTGGAACATTCCTTTAGAAGGAATCACAAGCAACAGTCAGCTACTTTTAAGGTGGATGGCAAAAGTGTGTTCATGAAAAAGACAGATGTGGAGGCTTGTTCTGTGTTTACATATAAGCCCAAGTGAGCAAGTTTGTTTCTTTGACTAATGAGCTGCTTTTCTAAATATTATTGAACATAGTGCCACATTGTGAAGTGTAGTAGCAAAAATGATGGAAAGAGTTGCTCTAATTGCAAAGTTATACAATAGCTGGGGTTTGGTTTCTGTGTCTGTTTTGCCAAGGAGGTAAATTGTACCTGGTGTGGTTTACTTTATTATCCATACTGGATGGGACAATGACTCTTCCCTCTCTCAGTTGTGCATGGCAAAGGAGACCAGGAGAATTAGCCTATTGGTAGCTCATTAAGTAAGTGTCCATCCAGGCTCATGACTGAGCATGAAGTTTCTCATGGTTCAGAGTTAAATGTTACAAGGGAATAAAATTCTACTCACTAAATGATAGTGAAAACACAGTAGGAGGTATTTTGTTCAGGGAGTACAAGCTATTGTCCTACCCCTGTCCAGAAGGCTACATACATCAAACAGAGGATATCTTCCTTACATTCCAGCTAAATCAATGTTATTTCTTCCAGAATACTGCTGCTTCCGTTTCTAGAGATAAAAAAACATAGCTCACTGCCAGGAGATAATTCCTTCTCTTGGGCTTTCTGTCCTTGACCAGTAGAAGTTTTTATTTTTCTTAGACAAGGAAACCTTTCTTTATCCCTGGAAGATTAAATTGTCTTGCTGGTAGATCTGCCTTACTGAAGAAATGGAGGAGGAAAAGCAGAAAGGGAAGAAATAGAGAAGAAAATAATTTCAAGGTATCTTTATTGTCTCCTATTGTTAGGATGTCAATTACTACCATATATCACCTACACAGCAAACTTGTCATAGCTTGGGGTATCTCTTTTTTTTTTTTTCTCTCCACCTAGTATAAAATGTATCAGTTATCCATACAAAATCTTTTTTTATGGCTGGACTCATCTTGAAAGTATAGCTGTGACGCTCAGAGGGATTTACTTTTTTAACATCCTATTCAGAAGGATGAATGTTAAAAGAACATAGGTTTTTAAAATCCAGTTGTGCATTCCATGGGAATAATTGAAGAAAAGGATGCCCTTTTCGGCTTTTTGAGTTGGCTCTTGTTTTAAGTGCTGGTGCTTCACACTCCAGAGTGGTCAAGAATGGTAAATTCAGCAGTGTATCTGTAACTGTGGGCTCTGATTTAACTGTAACTCTCCTTGTGTAGAGTGATTTAGTTGCTGTAAACATGGATTTTCCAAAATGGTTTTTAGGAGTAGAAAGAAGCTTGAGGAACTGAGGAAACCCCAGATTGCTCCTGTAATGGACCAAAAGAGAGCCAGCCCAGCTGCACCCAGCCGGGCGCAGGGTGCGATCGGGGTTCCTGCGCAGTGGCGCGGCTTCGGTGGCTGATTTAGGTGTCCTCACTGCTGACAGACACTGCCGTGTGTGCAGCTCTTAGCAGTGGGCTTACCCTCCTCAGCAATCAGATGTCCAGAGCAGCAGGAGAGAAGGGAACCACTTATTTACAAAATACATCCACTTGCAGACCTAAGATGCAAATCTTTCCTTTTCTTGGTGCTGTGGGAGCAAGAACTGACTTGTGTTCCTTGGAGCCCAGATATTCATCCCACCCTTGGAAGGAGGGGCAGATCCATCACTACACCCTGGCAGTCCTTGTGTGACCCTCTGAGAACAGCTACTGTGGCCAGGAAAAGTTTGTTGGGAGGGCTCCCAGCTCTCCCTGGGAACAGAAGACAGAGGGAGGATAATGAATGGAGCTAAAAGGTGAGAGGTGTCTTCTAGTTCAGCTCTCCCTTGGTCAAGTTCTCCCTCCTTGATCTGCCTAGTTCTTATATAGAATCAGTCCTCTATTTCCTTCCTATTAGAGCTCCATCCTACTTTACTGTCCCTTCCAGTCCGTGGATTTTAATTCTCTTTCAAGTCTGTTTCACTTGTATTCTTTGCTTTCATGACTCAGGACTTTTTTTTCCTCATTTCCTTCATGGTATGTCATTTCTTGTGGCTGGAACAGTGTTCTTCTTCTCTGAAAGGAAACATCAGTCCAGCAGGAGGATTAAAGGAGTTTTTAAAATAAATTCATAGGGAGTCTCAATCCGTCACAGAAACTGGAAGAAAATGGCAGCAAGTTTCAATTCTAGTGAGCTTTATTTCTGTATAATATAATTCATAATGTTATCAATATCTATAAAAGCAAAAAGAAAAGTCAACAGTAAGAGTCACCAAAAAAAAAAAATCAAAAGCCCTGTAAAAGATATAAAATTAAACTTCAAAATACTTTAGAAGAGGAGGAAGGACCAGAACCCCAAATAGCAGGCTATTTTGGGAAAAAAACAGCTTTGAAAAGGCCTAAAATAAAACAAAAATACGGAAGAAGCTCCCCCAAACCAGCAAGAGAAGTCCCTCTAGGCCAGTTTAAGTGAATAGGTTAGGAGCTGAAGAGGAAGAGAAAGTTAAGCAATTTTTGTTTATGTTCTATGCAGAAAGAAGAAATAACCACAAACTTTCCTCTGGGTAAAGGGGATCAGAGAAGCACTGGCAATACAATTTGATTGTATTGCTCAGGCAGCATTTAAAAATACACAAACAATCTCTCAGCTTTCTCCTCAAACTTCCTCTCTGTCTTTAAATAACCAAAACACCACAAAACCACAACAAAATATAAATCTCAAAAATGAGCCATCAAAATGACAGATTCTTCTTTAAGCTTACTTTTGGAGGTTTGATCACAAATCCTCTTCTGCTGTTATGAACATGATTAAAACCATAAGTACTTCTTTCTATACCACTTTGAAAAGTAAACAATTCAATGGAGAACTATAATTATAAAATGTTCCATGCTCTATTCTCATTTAACACTGCATTTCATACCAGCTACAGCTGCTATTACCAGGGTAAGGATTTGTATGACCTCTGTCCAATTTCCCACAAATGGAATATTTTCTGCCACCACTGTGGACCTACAACTTGTGGCATGGTCCCAGTGCCTTGAAGACTTATGACTTTTGCTTAAAAGAAAAGCAGAACTGAATGAGCTTTTGATAGCAGAACATCAACAAAATAATGATAAGTTTCATCAAGAGACACACCACATTTCGTTTCTTTGTCATAAGCATGGTTATCACCATTTTGCCTCAAAGAATATTTTCAGGTTATTGGAATCTGCCTGACTTCCAACTTAAGTAGCAACTTTATTTATTTATTTATTTATTGAGGCAAATGATCATTTGCCTCTCTTCTCGTGTGTAGCAGTCTCTGCTTCACTGCATATTACAATTGTTACCTTAAATGTTCTGCCTTGGGCCTGTGCAGCATTATGGACTGGTACATTGGAAACAAGGAGTGCTTCTTCCAGTTACACAGCTAAGCCAGCAAGGAAATGGGTGAATCTTTCCTTGTGACCTGTAAGAGAAATGTTGCTGTTTCCCTGTTCCCAGCTAGCTAAATTGTTTCGACTCTGGGACAGATTTGATTCAGGAAGTGAGGAAAAAATCTCAGACAAAACAATGATTCTTAATTTTATTGATGTGTCAGGTTGTTCCCACGTCAGAGTTGTTATTTCTGCTTGGGCCCACTTTTTCCTTTTGCTGGTAGAATGTTAGGCGTGTAAGGCTAGTGCATGTTACTAATATTAGGGCATTCAAAACTTCTTTCCTTATCATATAAGTAAATTCTAGGTTTGCCTTTTCAAACCTCAGAAGTTTAATTTTGCTGTGTGTTTTCACAATGCCATCTTAGTAAGCTGAGTGGTTTGATTTGAGTTAGTTCTAAATGTCATTCTGCAGAAACAGGGAAACTGAAGGTATCTATCCCAGGCTAGAGAAGTAAAGACCAAGATGTGTGACCATTCTCTGGAAGGCCCTGGGTGTGTCAGATCTGTATATTCAACTTCAGAGATCCCTGATGGGATGCTCAGCTCTTACATGATACCACTCGCTGATAGGCTGCCCTTGCAGAATTCTGCTAAGCATAGTAAGGTACATATTGTATGAGAATAAAACCAGCTCAGCTTTATTATTGACTTGCATGCCTGGTAATGAATAGAAGGAAGGCACACACCTTCATGAACAGAGAAATTTAATATAGTCTCTTCCTGGAGTTGCACCAGTGGGACTGAAAGTTTATTTCAGCATTCCAAGGGCAATAAAAAATCTAAATTTAAACTCAAAATGTACTCAAAAGAGTACCCAGAGGCTATGTACTGTTCAAACTTTGTTAAGGTCATAACTGCTTATGTAAAGTTAGTTTATACCAGCTAGTTAGGCATTGTTTTTGAGCAGCATCTCTATTACTAGAAAAGACAGAGCAAGAGGAGGGGATGCATCTGAAAGTTCAGCTCTGCTTTACTGTTACATTTAATTCAGCTCCTTACTGCCTAGTGCAGAGCTGGGTGGAGAGATTTGTAGCTCTTAACCTGTGTTGTGCAGACACCTTTAAGTCTATTCTGATCCATTCCCATTGTTAGACATCTCAGGTATTTGGGGTTTAAGGGAAATACGAAAGGGAGAGGTGAAGGAGATGCCAGGTGAAGGTTTGCTATAGCAGGTAAACTCCTGTTAGTTATAAACTAACAGATTGGGAGGACTGAGTGTGAACAGTAACCAGGTCCTAGCCCATGAGCCCTCAGTTCAGAGTTTCCCTGGTCCATTGTGTCTTGTGAAACCTGTCAGCCTGACATAGCAGAATTGAACATTTCAACTTTTCTTGGAACAGATATCAACGGGAGTGGCCATGGGATGTGAAAAGTGCTGCCTCTCTGACTTCTGTGTGAGAAAACCACAAATTTTCAAGCATTTAAAATACAGTTTCTGGGTGTCCCTTTGGGTAATAATTAAAGTTACTAGCCATGTTTGTTTACTCTCAGTTTGTTCATTCTTTGAAATAGTTCTGCTTCAGGAAGCATGCCCAATATTTAAGATATTTGATATCACAACAAAGACTGAAGAAGACTAATTTACATAAAAATACCACTTATTATTTGGGAAAGGTCAAAAAAAGTTTCAATATGTTTGAAGACTAATATGCATAAGATGTAATCTCCAAAACTGACAGTCACTAAACCTACAGATAAGTACACAAAAAACCCAGTTGAAGAGAAATCCTTGCCTTTTATAAGCAATAAGATATATTTACAAGTCATCTAATATGTTTCTCTTTATAAAGGTTTCCATTTCTTTTTGTTTCTTCTGCTTCTTGCCAGCTCCTCTTTGCTGTCAGCCCCTGTTTTAGGTACCCTCTGTCTATTTTACCTGCCTTCCCAGATGTACTTAGAACTTCTTTCTTCTTTTGATATCTGTTTCACCATGACTAAGGCATCCTTATAATTTCCTACACTTTTTGCACTCACTGGAATTCAGCCATTAGCATTGTTAATTTTTTTTCCAGTCTCATAACATTGTTTTACCAGAGTTACAGGGTCCAGTCTAGGCCTTTGTGCACTGAAATTCCCAATAGTCAATTTTCTTTTGGTGAGTACACACTTGGGATTTCCTCTGATATCTGTTGTTGTCCAGGTTTCCAACTGTGAGAGCCACAGCTGACTCAATTTCCTGAAAACACCACATAGTTTATTTTCCTTGACTATCCCACTCCACACATACTACATTTGTAGTTTCCTTGAGGATTTTATCAAAGCATTTTTATAAGATTATGTGTCTTCACCAATATGGCTTTCCAGCCATGAGCAAATGTTAGCTATTCCTAAAATGTTTGCATGCATGTTTCTACAGTACTTGCTACAAGGATCTTAAAAGATAAATATTTACTACTCAGTAAAACTGTTACTTTAAACTGTGGATGTGCTAGAGCCTTTTGTGGCAGGCTTGGATTCTGTTCAGATTGGACAAACATCTAGGTGTTTCTCATTCTTCCCAACTTTATTTAGGCATTTATGAGAAAAAGCAGATTTTTATTTATCTTAGTTTCTTTTACATGTGTTATTTTTTGCTCCAATTTTAATAGTCCGAGAACTCTGGAAAATTCAAATTTTCAAAGCAGATGAAACATCAGCCTTAGAGGCTTCTCTGGGACAGAGCTGTTTCCTCTAACTCACTGAAGACATTGCTTCAGGGAGAAAAAATATATTTGTTCTCCATGGCACTTCATTATTTGGCTTCCTTGAAAGACCCATGTAAGGAGATGGTTGCTTCTGACAGCAGTAGCAGTTGCTGCAGTCCAGATGAAGAATCTGACTGTGGTTCTAGGATATGTGACACAAACAGTAGCATGGATAACACTGCTGTTACATGGTAAGCAACTTCATTTATTTGCATGCTATACTGATAATTTCATGTTGGTATCATAATCAAATACTCATTTATTTTTAGCTGCATGGCTTGCAAGTATTAGCAAGAAATCCAGATTTTTGGTTTCCTTATAATTCTTGTGTAGTCTTTATATTGTGTGTTCTTCTCCATAATCTCATGGATTTATTTTTACTCACAGGACCAACAGTGGCAGCTCCCTATCTTTAGATTTATTTCACAAGAGTGAACACAAACAAGAGAAGTGCACAAATGCAGCCGTGTTCCCAAGAATGGCACAGACTGACAAAGGGCTTGGTGAATGTCCTACCAGCCACATGCACATTTTACCAAGACTTCATAACACCTTTTGGTTTTATGTGAACATGGTGCAGTGTGTGGTGCTACTTACACAGTCCCCAGGAAATGTATAGAGATGTAGTTATTACTTGCCATTAAAAATTGCAGATCTCCTAGAAAAATAAATTCACCTTTAGTATCTTTTCCCATCTCTTAAACAATATTATAGTAATTAAATTTTAATATGTAAGTTCTTTGTAGGTCATTAGTGGTATAACACTGCATATATGTGCCTGCTTCAGAAAACAATTCAGTCCATAATCTCATAATGTTCATTCTACCTGGCAGTTTTATTTGAACTTAATTTCTTTTTCGCCTCATGCTGTTACCCCAAGAGTTATGAGACAGGCATCAGCTGACAGCACCAGGGGATGGATAGGTATTGGCAATAGCATAAAAGCAAAAGGGGAGGAAAAAGAATAGCTATTGTAGCATTTATCAGTATTCTATTAATAGTCTGCTCAGACACAACTGTGGAATAAAACAGACATTCATACTGCAATTTCTTGCAAAGGTTGAAGCTATTCATCTGCATGGTTACAAGGCAGAAGTCTAAACCTTCCAGATGTTATAGCTGTTTTATTGTATTATTAGTATCAGAGGAAACACCTTAAAAAAGCCATTGCCTTAGGTGTAAATACTCTACCGCATTCCCTTTGGAAGGAATACAGATACAGACAGCCATGCTTCCTAGAGTGCTTTTTCACATAGTGTCTTTACAGTTTGAAATAAAATTATAGCCAAATATTCCAAGCAGGGAACTGGGCCAAGAGTCTTTTGGTTTAGGGCTCAATTGATCATCCACTGAAGTGGACGGAAAGCCTCTTGTTGTTTCAGTGAAGGAGAATGTTTTTGCTATGTGTAACCAGGTAGAGATAAGCTCCACAAGAGCTTATGTTCTTTTTTTACTGTAAAAGAGACTGGAGCAACAGGATAGGAAAGGTGCCCAGAGACAGCTGCCAAGCCTGCGAGTTGGGAAACCCACCCAACCTACTGCTCTGGGAATGGCTGTGATATCCATGGAGACCTTTGTAATTCTGATTTTTGGGCAGCAGCTGTGCTCTTACCTGTGTTCTCGTCAGTGCCCTCACGGAATGTACACTTTTTTAGGCTGAAACAGAACTCCCTATTTGGGTCATGGGCTGGTTTCAGACCATGTAACTCTGCTGTCCTGAGACACCTGCGTTAGGAGCTTGGGAGCTTTCAAGTAGAGACACCTGACTTGGCCTCTGCAGGTGTCTCATTCTGTCTCCTTGATATTACGGAGTTTTTAGGGCAGCTGCTTTCTTAATTAGGCGCCTCATCAAGTGTGATCTGTTAGGGGAGTGACATTGGGCTTTGTTGCATAGACAGTTATAAGGGCAAACTTGTGAAGACAAAGTCGGGGGAAAATAAAGAAAACTACGTCAAAACAAACAAACCCCACGAAAAAGCAAAAACCACACACACACAAAAAAAAAGGGTTAGGCACTTATTGGTTCAACATTAGCCAGCCCGTGACCTATTCCTACTTTTCTAGTGGAGACATTACACATACAAACTGAAACAAATTTAACATTTTCTTTCAAGTTGATACTCTCAGATTTTGTCCAAGGTCTTATTACAAAGAGCTCGCTTCTTCCTTTGTTACAATGTGATTGTTAAGCAAGGAGAAAGAATTACAGCTAATAATGCAGGTTGCCAAAGATGGCATTTCAAAAGGCCCAAAATAGTCCTCAAAACTGGTTGCAGTTACCCAAAAGTTTCCTCAAAAAAAAAAAAAAAAGGGGAGGTGGGGGAAATAATTTAAGTAAAATGCTTTTCATGTACTCAAGTATTTCATTTTTGTGCAAGTGAGCTCAGTCAGTCCAGTTTATTTCAAGTTTTAAGATGTATAGAGAGGATTAAAAATTACTCTCCCCCCCTTGAACATTTTGAATTTCAAAAATGAGCTATTATGTTAAAATTATTATTGTAAATCCTAGTTGAGAAAATGCATAGCATATTTTACTTATTTAGAAAAGCTGTGTTTTCCTACAACTGTTTAAAGAAATGAATTTTTTTGTTTTGAGAAATCCTGGATTCTGAAATTAAAACTGCCATTTGATTTTCAATTGGAATATTTTATTGTTGCAATGGTACAACAGAGGTAGTTAACTGGGATCCTTTATAAAACCTACTTAGTCAAAATATTAGGACACTGAAGTGGGTTCAGATTGCACTGGAGAGTGCTTGCCATGTTCAAGAATCTTGGCAGAGAAAGGAAGAAGAAAAAAATAAGCAATGCTATGTCAGTGTTCCCATGTGTAAGGTTTAGGTATTATTATTCTATGTATTTCACATCATGTGTTCTTCTCTAGTCAGTTGTGTATGTTTAGATTTTGCAAGCTGAGTGAGAACATTTAAAAAAAGTACAGCTTTCAGGTGGAATGGTTTTCCATCCCTAAAAGTTATGAGTGATGATCAGATTGTATTTATAAGGACAAGCAGTATTTGGTAACTCTGCAGTAATTACACTAATGTCTCCTCATTTTTGCTGTTCTCACTAGCCAATTTTTGCTGTTCTCACTAGCCAGCCCTTGAAAGGAAACATTTTGTGTGCACGTTTCTGTTGTCTGCCTTGTGCCAGAAAATGCATGTAAAATGCTACCCTGTCTGACACCTACTTTGTCTCCAGTGTTTTCCTTTTGTAAATGACTTCCCAGCTGCATGGAAATAGGAAAAATGTCTCCTGTTTCAAGCAAAACTTTCAGCTTTCTGGAGGTTATTCTTGAAGTCAACGGGAGGGAATCTAATTCCACTTGTTTTATGTGAGATGAACCAGCTTGAGAAATTCTGAGAATCGAACTTAGCTCTCCTTTACTTAGGTGAAAGTTTCTGGCAAGCAAAATGCATTGATGAAATGAAATTAACCCCTCCACCCCCAACTCATGTGGGAGATATTTTGAAATACACTTGTTTTCATCCAGTTTTATGAACATTGAGATTTCCACTGCCTTAAAGCTCTAAGAGGAAGCTTTCTCTCTTTGGCAGCTGAAGTAAAAGGAGACACTGTTGTAATTATGAATGACGAATTTAAAATTTAAGATTAAAAATGTGAAATAGAAACCCAGTTACAAGACAGTAAGCTCTGCTGAATGCACTTTTGTATTGCAATATTTTAGAAAAATCACTCACTAAAGATTTTTTTTCTGCAGAAGCATAAGAAGATAATTCCTTTTTTTGACATGCTTTACCTTTGCAAAGTTTCTGGGCTGTTGACAGGTACAACAAGACATGTGCTACACTTACATGCTATTAGCGCAGCAAGCTTTGAAAAATGTCTAAGGCATTGGCATATCTGACAATTTAGGGTATTAGTTAACAGTAAGACTCTGTAAATAGAGTGAATTTTAGCTTCAACTGCTGACTTGAGCATTCAGTCAACATCTGCAGTACAGGGCTGAACAACAAATAATGTCATTTTATGCTATAGAGATGGAAGTTGGCGTTATACAGTGTGTATGGTTCAGCCTTAGAGCAATGGTAATTGCAATGTATTGAAGTTTTGCATTGTAATAAAAATAGAGACCATTAGTGGATACCATTTATGTCATTAGTATTTAGTGGCTGTGTGTTGCAGCTTTTTTAGTGCTCATAAAACTGTCTCTGCTTGCAGATATGTGACAGCACTGATATAAATTTAAATGTTTAGAAATCCATAAGACATTAAATATAGATAGTAAATAGGGGCATAACATTATGGACAGAACCTTAATAATTTGGCACACAAATGTTTATATATTTGCATGTCAAGTGCAGAAATTAGCATTATGGTGCTCACATTTATACTACAGATTAACTTGATTAAACAAAGAATAACAAGTGAATTAAAACTGAGGCACATCATGCAGAAGCAGCAGAGAATACTTTCAGGTCCCCAAAAGGGAATTTGTGATGTTGAAATGTATATCCTCTACATACATCTGGTGGGATATTGATTTTTCTCTTCATAGACTTTTTACTAGTTACAGCACCTGTTCCACTAACTCGTATTACAGTTGTTCTTAAGAAGTGATTATGATAATTAAACAATAAAAAATATAATAAGTTTGTTAGGGAACCCTAAGATAGAGATTGGCTGGCACTAATTTAACAGTTGTGGAGCCAGCCAGCACAGGGAAGGTCGTATGGTGTCTAGCCCAAAAGAGCAATATCGTCAGAAAATTGGAGGCTGGTGTGAGGGCAGGGAAGGAGCTGGCTGAAGAAAGCCTTCAGAGGATAGGGTGGAAAGGAGTCCAGGAATAAAGCACAGGAGAATTTCCCTGCATTCCAAGTGTTATGCATGAGACAAGTGTGCAAGTCATGGTTTGGGCTTCCCAGTATATAATTTTTGTTCAAGCAATTTGGAAGCTTGTTTGATTTCCATGCAGCAGATCTCTGGGAAAGCTGTCTTCTTCCTTTGGTTTAAGGAATGTCACTTGAATTCTGCTAGCAGTTACTCTAACATCTTTAAGAGGTTCCCACCAGAGTTGATTTTTCCTCAGGAAGTTCCCACCATGGTTGATTTTCCTTTAAGAGGCTTCTCTTTGTGCTTCACTGACCCTGGTTTCTGTGTCAGTGATGGATTTGAAGCAAGAGATTCTGAGACTTGTGTTCTGCACACTCCATCCCCATTGTCCTCAGCTCTGACCTTTACATCCTGGAAACACCCTGGAGATTTGTCACAGAGCTCTCAGGGGATTTGGAAATCAAATTGTACAGCACTAAGGGAGAACACAGAAAACTATAAAAACACTTGGGTCATTAAGAGTGAAGTGACAGCAGGCAGTGTTAGAGTATGAATCTTTCCAATTAATTTTCTCTTCAGAGCACTTTTCGTAACATTTTTAATTCTAAATTAGTATGAATTCTTTGGCAACATTAGTTGTGTCTTTCAAAAGAAAAGAAAACCTTTGCTAAAACTTCTGAATCTCTTGACTAAACAATGATAGAGCCCTGATTTCTTTGAATCCTTATAGTTGGGAAAGGTGATAGTGGGAATCTACATTTGCAAAAACCTTGTGGCTTACATTAATAGTTGTTAAGGTTATAAAATGAGATGCTTTTCAGAAGCTTAAGTAATAAGCAGAAGTAAAACATAAGCTTTCTGTACAGTGAATATAAATAATTCTTTCTGTAGCTCCTAGTATTTCTTACAATCTAATTATGGAAAGTGTTAAACTGAAAATCATAGTGCTCCTTTTAAAAACATATTTTTTTGTCTGTTTATCCGTTCAAAACAGACCAAAATGTAAATCTGTAAAATGCTTTCCATCTTCAAAGCAGCTATTTATATTCTTCTAAATTCTGAAATCTTTTTGAAACTTTCATTTTTATTTCTGATTGTGGGATTCAGTGTCACTTCTTAGCACATTGAATGCTGATGGCTTTGAACATACAGTATGGCACAAAGCGATAACTTGTGCCTACTACCCTGCTGAGAGGCAATTCTAAAGGAAAAGTGATTTTTATGCTGGAGTTTTGGCTGATTTTAGAATTAGGGGAAATATTAAAGAGCATTGCAAAATATTTTCATTCCCCCATACACCACTAAATTGTTTGTTACCTTATTTATCCCAGTAACAGCAGAGGCTGCTTTCTGAAGCTATTCTTCACTTAGAATTGTACTAAACCCACTAAGTCCTAATACAGGTGACAGATAAGTTTTGCAGTAAAGAGCGTTACTCTTGACTGGGTCTGTGCCCACTTATCAAAAGCATATGTAAAGGGAGAAAAATATTAGAATTATATAAGAGAAATGGGCTCCCTTAAAACTATTGTGTCATAAGGTAGAAGGCAAAAGACTGTTTGGATTTCTGGTAAAGCGTGGGTGAACCTGAAAAAATGCCATACTTCAAGGTATTCCTACTGGAATAGTTGGATTAACTGTAGTTACCATAAAACCTGATACTGAATTTGAGTGTAGCATATTCCCTTAAGCAGGACAAGTAGATGCAATGTTTTGAATTGGAAATGAATGTTGAATTGGTGGTACTTGAAAGTACCAGTAGGACTGTGCAAAGCATATTTTCATGATAATGTGTTTTCCTGTGTTTTCTAACATCTATTTTTTAAGTTCACTCTTGTTCTGACTGCTGTCTGATACCTGGTATCTAGCTGCTCTCTTGTACTTCTATCTTGCAGGTAGACAATGAACCATCATAGGTTCTTACAGGGCATTCAGGCTTATTTGATTACCCAGATTACTATGGGTCACAGCTGAGATGCATGAGAGGAGTTTAATAGGAAAGCTCATCCAATATAGGCTCTGCTGTTCTCACTGCTTCTTATTGCTTTCATAAGAAGGGAGGGAGATTATTGAAAGACATATTTATAAAATATCCAGTGCAGTGCAGCTACACTCCAGGTTTATGCCAAATTAGGTGTTGAACCTGAAAGAATTCGGGCATCTGCTGCAGTGCAGATTACAGGTCACTGGGTGACCTCACTCATGTAGGTTGGCCTCCTCCTGCTTTGTTTAATCCATCCACAAAATTGAGAAAAACAAGGACCTTCATGAAGAAACAGGTATGCATCTGGGCACAGCTGCCCTGGGTAAATAAATTACAAGAAAGCAGAGGCTCAGCTGAAGTAATAATAAAGAGGAAATATAAGTGTCTGTCTCCCACACACATTTGCCATTAGCTTAGTGGCATTAGCTTAGTGGTGTGCCCTGTTTACATTTATTGGGCGTGTTTAGTCTCACTAGACTTCCAGCAGAACAGATCTGGGGTCATCTTTCTTCCCTGCAATTCAGTGCATGAGAAACACTATGTGGTTAGGTTTATTGGAGGGAACATAGGCTTTAGTGACTTGTGAATGAATCAATAAAGCATGTTCCTGTAGGTTTCTGAATTGTCTATTTCATTAAGAATGGAATTGGACAGCAGAAGATCAATTTCTGTGGCAAATCAGAGGGGTTTTATCAGACCTTTGTTTAAACTGTGGGTTTTTGAAGTCAAAAAGCTTCATCAAAAATATTATACAGGATTTAAACTGCAAAAAGGATCATAAATAGTTTTTCCTTTTTCAGAAGATATTTTCGAACTCAGAATTACATGAGACTGATCTTTAGCAATGCCCAGAGTTGACTAAATGAGTGGAAAATGCAAAGCTCCCACATCTGAGGATCATGGTTTACAGAGTACTAGATATGGTGTTCATTAAAAGATATTTGGAAGGGGAAACATTCACAAAGGAATGTTACTGATAAGGTTATAACTGAGAACTGTGTCTTTGTAGATCATAATTGCTTACAGCAACTCTTGACAATTGACATGTGATTGTTATAGAGATATGGAACAGTCTTAAGTTTTGGCAGAGAGCTGTATAAATCTGCTTATTTTTGCAGATTATTTTTGCACCATGTGGCTGTGAAATTCTGAAGAAACTTACCTTTACAGATGGGTTTGTCTGAAAATTCTTTTCCTTCATGGCACATCCAGGCTTACTCAAGTGTGGTAGTGCACCTTGACAGTGTTGTTTTAGGACAGTATAACTTGCTTGTAGGTAACACAGTGTTCATCTTGGAGCCAGGGCTTTTAGTACACATATGTATCTTTCTAGCATCCTGAATCAGTGTTAGTTTCATGGATAGACAAGGGCAGTGCTGCATATGCATTTCTTAATTCTTTAATAGGCTCATCAAGTCAGAATTTGTATTTCCAAATCCTCAGGGAGATGGAGAAACATGGATGAGCCACAGTGCTGAGTCTAGACAAAAATTAGTTGAATCTAAATCAAGAACAGCATCAACAGTAATACCTAGAAGCACAGAACTTTATTAAGAATTGATAATTTGCCAGGCATTACTTTCTACATAGACAATGTTGTAAGATGTTGTCTATCAATAAGTTGCTACATATTCCAAAACAAGTTTAAACCAAATAATTTATCATAAGATGTGTCATCACCTGTTACATAGACTTAGCTTGCATGTGCATACCTGCACAGGACAACAGTGTTTTCTAGTAATTCTCTTGAGAGGCAGTTACATTAATTTTCTAGTAATTGCTATATAAAAATTACATGTTACCTACATGTAGAGAGTTTATGATTATTTATTGTTTAGTGCAAACCTGAATCTTGATTCTGCCCTGTTGCCCCCTCACTGGGGACTTGTGTAGACCTCCTTCCTCGCTGACTCTAGAAGCAGGTTTATACCTGAAGGGTGCCCATAAATGCCACACATACAGAATTAAAATCTTGATGCTCTGGTGCAGTGATAGATGCTGGTGATACAGTGCCTTAGTGGGGGTTTCTAGTTCAATTTTCTGTTACACTATCATAATTTGTGCTATTGCTTTGCATTGTTTTGTTGCAAGCACCATCAGTCAGGGGCTGATTAAAGATGGGCAAACCCTGCAGGATCTAGAGGTCTGGGTAAGATACCCAAAATCTTTAGTAGTTTTTCAGAGCTTAATGTGAGAGGTGGAGTTTTCTTTTCTCTCAATATTTTCAGGTGTAAATCTTTCCCTTTTCAATGGTGTATCATTTTTTGCAGGCTGCCTGATCATCCAGGGGTAGGAGGCAGTGAGCTGAAGGTAAGTGCTTTCCATCTAGAACAGAGCATTCCTTGGTTGGGGTGAACATCAGCAGAGGTTTCTGAAGAGTTTTCCCAGGCAGGGTTTTAATACTGGTGTTGATGTCCAGAAGAGAATGCAGCTTCAGCCATGTAGGTTTCTCTGAAGCCATTATTAATGTAATAGCTGTAATGAAGGGTCTGCCACACTAGAGAATAAGAAAGGAGTAAGAGGCTGATCGTTACTCATTGTCGTGTTTACAGAAGGGGTTATACATCTCTCACTGGAGACAAACCCATAGCTATCACTCCGGGGGACTATTTTTGTGCTCACTAAAGATGAATTAGTGTACATTATTTATCTTGATTTTCACAGGATCCATTGCAAAGCACATCCAGAAATGGATGACCTTTATTCTTTCTTACTCATGAGAAAGATCTGTCCAAGTCCGTGAGTGGTTTGATTGAATGAGAGCAGTGAAACCAGTCCATGGTGAAAGATTTTTAAAAAGAGAGGTGAGTGGCATTTTTTTTTTCAAAATTTGCCTGTGGTTACATGGCATAAAATGTGAAATCCAGTAAGTGGGTTGCTCAAAAATTAGAACCATCCCTCAGAGGTGTGGGAAGGTGCTCTTTTGTTACACTAGTCATCAGTTCCCTATGAGAGTACTCTAAAAGTACTCCCTATAAGAGTACCCAAAAAGGAGTGTATTTGGGTCTGCCCAGGAAGAACAGAGAAGATATCCTTGATTCTGAACTTTGATGAATTCTTCATGATAAAAGGACTTGCCAAGGATGGAACATAAGCATGCAATGGCTTGCACGTTTTTGAGTGGTGGAACTGCCCATACCTTTGAGTCCAGCTCATTCAGGTTGTGGTGTACCAGCACCCCTGAGACCAAAACATGGGCTGACAAAGCCTTGCATGGAGGGAAGGACAAGTCAGTGAGTGGGAGTGACAGCCTGACAAGTTCAATTTGAGAAGAAGTGTAGTAATAAATGGGTGGGATAATAAATGCTAGTGTAAACCACCGAGATGATGGATTTTCCTTTTAACACTGGAAGTATTTCAATAGGATGTGTTTTACTCAAACAGGAGTTGTGGGGATTGATGTAGAAGTAACTGAGTAAAAAAATCTCAGATAAGAGATCAGATCAGAATGTCTGATGGCCCGTTTAGATCTTAATAGAACTTTAAATGTTGAACTGGAACCTCTTTATGTTAGACTTGAACAGCAATTCTTGGTGGACTTCTCAAGATCCCAAGTGGCATTGAGGTTTCAAATGGGATTGTAATTTTGAATGAGCCCATGCTGCATGCCTGAGGACATTTGGCCTTATAATCTTTGCTTGCATAATACAGATAGCTAGAGTGGACCCAAGCAGTTAAAAAAGACAAATGTGTTGTGGATGAAAAGGAAAGGAGAGTCAGTGAATATTAAAAAATATCAGACTGTCATAGAAGGATAATACTGTCTTTTGGCTTCAGTTCCACAGATGGGTATTTAGAGCCCTCATGTAGATAGTGCTGAAGTGAGGGGCTGAGACAGTTCCACTGACTTCAGTGGGATCATTTTGAAGAACAGGGTTAAGTGATTCTTAGTGGACTGGGACAGAGAAGAATACTGACAACACGGTTATCTTTTGCATCTAGGGCGCTTCTTCAATCCCTGATAAAATTTGAACCATAAAGGAGAGTACACAGTAGGAAATTGAAGAAGAGATCAAAAGATCCAGAATGAAAACTTTGGCTCTTGAGGCTTAGCAGAGGAAGGGGAAAACATATAAACCTAGGAAGTGCACATGGAAGTAGTCCCCAGTTAGTGATCTTCATCACTAATTAGGGATGACAATCACTGTGGAGCCATAGGGTGGAACAGGACTAGGGTCTTTACTGAAAATCCCCCGGCTGAAATAATGCCACTTCTGTCTGCAGAGAAGTATTTGCCAAAGCCTGTTTTTTGGGTCGATATTTTGTTAAAACAGAACACCCAACCAGCAATGTTGAACTATGCTATTTCAATGTTCATAGGCAGATGTTTAAGTTAATTTAAAAAAAAAAAAAAAAAAGATTTATTTTGATTTGCCTGGGTAGAAAAATAAATAATTTCAGTCTAAGAGGTCGTGTTCAAGGGAAAAATTAAGCATTTACCCAAGCCGAAATTCTTTTGTCATTTCATTTTGTGGAAACATGGAGTCTCTTAGGCACTTACAGTGTTTGGAAATGACTGTCTTACATGGAACTCTGGGTTGCTTCTCAGCTCAGGTTCACAGGTTGGTATGGGTCATAGTTATCACAAGAATTAGCTGAAGACCATAGCAATTAACTATTTTTATGGCTTATTATCATATTCTAAATACTAAATGGTTCTGTCAAATAGTCTCAGAGAGATTTGATAGCTGACCCACAGACAGGGAACTGCCTTTGCTTACACACTTAAGCTACTAGTATTTCTAGGAAGCTATAGCTTATTCATTCATTATTATTTTATTGATGTTCAATTGATGTTTGACTAAATATAAATTAGACACTTGGTAATAATAATGTAATAGCATGAGGCAGGTGAGATTCCCCCAGGATAGTTTGTAATGAAGCTTCAAATTTTTAATAATCTTAAACTCATAAATAAATTATAACAGGTGGAATAAATGCAAAAATACTGAAATAAGCTATAAAAATGTTAAGTGGTGGTGAAGAGACATATAATCTGCTGGGAGATCTGTGTGATAATGCACATTTGGCACTAAGTCACGTCGGTCAGAACCACATCATCGCTCCCCACTCCTTCCAATCATTTCATATTTTTGTGTGCATCTACCCCTCCTATCCCATTATTATGCTGCACCATCCTGTTGCCAGACATTTTGCTTTGCCTGGGAACAGTGTTAATTTAATGCACTCAGGTGACCCCAGAGGCACTGGAATGACACGGCAGCAGCAGTCCAGAGTGCTGCAGTGAATCCTGCTGTTAACAGAAACGCCGGGGAGACCGGGACAGTTGTCTGTGAACTCTTCAGGGAAAAGTCAGGGGGAGCTGTCTCTTTGACCACACTGCCAGTGTTGAGAAGGACACATCTCCTCACTTAGCTATAGCTTTCATCTTTTCCTTGGAAGACAGGTTTCCCAGTTGCTCCTCTGTTTTTCCTGAAGAGTTAGCAAGGAGACCATAAGTCCCCCTTACCTAAGAAAAGAAAAAAACAAGGAGAAGTTACCCTTAGGTAAGGAAAGAAGGATGTAGACAAGGAGAGGATTCTGATAGTGTATTTGCTGGTTTGTTTGGGGTTTTTTGGTGCCTAATATCCTGCAAAGATTTTAAGAGATCTGAAAACCCCCATATATATTCAGTAAAAACAGCACCATTATCCAGCCTTGAAAGACAGAGCAAGATCCCAAGGCAATATTCAGTATCCGTGTTTTATACTCACCGTAGTGGGAATTGCAGAAAAATAGCATTTTGTAAAAGCTGCTGATAATTTGAAAAGTTAAGTCATGCATCAGATTAGTAAATGTAAAGAAGCTTAGTTCCTGAAATTAATTTTGCAATATTTCCATCAGCGGATGTAAGGGATACACAAAAGTCTGAAAATCTGGTCCTGTGACCATAGTCACTGGTTTACACTTTCACCTAAATTTATGTTCCAGGAATTTGGTGGATATTGAATGGCCAAAGGGTTGCATACTAGAAATTTGGCTCAATACAAGGTACAGAAAAAGACAAGTATGCTGCTTTTCTGATGTGAGAGACCTTGGTTGCTAGGAGGAAAGCATTCAAGTGTTTGCTTATGTTTTGAATGTGTTAAGAGAGTGGAATAAACAGATAACACCACGCCTCTGAAATAACATTTTCTTAAATAGTGAAACTCTTCCCTAATGAAGAAATTGCAGTAATCGCATTTCCTGAAAAATAGGGAGTTATGGTATCTGTGTAAATAAAGTGCTGTGTTTTTCCAAACACAAATCTGCTGGCAAATACGTTTTTGTATATTTGTGTAATTGGAGATTATGTATTTCAACTTCTTGTTGAAACACAGAAAATTTTTGCCTCTCCATAACAGGGTAAGGAGAGAGGAGTCACATCTGTGATTTGCAGAATCCATAGCACAGTGATGTTCTTTTTGGTAGTTATGATTATTCCTGTGCATCTGCCAGGAGGCCCATGGGCACAGAAAACAGGTCCAGCTTGAATCATTCTTCACTTTTTCCGTGAATGGTCTGGTGGAACTGTTTGCCAGTGCCTGCTGACACTTCTCTGGGGAACCACATTAAGCAATTGCTTGGGTCACCAGATGTCTGTGCCTCTTCCTTCATGTGCCAGCGCAGGCTGGGCTTGGAAGAAGGTCCTGCCCTGCTCTTGTTGTTTGCACACTGCCCAGATTTCTTGTGACTCGTGTCAGTGTGACAAAAAGCCCTTCCTATGCTCTGCTTGCTGCCTTGGATGTAGGAGTGCTGCTAGAGAAGAATAAATGCTTTGCAAGATCCCTGCCACTTTCTCATGCTGGAATTATAGAAGTCTAAAGGCTAGTTTCACACTTGGGGATCTTTTTGTCATCTTCTTGTCCTGCAAGAAAATAAGATACAAATTACTTCAAACACAGCACCTTCTGCTTCAACTTTGATGCAAAGGTCTTATAACTGAGAGAATTTATCTGTCTGTGTAAGAACTGAAAGATTAAATAGGCATTAAGCAGGCATTTAAGCTGTTTGGAGCCCTATGTGCCTCTGCTGTGTGTACATAAAGCTCGGCTCAGGGAAGGTAGCAAACGTTCTGCAGCCTCCAGCCATACCTACAAATTTGTGGTTCTGTATTTGCCCTTGACTCCCTTTAAAAGGCTCCTGTTGCTGCACAGCTTTATTCAAAGTTACCTCTGGTGAGGCAGAGTAGAGGATAACTTTTGTAGTAATTGGTAATCAAAAGGAAAGGGGAAACAAAGGAAAAGGCCAATAATGCAAGACAATCATTAAGTGCCAAATATAATTTGTCAAAAGTGTTCCTTCTAAATTGGATGGAGGCAGCATTTTTTCAGATCAATACTGCCTCACTGACTCCAGTACAGTTATGGTAGCTTTTGGCTGACAAATGGGAAGAATTGTGGTATGTCCTATGTGTAAACATTAAGAACAAAGAACTTAGTGGATTAATAGACCTTGACTGTGGTCACATATCGCTGTAAAATTGGGATTGGCAATATGCAAGGGTTGAAGTTGGCACAAATCACACACATGGCCTGATTAGCTATGAGCCAGCCTCGTAGATCAGTACAGCCAGAAGTTCAAAGCTCCACAGCAAACTGAGCTCAGTAGTAAATATTATCAAGGAGTACATAACCTGGTTCTTGGTGATCTTAGTGGGAAAACATATTGAATTCATTCAGAGTTTGAGCTATCAGAGAAAGTGCATTAAGTATTTAACCCAGCTGTTGCCCATCTTTAGCCATACATCTTACCCAGCCTTATACATTTAATTACCAATATAACGTGTTCTTGCTGTGACTTAATGCAATATTATATTCTTACTCAATGTTACTATGGGTCAAATACTGTGTTTTATTTCAAAATGCATGCTGGCAATAGAGAAAGCAGGTGTCATACAACAGAGGGGCAACCTCATAACAGGAAGTGGCATTTCAGCTGAAGTTTCAGAGGGAGAATGATATTCTGGCTATTTCCTAGACCAGAATGTCGTAGTAGCCTGCTGACAGAAGCAAGCAGTTCATCATTTCTTAGCTGGTGTTCATTAGCCCTCACAGTGCAATAGGAGCCCCTGGCTCTGGCAGCAGAATTCTGCATCTGTGGAGACAAAGCCCTTGTCATCTAAGCAAACCATAAAAACTTGTCCTGAGTCCCAAGAAACAGTGTTTGCACTGGAACTCGGGCATCTTAATTCACAGCCAGCACAGCTTACACTCGAGACCAGATGCAGTGTGCCACTCTGGGATCCCCTGGGAGGAAGGAGTCACCCATATGTGTGCACACCTACAAACCTCTGCATCTGGCAGCCTCACACCTTCCTGAAGACAGGTCTGCAGCAAGAAGGAGCATCACAGCTGCATTTTTCATCAGAAGAATATGCTAATTTTTGCTGCAACAACTGTATATAACCTGACAATTAATCTCTCCGGTCTCTGGGGTTCACTTTTTCTGTGGTTGTGTTTAGAATCCCCAAATGATTATGTACTAGGTAGAAGATACCTGATAATATATTGTCTTCCTATCTTTCTATTTTGTCTAAAGCTGTATTAATATAATTTCTTAGGTGTCATCGTGTCTTTCTCAACATCAATCCATTGTGAATCATGCAGACACAGCAATGAAAGAACAGAACCTGCTGCAGCCTGTGAGCTACAAGAAATTTCAGCTGGAGGGCTGCATAAGGGCTTTGCAAGACCACCAGTAATTTTTTATATTCAGAGCTAAATAGAGCAATAAGATGGAATTTAAGCTTTAGTGCAATGGATTGCAACTCTTCAGTCAATCAAATTATAGTTCAATCAGTTCATTTTAATCACTTCTCTGGAGAGAAGTAAACCCTTATGTTGAAGAATATGCAGCAATTTTATTGATGGAAAGTTTAATTGTTTCATTTTTCCTTACCGTCTGTAACACACTAGACTTTTAATCAGTGGGAACTGAAGTTATAATGAAGTAAAGTCCACTTTCCACAGTTCACAACTAGCTGAAAATAATTGGGTTGAGACTCCCATCCAGACAGTGTAATGCCTCTGGCATTTTCCTGAAAACTACACTTAATTGCTTTGCTGATGTTGTTAAGTGGTCCTAAGGGGGATGAAGTAGTAAAGCTGCTCACATATGCAGGGAAACAATACACAAAAAATGTCTTACAAGGTCCTTAAAGGAGGCCCAACTAGTGACTAGAAGACAATATATTGCATTTCCCTTCCCCCCACTTTTCTATACCAGAGAGAACACACAGGAGAGACTGATAAACTGGAAATTCTATAAACACTAACAGTATTTTTATTTAAGGGCAGTGAGCTTGGGAGCAGAAGTACAGAAAACATCAAAGCAGAGCTCTTGCAATCAAACCTGCAACTTAAGGCTAGCCCAAGTTGCTTGGCATTTTTATGCTGAACACTGGTGAGCTGCTGCCTGTCTTCAGCACCTTGGCCCGAAGAACAGATGTACTCTTGTCCCCAGGGAGGGAGGACAGCTTGCTCTCTGAGCTCTAAAGTGACAGCATGTGAGCCAGCCGTGAGCTGAAAGCCTTGTGCAGGCATCAGTGGGACCAGCACATGTACCCTGTTAGGCTCTAAACATAGCCAGGGAAGGAATAACACTTTGGCATTTCTCCTTATTTAGTACTCATGGCTGTATGGCAATTGTTTAAAATGATGAATTGATAGACTCAAGGATATTCTGATGAAGAAATACATTAGCTGCTTAATGGAGAAAAATATTTATTTAGGGTACTGGCCACTGAAATCAGTGTTGGAACTGGAGCTGTTTTGGGGAGAACTACCGAGCTAATTTAGCTCTAAGTGGGAGGGTTTTGTTGGTTTTCTTTGTCCTTGTTTATTTAGATACGTGGCACAGTAAAGCCTCTCTCAACAGCCTGACCTTCCTCAGCTTCTATTTGTGTAAACTTCAGTATGACCTTTCCTTATTCTGTTCTTGCTTTTACAGGCTCTGAGCTGAACAACTATCCCCTGACAACTTTCTAGAAAGGAACATAGGCAAAATTGAGCCATGGAGTTCTAAACCTAAAATCTTAAAAGTTCCCTTAACCCTACATCTGACCCCAGGTGCCTTTGGGAGTCTCTGAGTTGGACCTCAAATGTTGGCCAGCATAACTCTACCAGCACCTGAAATGATGCTTTTTCCACTGAAACCGGCTGAAGTATAGACAGGACTCAAGGACCTTGACATGTGGCCCCATGTGAGCCTCACCATTCCCCATAATAAGCTTTAACACTTATTTCTCCTATGGTGAAATAATAACTTCCCATGTGCTGGAACTGCCAACCATATGCCAAGGAGATGAGCCCTCAGTGCGAAAGTGCACTGTGTCCAATTCAATCTGCTTGCCTGTCTCTGGGAAAACAGCTCAGCAGCAGCAGCAGTGCTGGGCTCTGCTGTTCCCAGGGTCCTGTTTTGTCA
Source organism: Corvus brachyrhynchos (assembly GCF_000691975.1). Lineage (NCBI taxonomy): Eukaryota > Metazoa > Chordata > Aves > Passeriformes > Corvidae > Corvus > Corvus brachyrhynchos. The sequence continues at coordinate 11,102,861 of NW_008239324.1, forward strand.
TAAGTAACGTGGTGTGGAATGGTTTTATCAAATGCACCAAATGATGACTGTGTTGCAACAACTGATGGGAGACAGTGCTTGGGTTTTGTACTCTCAGAGATGCTGAGGAACCAGGGCAAATCTACATTGCAGAGGACAAAAAACCAACCTGATGTGCCTGGCTGAAATTTGCCACTACGCTATCTGGCTGTTTTAGAGGGTACCCTGCCCTGACCCTTCTTTTTGGGACAGGGTTGCTGTCCCAGAAGTTCTTCCTGGAGCTGTAATGCAGTCCCGTGCAGCAGCACAACTGCCAGCTGGCCCTTATTGCCAAGCAGAGCTGCTTGCTGGGGCTCACATGCTTTAAAGTCTTACCCTGGGTCTCAACGGAAACAAGGGGGAGAATGATTTGACACGTTACCCTGATTTGACATACTGCATGGTTACAACATGGTGTGTCCTCCACATGAAATCCAAACTATGTGTTAGTGTGCAGGCACAAATCTGACTCTTCCTGATAAACTGTTCATGTGGAAAGATACAATTTGCATGGTTGTCATCAAAGCCAGCGTATGTATTCATTTGTGGAAGCATGTCAGACACCATATGTCACTAATATGCCTTTGATATGTTGGTGTCTGAATTATTTTTTTAGCTGCTGAATGGCATATGTTTAAATGTAAACATCTGTTCTGTGTCTGTACTGTCTGTATTATTTTTTCTTTATTTCTGTATTCTCTTTTGACTAAAAGTTTGATTTAAACCTAGAAAAAGTGTGGGATTCATCCTATTTTTAAAGAACAGTTTTTGTAGTATTTTAACATGTGGCCAATGGATATCTTCTCACAGATGAGAAGGTCACTTAAAAGAGAATTTCTTCCCTTTCAGTAACCAAAAAAAATTCAGTTCCCAGGCAAAATAAAAATTAGATTTGACTACAAGTTTGTTAAATGAAAAAAATATTGTTTTAGTTTTGAGCAGGTTCTGCAACGTATGGATTTGCTGAAAAGAAATCCTTGTAAGAGCCATATGTTACACCATGATGACAGTAAATTGGTCGTATCCAGAAACTTTTTTGATTCAGTTAAAGAACTTGCAGTGTAATAAATGATTTAATAAAGGAATGAAATAATATGCTATGTTTGTTAGGCTATTCATTATACATGGGTGAAACTCAAAAGCAGTGTCACAACAAAGGGACTCAAAAGCAGTTATTGCAACTCATCAATCAACTGAGCCACTGCGGCACCCTTCAGAATGCTACAGCCAGCCTAAAAGGCATGGTCTGGGCAAAAGCAGGGAATGAAACTTTACTATCATAGCAAAAGAAGAAGAGAGTTTATGAACCAGCTGGGGATACCTGGAGAGTCCAGACATGAGTGTCTAACGCTCAAGTGCAGGAGGGGCTTATGAAACATTGCAAAGTGAGCAGCTGTGTTGGAAATGGTGGCCCATCGTGAATCTGCAGAGCTACAGGTACCCACGCAGTGAACCTTCCAGCTGAGCTCTGGGAGTGTCCCAGGACTACGGCATTCTGCCTTTCGGCAAGAACTCACCCAATTCAGCAACAAATAACAAATGTCAGCTCTTGGTGGACTTAGGCAGCCTAGGCTTTATTTTCTGTTTGTATGGTTTGGCTCAGGCATTTAACAGACAAATGGCCATTGAATATAACATAGGAAAATCAAATCTGTCTAAATCCAAAAGCTTCATGTCACTGTCACAGAGTCATAGCATTTCATAGCCACAGCTTAAAGCAAACCACATCAAAACAAACCACGAACAGCTGAGTGCAGTTGACCACCAGCTAGTTCATAAAAAGTGCCTGGAGTAGCCCAAAACGCACCTGCGGCCATGGCAGAGCCACTGCCCGGGCAGCGGGGCCGGCCGGGATGAGGGGCCTCGGAATCAGTCAGTGCCATCTTGTGGCATTTCAGGATATTAAAACGCCCTTGAGCTATAGTAACTGCAAATGTCCTTGGAATCCGCCACAATTCCAAAAATTGCAATGGTACCACATACAAAGCCCATGCAGCTACGTGTGCTTGGCCATAGCTGCCGCGGCTGTGCATGGAGAGGCTCAGCACCTGAATGATTAATGAGGCAACTGCCTACCAATTATGGCTCATTGGAGGGGCACAGATTAATGCACGTAATTAGAAATACTGGGAACAGATGGAGAATTTTGCAACATCAAAAGCCTGCTCCTTATTAGCCATGTCCTGCGCGGGCAAGTACAGCGCCAGGCAAGTGGTTTGCCCTGCACAGCCGTCTCCTGGGGCAGAGCTGGCACCCCGGGAAGAGGCTGCTCCCACAGGACACCCACCTGGGATTGTGTGTGGGTGCCTGCAGTGCCCGGGGCAAGGCTGAATTGTGCTGAAAGCCACTGGCCAGCCCCCATCACCCACCGACCAGGGACCCTGCCAGCACAGCCCGAGTTTGATGCTTGGAGGTGGCTGCTGCTGCTGCATCACTTGCAGCCTCAAACCCTTTCCTCCAGACCCCCAGCACTCATTCCAGGCACCAGCCTGAGGCTGGGAAAGAGCAGCAGCTGCTATTACCAGCTCAATAAAAAAAATCTTTAAAAGTATTCCTAACATCTGTCTTCCTCTCCCCGCCCACCCAAATAGGTGGAAAGGGCCTATAAGCTTTCGTATTATCATTTTATACATATACTAACCATATAAAAAGAGAAAATGCACTTCATTTATTTCATATAATAATATTTACCTACTCTATAAAGCAATTTGTATACTATAAACATAGAACACAGCCAGTAGATATTCATGTAAGTAATGTAAGAATACATATATAAGGCAAATATATAAAATGTGCATGTAAATATATAGCATATAGAAGTAAAAAATATATAAATAAAATAATAGAATTGTAATTAATTTATAAGTAATAATATATCATTTTCTATATATTGTGTGTGTATATATAAATAAAAAATATGCTGTTTCCTAATAATGACTACTGCAATACCAGGAGGGGACACATACTGTTCCTAGCAGTGCAACATTTATTGCATAAAAAGGAAGGAAATATTAGCAACTTGAACAAGATTAAAAACAGCTCTGAAGCCTGTCCTTTCAGCTGGTGGGTAACCCAGGGGGACATCCCTTCCTTACTGCATCAAAGGGCGCTGAGGGAGGGTGGGCAGACTCCTGTGTCCCTGCAGATAACACCATGGTTCACTAGCAAACACCTTTAATTCTTCCTTGTCTCACTGCCCACTTTGACATTGTTCAAGCATCCCAGACATTCACCCCAAAAGGCTTTTTGGGAGTGGTTATGGTGTAGTTCCAAAGTTACAGTATTTTCTGCTTTCTATCTTCTCCACTTCTGTCAAGTATTCAGAGAATTTTTTTTCTTTCCATGACCCCAAATTTAATTTTTTTTAAGGAAAACACATCAATTTTATCACACCTTCTCAAAAGAAAATCACTTCTGCACTATACATGTTTCGTTCAAGGATTGGGCCCTGATGTTCATTTAGTATAATTTTAGTAAATAGTAGGCTTTTCTCAGCCTACAGCTTTGCTGTAGTTTGTAGTTTGGTACAGTTGCCAAGTAAAATTGTGGTGGGTTTGCTTTAGGGTTTATTGCAGGGCACTGAATCCTGTTATAATCTCCTTTTTAGGGACAGTAGAAATGTTCTGATTACAGACACAAAACTTTTAGTACTTGCGAGAAGTCAATTAATAGTAAATTGAAAACTGATTTTTTTCCATATTAATTTGAGCACAAAGACAAAAAACCAATATGATGATTTCATTGTCCTGAACTGTCACTATGGTTAGTTACACATATGACTAATGGGTTCATTCCAACCTAAACAAGACATGTCTTAAGTTTTATTTTCCAAACTAGGCAAACCGAGCTTTTATCTTCTGTTACGTAAACTGCGTTATTAAACACAAAGTAATCTTCCAAACAGGTTGAATCCAAGCGTCTCTAATTTTCAAAACTTTATATAGAATACTGCTGGCTGAACTCTCACTGTAAATCTATAACTTAGATAACGATTTCCTCTCTGTCATGCTGGAAATAAAATATAATTTTTGACTATGATTTCTTTTTCTCACTATTTCCTATCCTGGTAGCAAGCACTGAGTTTTATTTTCTGATGGGCCAGATTTTTTTCTAGTTTTGCATATAAAAATTCCCAATAAGCCATCTCAGAGGGGATGATATCAGCCTGAATTCCCACTGCTTTCCTCTGGCTGAGGTGTGCTAAAGCATTATTTTGTTGCTCCTCAGAGGGTCTGATGTAGCTGCAGTGTGGCTGGGAAGAGCCTTTTTTCACAGCGTCTTTCACCACATAACTGGTGAATTATGCACCCTGCAACAATCTCGGAAGGAATGGAAGCTGAAAATACTGCAGCTGCCACTGAGAAGTAAAATTTGAATCCAGATCAAGATTTGAATACCAGAGATACCTGAACACCAGTGTTCTCAGATCTGCCTTTTCATTTTGAGAAATGGAACATTGATGGGAGCTCACATTTTGAGACTTTAAGCATTTCTCATTTCAGAGTTTAGTCTCTATCTTTTGGAGAGATCTTGGTTTGTAACATCCCAAATTATAAGGTGGTCAAACATAATACTCTGACCTAACTCTTAATCCAATATTTTCTCCCATTTCTTCACCTCACTAAGCCATTCACAAAAAGTCCTCTAGTTTTGCCTATAGGATTCATTACTGCATTATGGCTCTGTATATTAGACTGGGCTTCCAAGTTGGCCCTTAGAGAGATTGCATTCTGCTTTGTAATGATTTTACCATTGGAAAAGTTCATCTAGAAAGATGCCTGGGAACAAGGAAGGCGCTAGGGGAATTCTTCACTTGAAGTATCCATCACTTCTCAGTAGAGGAATTGGAGTGATATGTTAAGCTTGCTACATCCTCTGTCAATCTTTTGTTTATTACATTATCAAGTTGCTTGCACTGTGAAAGATTAAAACAGTTGGGCAAGTGCAAAGCACGGTGTTACTGAGCACTTTGATTATAAGTCAGACATCAAACTAGTATTTGAAGTGCAGAACTACTGAGCTTTTGCTTTGTCACACAAGCAGATGTTGCCGGAGGCAAGGAGGAAAGGAGTCCTGCATTTTTTTTAACTTGGCTGCTGAACTTTGCACTACCTGAGGAACCAGGCTTTGTGTGCAGCTCCTGGTTAGATGCCTTTCAAACCCGCCTTCTGCCTAAGGGCTACCAGATGTGCAGCTGAGGCAAATGGATAGATTTTCCCATTGTGCATCTCTGCAACCTGAGGATGTGCTGCTTATTGCTCTATGTACATGGTTGGGTTGCTTTATTAATTTAGGAGTCTGACAATAATACTTTTCACTTTTGCTCTACTTTAAGGAGAGCTCTTCCCAGTATGAGAATGAACTATTAATGAGCAGAGATAATACCTAGGGAAGAAGACTTCATCCTGGATATTTATTCAGAATTTCAGCTTGAAAGATCCAACCAGAATTTTTTGGCATATATTTTACTTCCTGGTAACTGTGGTCTGCCACACACACATTCTGACGACCTTTAAAGATTGGTAGGGATTTGTCCATAGGAGAATCCTTAAGTCTGTTGACTTACCTATCCCACTACCTGGATGTAGTCCATTTACTCTGAAGGATCCAAGAAACATCCAATAAATAACTCTCCATGCCCAATGAACTGACTCAGGACCCTGGGTTTCTGGGTAAGTACATTTGTGTCTCTGTGTTCAAGTAATAAAGCGCTTCCCTCTCTTTGTGACCATCATTAAGTAAACCTACAAGGAAATATTACACCACGTTTAACAGATGTGAAAGTCATCTACAGGCTTGTGATGGAGAATACCACGGGTTTCACTGACCATCAGTAGAAGTGAACCCATCTCCCTCAAACATAAAAATCTGTTACAACATTCCCTACAGATTTTCTTCCTTCACACGCATGATATACACATCACTGGTGTATTCACAATACCTCCACTACTATTGCCTATCACTCCTTATGACAGAGTGTCCAAAACACCATGCTGGAAAACTGTGTTTCTGTGTACCTTACAGAGAGAGGACAGTTTCAACTGGTAGAGTGTTCCCCCACGTGGCTGCCACAACCCCTTGTCACCACAGAGGCTCTGTGTCAATGAAGGAGCAGAGAGTGAGGCTGGCACTGGCAGAGGAAGGTGGCTTTTGGAGGGTGATCTAACACAAATGCCACAGGTACAAAAGTGAGAGAGTTCATTTAGGAAAATCCATTTGAGAAGAGAACTTATAGAAGACAAACAATACAACGAGGTGCACCTCAGAGCAGAAACCCTCCCCTGAACAAATGTGGGCAACAATAATATTTTCTAATTCACAGCTATCTATAGTCTCCTTTTAAGCACATTTGTCTATGCCTACTTCCAAAAAGCTGCTATCTTGATAAGATTTTTTTGTTTAAAAATAAAAAAATATTAGACATTGGAATTGTACATAAAATTATTTTTCCCCTAGCTCTGTTCTTGGTGTCTTTTTGCGTTATGTGTAATCATGAGTGACCCCAAGGTCAGTTTTTACCGAAACCTCACAGAAAGCCCTGCTAGATAGGGAGAAACATGAAAATCTCAAGGAACAAAGTATTTGACTTCTAAACAGAATGCCTGCCTAAGACCAAACCTCATTAGGGAAGTCCTCCAGGCAAACATCCTCTCATTATTTATTGTCATGGTTTGCTGAAGATTCCTCAGTGTAACTCACAATTGGGTTTTAAATAAATCTCTCTGTATACAAATGTGATATTCTTGAATCTAAGCAGCAGGGTTAGCTGAAAACTAAATAAGACCAAAATTTCACATTTGAGGGACTCATAAACAGGTTAGAGTCTGACAGCAATGCAACAAGAGGCAAAAATATGACTGACAACATATGGCTGAAAAGTAGGGCGGCAGTGGCTGTACAACATAATAACAAAACAGCGAGACTGCAAAGCAAAAGCAAATAGCTACAAGTGTTGCTAATGTGGAATTATTTATGGTGAGGAACTTTTCTATAGGACAAGGATGGTGCTGTGTTTATGATCAACAGTTAAGGCATGAAGGCCTTGGATTTAAGGCTTTGCTTCCCATCCTTCATTCTGGCCTCTAGAGGGTCAGTTTGGCCTAGGCTCTCAAATGTTTGGAGGCACTCTGATATCCTGGAGGAATTGGTCTAAGCCTCCTGGAGTTCAGCTGCTCATCTCAAAATTAGGGATGCTAAAGCTGCTCATAGCAGTTATTGTGAATGTGAGGGTGCTAAAGCCTGGGAATGTTTTAGCAAATAGTTTTGCTATGGATGTTTTCAAAGGGATGAAGGTCTGATAGATTTTCCTTACAAATCTTATTACGTCAAAGGGTTAGCTGATGTTTATGCCTAAGTGACCATGACTTCCATTTTTGATTCCACTAAACTGCTGAGACCTCTTAAAGAAGTCCAGAATACCTCAGAAATTTCCATCTCTAATCAGAACAGGGTGAAGTTCTGTTCAAGGAGAAAATCCTCTGGTGTGATCCATTTTTCTGCTGTAGTTAAATATTCTTGGGCTGATTCAGCATCTGGGCTGATGAGTTGGGCCCTGGAAGCTCTTGCCTTGGTTGATCTGGAGGAGGCTGGAGGGGCAGCACAGTGGAAAGTTCCTCTCCTCACCAGAGGACATGCACAGGCCACTCTTGCCAGGGCACGGTCTCCTGACTCCCTTGCTTGGCTCAGTGCACTGCCCATAAAAAATTCATTCTCTTAAATTTCATATTTATCACTTTCCGTAACAAGGTTTCTCTACTAAGGTAATACTATAGCCAAACAAATGTAAAGCTGGTGAGGATAGAGAGTAAAATAACTGAAAAGGTCTTTTTTGCTCAGTGTGGTGAAAGGGGATATTAATACAAACAGATGGCTTTTTTTAGTGCACCTATTACAGAGTCATGCCCACTTTTTGCTGAATGCATACCTATGAGACTGTGTGTGTGCAATAAAACCCTTAGTTTATTAAGCATCTTTTTCTATTCTGCTATGTCAGTCTAAATTCACTTTGAAGGCAGGAATGATGGAATTGTTCAATATATTGTGTGCACAAGGTTTTGACCTCTCCAATCAGCCCCTGAAACACCACTCTCTGCTTACTATTGGGCAGCTGAAATGAATTATGAGGTAGCCTCATAAAACATTGTACTAAATCTAAGGCCTTGGAATATGTAGTACTTGAGCATTGTTGTATTCTTTCTAACTTCTAAATATTTACAATCTCTGTAGGACTTAAAAATGAAAATTGAACATACTGTTTTTACTGACTATCTTGTTTCTAAACAAGGTCTCAATCCTGCAAGAGCTCAAATGGGTGAATAACCTTGTTCTTGTACAAAAATATGCCACTGATTTCTGCATCCATTTGTGTTTGTGTTTTGCAGAAGACATCCTGGAATTGTTATTGTGTCATCCAGCAGGAAGGCACAGGTACATCTGCCTGCGTGCTGGACTGTGCTGTGGAGGACACGTCTCTAAACTGAGGCACATTGTAACCTGAGGGGGCAAAATGCTTTTGTTTCAAAAGGGGGACAGAAGGAATACCCTCAATGATAAATCTGAGGCCCCAAATACCGTACTCTGCACAAAGGATCCTCTTTTTGGAGGAAAACTGACCCAGCCAAGCTGGAACACCCAGTGAAGAGCTGTCATCACTCTGCATTTCCACACTTACTAAACTTACTTTCTTCATTCTCTGTAACATGTGCAACTAGAATTATATCAGCCACCACAATGATCTTTTCCTTTCAACAGCTCTGTGGCAGCAGCTCTGCCTCCCTTTTATTCTGTTACTTAGCGGGGTAGCTCCAAATAATTGTTTTGTTTCCATACACAGCAAAGGCCTATATAGCATCAGGAGGGCCCATGGAATGGGACCTAAGAAACAGAAAATCCAGTTGCTGAAGTTTATAATTGGTGGTTCTTATTCCGCAAAACAGTTAAACACCACACTTTTACTAAAAGTTTACTGCTTTGAATATTCATTCACTGTGTGCCCACGGGTGAACACAGTTCACCAGACCCTGTGTTAACACTACAGCTTTAATTTGTTTATGGAGCTTGAAAACTTTCCCAGCAGGACCCTCTGAACAGATGTAACTTATATAATGCTTAAAAAAATTAGAGCTTTATTTATTCCTACCTTGAAGGTACAGGGCCTTGAGGAAAAATGGGTTAACATGGTGAAAGGCCAAGCTTAACCACTCCATGCTCCAGGAAGAGAATGCTGTCACAGAGCTGGAAAAAGCCACCTGTCCCACTCAAAAAATGTTGCCTTTGTTCTCCACATGAATCAATTTGTATCTGCTGACAACCCACTTCTTTCCAAGGATTTCAGGCTTAGGATTCCCTTTGATGCCAGACTCACTGCTGGAAACAGTAAACCACTCTAACTTTGATGGAGCTACAATTACTCCCTCTAGTCAGCTATTTGATTGTTTCTGCTAAAAATCTTACCTCACCATTTCATTTTGGGTAGGCTTCCCTCTTCATCCTTTCTGATTGAAACCATGCCAGTCATGAAAGTTACAAATCAGATAGCCCAAGAGGCATGTAATGTTTTCATATAAAATATGCATAAATTTATGCTTCCCTGTAACATGTATGACTAAAATTATATCAGTGACCCCAGCAAGCATTTTTCCTTTCATCGTCCCTGTCCCCAGCAGCTCTGCTTCCCGTCTGTGCTGTCACCAGCGGTGGAGCTGCAGTGCCTCCGACAGAGCCACGGGAGCACAGAAACCACCAGGGCTAGAGGTGTCTTGGTCTGAACACATGTTGGTGCCAACACTTGTGAGGATTTCAGCCTGTCTGGAGCACAGGAGTGTTCCATCAGGCAGCTCAGCCTGGTAATGGTAACCTAAGCTACCAGCAGCAGGGAGGCGTTTGTGCTGTGCTTTGCTTTGAGCAGTGCTCAGAGCCTGTGACACTGTCTGACACTGACTGATTAAGATACAGGTACTGTGGTGCTGTCAGAAAAGAAGAAAGAGGACTTGCCATGCTGTTGTTGCTCATGGATCTCCAGCAGGGCAGCAGCCAGACACCAGTGCACAGCAGCGTCGTGCTCTTCCACCTCTTCAGAGAATTACTTTCCAGTCAATCTGAGCAGATTAAGAACACACCTCGTTTTTAACACAGCCTGTGCCTCCACACTGACTCCAAAGTCTGTGTATCATAGGTGATCGAATCCTTATGACTGGGGAGGGGACTGTGATAGGAGATGAGGAAGGTGAGAAGGACAAAAATATAAATTCAATAATGAGCCTTAGCAGGAAGCCATTTGGAAGGCTCCTGCTGCAGCAAAAAAGACGAGGTCCTAGCAGGGAAAGAAACAGAGCTACCTAGTTATGCTGCAGATATAGACTAATCTTCCTTTTCTCCATGGCTTTTACTTGCAATCTGTAAAAAACAGACATTCAAATTTCTCCCTGATCCCAATTGTCTGGGTATCCCCAAAGCCCACACTACACTATAAGTGGGAAGGATGAAAAGGATTACTTTGCCCGGCAGCCTAGGACATGGGACTAGAATTTTAGTTTTATTTAGTTTAATTCTCAGGGCTTTCCCCAATACGAAAATGCAGGGTCTCCCAATGTACCATTTCATCTCATCTCACAAGTGATGAAATAATCATTTCCCTTCTCTTTGAGGGTGATGCTGAAGCCCTCAGAAAGACTAACATATGTGGTGTTCCGACATGAGGACACTCTTGAGCTCAGGCTTACATTTTGGCCTTCTGGAGTTACTTGTCCTTACAGCCCGTGCAGGTAGGAAGGCAAGCAGGAATACAGAAAGTCCCAGAGAAATCTCTGGAGATCTGACATTCTCTTATTCGTTTGTGTGCCAAACCAGGTGTGTTTCTGTCACCTGTGTGGTGCCAGAATGGTTCTTGTCCTCCTCAAAGCAGAGGAAACTGGAAAGATTCTGATCTCCCTTCCACCAGGTAGAAGATAATTTGGCTTCCAGGAACCTCTATTCTCTATCACAACCAGGCTCTTTTCATCTCAGCTTTCTTAATAAATATTCAGAGGGCAGTTCACATTTTCCCTTCTGCTCTATGTAACAGAGCTGATTATTGCTAAGGTCAGGTGGCTCCATGAGTTAATTAATATTCACAGGTAGCAGTAAGAAATAGGTACAAACCTCATCTCTCTCCTCAGCTTTAATTACAATATCAGTGCTATCAAATTCCGCGTGGATACACCTCCAACGTCAGCTCCAAACAATTTCAGATGTGTATACTAACAGGATTCACAACATCTTTAACTCATGATCTTCTGTCATTACCATATGATTACTCTAATGCATCTTTACTGTGCAATACCCACCAGAACTAACAACCATGGAGTGCCTTGTGTAATGACAGAATAGAGACATCAATGTGGAATTTCGGCTTACAGGGACCTGCAGCATTCCTTTCCATCCCTTTAGTCAACATTTGTGAGTAACCTGACACCTACCTGCCTCCCTTCCTTCTCCAAATTTACTTTATGAAACATTTATCTCATTCTAGCATTGAGAAACCCCAGGTGGCACTGAAATCCCAATGGAAATGTATCATAAGTCAATGAAGTGGTAATAAATTGTCTCACATTGATCAGCTCTGTGGATACAGGAGAGGAACAGAGGAAGGTAAGTCAGGGAAGAGCAACTGTATTTTGCACCTTGCTGTGGTATGGGTGATGATCTGGGCCTTGTGTAGATGCAGGAAAAGATTCTGAGAAATTCGACAGAAAATGCAGTACTGACTACTTAAGTTAGCAAATATCCCTCAGTTAAGTGCTGGTGGAGGTCAGATACAAAAGTCAGTCAGAGAGAGCTGGGAAAGCTTCAAAGGGTCTTTGTGGCAAAAAGCTAAAGGATGAGCCAGTGCAATAACCTGTCAAATGACAAGCCATGGAGATGACTTTAGCCTTTCATTTCTACCACTACAGAAAGTGAAGAACAAAGTACACGTTCTAAAGACATATAATGGGATGAATTTTTGAACCTATGTAAGGATTTTTAAATAAGAACTAGCTGCAGACATATCTGACAATGCACAATGCAAAATATTCCTGTGCCTTTGCAGGCATTTACAAAACTCTTTCAGTATATCAATTTCATCACTCCTTTTACTTTTCTTCAATGGCAATCATTTTAAACTGAATAATAGCACCTATAATTGATGCATTTGGCTTTCTTTGTGATAACAGTCACTATGATTAAAACACACGTCATCAAGACTTGAAAAAGACAGTTAAACAGGAATGGCATTACATTGTCACCTATCCAAATTGTAATTGGTGTTTAATTGTAGCTCTGCAAGCAAACACAGAAAGACAAACAACAAAGAAACCTCTGGTCTGATTGAAAGCAATTAAGAGAGGAAAACCCAAGAGAGCTAAAATATGAAGTTTCAGGGAGAAAGCATTCCTTTCCTGAAATGCAAAGGCTCTTCTTGAATCTGAAAGAGGGAAAGCATGGGAATAGTGCAGCTGTTTCTGGGAAGTTGCCTTTTGAGTGGAAATGGAAATTAAGAGCTGCCAGGCTGATTTTGATCTCTCTTATCAAATTTATATTGTATATGTTTGCTGATGTTCTGTAATATCCCAGTTAGCTCTGTTGTTTGCATATTAACTGTTTTGTGTCCCAGTTGCTCATATAAGGATCATAAATATTTTTTGAAAGATATAACCAACACTTTCAACAGTATAAACTATGTTTTTTTCTAAACAGCTTTCCCTCTGTTCTTGGAGAAGACTCAAAGAATCCCTGAAGAACTACTTTAGGATGGGCTTTTTCACCATCAGCTGACAGGGACATGCAGGAAGCAGTTCCAGAGCAAATGGGCTTCTACAACAATCTCTTTGCATCTAAACCCAGTGAGTTTACCTTCAGAGCTAAACTGATCCCAGCCATGGAGAGCTGGAGGGTGACACATTTTCAGGGGAGCTGGAAGCTAACACATCGTTCTGAGTGCCTGGATCCAGGACTTGGCTCCCTCCAGGGGTGCCTGTGTAAGAATAAGGGTAACAGGAATGGTTTATACATGGAATATGCAGAGTTCACACATAGAACTGGACAGAGATTTTGACAATGGACAGGGTTTGTGGTTTCACAGGGCGTCATCTCCAATTATCAGGAAGGTTGCCTGGTTCTGTTCCAGAATGGAAAAGGAAAATATTTTTATCTACTTTAACATCACACTGGCACTGTCAGATGATTCATAGGCTCTGGAGAAAACAGACATTACCAGCTCAGCACATTTGTGTACCAATCACTATTTGTCATATGTGAGTACTTCCCACAGTCCTAAAAAGGGATTTGTTTTGTGTATTATTTGCAGGAAATGTAACAAACTCCACACTGAACAGCAAAATAAAAACAGCACTTGATTGTTTTATTGAATAGTTGCCTATTTCCTTGGCAAAACTTCGCTTTAGGATTTTTTTTTATGCTGTGTAATAAAAGGACCCCCACAGCTGTCTTCTCTGTGGAGAAACGCTGTCAACATCCAGTATCATTTTCTGCATATTGAGTGAAGTACTTGAAAGTCCCAGATCCATTTTAATATGTGAGCAGCTCTCCCATTGGTATGCAGCTGGAGAGAGTAGTTTTATCCTCATTTAAAAAAGCCATATGACAGATTTCTTTCTTAAAACAAACACTGTCTGAAACTTTCCTTTTTTCTTTCTCTTTCCCCCCGCATACACCTTTCCTCTCTTGTTAGGCACCAGCGTGCTGAAATCACTGCATAGTTCTGACATCTCACTCATTATACATAAAACAATGCCAGCACTGTTTCTTTTTTGATGTCTCTGTGCATGATCTGCTGGAATAATTCCCAGATTAACTGTTTATTAATATAATTTTGGCAAAAAGGTGGGTGAGGAAATTCCAGCACACTGCCTTGAATAAGGTCTTCACTATCCTTTTCTGAATTTTCTGATTTTGGGAACAGACAGCTACCAATCCTTCCTATCCAATCCTAGCCAAGGTTCTCTCCAATCCTGATCCTGCAAGCACTTTGCCACACAGCACCAGTCAGTAGTGCTCAGTCTTTGCACAGCTATTAACTCTGATGCAATGAAGTGTTGTTGTTATGGGTTGCAGGGAGCATGTTTAACATCCACAGCTATTTTTAATGATTCTGTCAAGAGGAAGGATTACAGCCCTGAAAGCACAGGGAGATTTTGTGTAAGAGTCACAAAGCTTTGAACTCTGCACACACCATGACTGAATATACTGCTCATGTGCTTCAACACAGCCTGACACTGCAAAAGTCGTGGTTGAAAAACAGGATATCTGAAGGTTACAGAACATTTAATGGCTCCAGTGTAAACAATACAGCACCAAGAATTAAGTGTCAAACATTATCAACCTCCCAGTCTGGATAATGCCACATCTCACAGGCTGAGAATGACTCACTGAAACAACCTCAGACGGCAAACCCCCAAGTGGACAGGTTTGGAGTGATGCTACCAATTCAGAGTGGAGCATTTGGTACAAGGAGCAGGCACTGAGTAATTCCCCACACAGTGCTTGCAGATGCTTTCATCCAAATTCAAGATCTCTGCTCCACATTTCTGTTTTGAATGAGAATAAAAAAGTAGATTCTCAAATTTTTCAGTGGAATTAAAATTGTGAAAATTTTATATTGGAAAAATTAATTTAATTGCTGATTATTTTGTCTGAAACAAATGGAACCAACTGTAAAAATCTTGGGTGATCCTGGGAAACAGGAACCCTTGTGAAAGCCGCAGAACTGAGAGCCTCAGGGCTCCTGGGGCTGCTTGTTTCTCCCCTACCAACAGAGTAGGAACCTCAGAAATACAGACATTCACTTTAACCAGCAACCTTGGTATTTATGGTGGCCGCTGCTGGAGGAGAAAAAGAATGAACCTCTACTGGGGAAGCTTTCCTAGAGCTTCCAGGTTTCCACCTCCACAGGCTGGGGGGTG
>NW_008239324.1:11117834-11180015 GCF_000691975.1 Corvus brachyrhynchos
TCCAAATTTTTGAATAAAGGAGTGAAAGCTGCAGGAGCCCCAACCTGGATCAGAGATCTCAAAAATTCAGGGTTACCAGCTCTACCAAAGTTACCTGGAAGATATGTGAGCTCTGGGTTCAGCTCCTAGTTGAACTTCAGGAAGCCTGCTCACTGCCCTGGAGTTGGAGGAGGGCCACACAAAACCCAACAGAAAAACCCAGAGACCCATAGAATTTCCTGTGAAAAAGTTTTGGTCTCAATAACTCAGCATTTGCTAATGAAGTACTGCTTACTGGAAAGTTTCTGCCTATTTCCATTTGGGAGGACATTATTCAGATGGACATGACACATTTTGGATGACATGAGAGAATTAAGTTTGGTGTTCTTGCCAAATTTCATCCTGGTAGATAATTTCTTACCTATTTAAATCCACCTCATATTAACAGAGCACATTTTTTTAGCTCACATTCTGTCTTGCAGCTCTTGTACTGTTAAATATTATCTGCATTTCATCTCCTGTATAGCTGTTTTTCACTGCTAGGTTAGAGTATGAGATCTGTATATGGGAGTGGGAGCTCTGGGGGTCTCTAAAATCACCTCTGTTGCTGCAAGAACATCAGTGCCACATGAAGGATTATTTTTAGTACCAGAGAAGTTTTTGCAGAGCAAGGTGCAGTCCCACACAGAATGGGACTAGTCTGATGTCAAATTGTTTCATGCCATTATGGCACATGACTGCATTACAGAATAGCTCTTGTATTTTTCTATCTCCTCAGGAACATTTATTCCTACAATGAGGATCCTGCATTGACTCCAACGAAGACCCAGGCCCCTATTGTGTTAGGCACTATAGCAACAGACAGTAAAAGGCAGTCCTTGTTCCTAAAGACCTTTCTATCTAAACAGACAAGACATTGCCAGAGATTTCTCTTTTATTCTTCAGTTTATAACAGTTACAAAACAACTTGGATGAAGAATAAAAATTGCAATGAATAGTCTGTGATTATCCCAGCTGTGGGATGAATCCATATGGAGGTGGGAAACCCCAAGCCAGTAAAAGCATCGAGGGGTGTAATCCTGAACCAAGTGAAGTAATGTGAGAACTCCTACTGACTCTACTGGGAGCCAGGATTTCCCCTCTCTGTTCCCACTTCACCAGGTGCCTGTGTGCATAACACAATGCAGAGTTGTACAGTGATGTTTCCAAATTCCCTGGCCCTACAGCAGAATTGCAGTATGGCCACACTGCTCCCACCAGGGGGATGAGCCCGGACAGAGCCCGGTGCGGTGACTGTGCCGGTGATGCTGCGGTGCTCTGTGAGCACAGCCACAGCCCTGCTGCGCTTGGGCTTCCTGCAGAGCTGCCTTGGAACAGGTTACTGGTAGCGGGCTCACAAGCTGCCCACATTCCCTGGTCTGTCACCAAATCACTCACCTACCACTGGTAGTAAGCTGAATGATTAATTACAGTCTACACTACTCCGTGGTCTCCAGTGCAGGGGCTGTTTAGATGACAGTGAACTCCCTGAACCTACTGTGTTTCTTGCCGCAAATCCTTTCTCTAAGGGATACAGACTAAAAGTATTCCTGAGGTACAGCTCATAAACAGACATATCCCCTGTTCTGATCTTGCTTATGTTCTATGTTACTATTTACTTAAATTACATAGCTCCCCAGCCCTAACAAGAGACTCTGGCAACTTATTTCTTGTCTTTTGGAAGCAATGCAATGCACATTAAAGCAGAGATAATAATGATTTAAGACATGCAGGTCTCTTTTCTGGACATTCTGACTATGAATGTAATATAATAGAGGTTTGAGTGATGCTTGTTTTGCACCCCTGAGTTTATCATAAGATTAACAGTCTTTATTATTTTGCAGAACAAGCAGTAGCGCCTCATCAAGGGTATAATCACCTCAGTCAAAAAACAAACAAGCTTTTACTTAATGTGCTAAAAATATAGTTGAGAAACCTTCAATCTCAAGCCGTGTGATAAAATAGACTGTGTTGACGGAGCAAATCAGCAGCTGCTGCTGTGCAGGCTCCTTCACCCTAACAATGCTTGCCTTTTTCTCTCCCCACCAAATTTAGAGATGATGTCAGTGTAGCCAACCCCAGGAGTTCAAAAATCAGAAGACAAACCAAAATAGAATCACAGCATTGATATCAAAGCCATGGAAGTTATTGAAACTGAAGTGTATGATTTGGGGGGTCAGGCTTTAGATTTTTTAATTCATAGGAGACAGCCTTCTCCCTTCCAGTTGTCTGCTCAGTTCTCCTGGCTGTCTGATATGCTCTATTTCAGAGTGAGAGACAACACAGGACAATGGAAAGCACAAAGGATTGGGAATCTATTTAAAGTATATATATAAAGCTCAATTCTCCACCATATGTAGAGCCTTAATCCTGCAAAAACCTTCCCTAAATGCTCAACTTCATTCATACCAGCAGCCCCACGGAAGCCAGTGGGGGTCTTCTTGTACCTGAAGTTTGCCCCTTATTTAAGTTACGATTACATGTCAAAAATGTTGGCCTGCGTCACAATATTAAGAATTAACTAAGAATTAAGAGAGCTGTTGGTCAATTTTCTCTGTGATCTTGGGCAAGTCTTGATCTATTCTATATCCCTGCTTCCTGCTCTTTAAAAAGGGGTAGAATTTATCTCTACAAGGTACTTGGAAGCCTCCAGACAAGAGATAATAAAATGCAGAAGATTAATACATTGTCTCTTTCTGATGTAAATTGATTTCTAGCTAACACAGCTGCAAAGTATGCTTAAAAATCAAAAGTATTTCATAATTAAATCTCCTAATAAAACCAAATTCCCAGAACTGGACTTAATCCACCATGGATCAAGCCTGACTGAGCAGCTGAGAGAAGCAGAGGACATTCTCAGTGCTGAGACACACTTCTCATTTCACTCACTAGACCTTTTGCACTTCAACATGATGCACAGAACCCTCTCTAAAAAGAGCAGTTCCTGGGAGCCAGAAGTAAACTCATAGAGGAGTTTATCAAGAGGTAAACCTTTAGTTTTATTTTTCCTACCCAAAATATCAAATTCCTCTGAATTTGAAACTAAAATTAATTGATCCTATTTTAAAGTTTAGTCTGAATGTAAAGTCCAATATTTTGAAGCAGCAGTAGCATGTTACGATAAAACAGTTTGTTAAGAAAGTATTCACTTAAAATAACGGAAGGCTTTCATCTTTTATTCAACATTTGAAATTAGTAAAAGATATTACCTTAGAGTGGCTTAATTTAAAGTGGCAAACTGATGCATTTTGTTAATTAGACCATTAAAAAACTCATTTATGTGTAAATAAGTCTAGGTCATTAAATTGTAATGTACAGTGTCAACATGAAACTTCAATCTTCAAACTTTCTAGTTATGTTAATTCGTGACCCTAAAAATTAATTAAAAATAGAATTAGCATCAAAGAACTTAATTTCCCCCTCCTGTTCCTAAAGAAAAAAATATGTATTTGTAGTAATAAAAAGTGCTATTTCTGCTCAGTCCTCCAGTCACACATTCTCTCTGTCTACAAGACTTTGTTTAAACTTAGAGGTACAAAACCTATATGTTGATATCAATTATCTATTTGAATATTTTTAAAACACAGCAAGAAGTAGCTAGCAGTGATGTTGTCCCTAATTTTCATGATAGGAAGAACAGGCTATTTCAGTGAAATCACATATTGTAAATTAATGGCATAATAATATTGTAAATTAATGGCATAATAATGAGTCAAAAAAGCTAAAAGGTTGTCTCTTGTTAAGGTTTACGAGTATTACAGTTATAAAGTCTTATTCTCAATTGCCCATAGCTTTACAAAACAGGAAGTAAAGGCTCCACGCTAGGAAATTTCCAAGATTCTCAGGCTGATTTTGGAAAACATCAGGAAAAAATGTAGAAACATTTCTGAAAGTTCAGCCATTTCTAGGAGCAGAGTAAAAGCTATCCCATTTGATTTCAGAGAGATACTGGGAGAAGTTTTTGCAAAGATACTGAAGACAGAATTGAGAGGAACTGGAAATGGGCAGTAGAGCACAGGAGAGAGAGGCTGAGCGGTCAGTGAGATGCTGCAAGAGAAGCCTCTGGATCCTGGACAACTGGAAAGAATGAGACTGGGCTGAGGGCAGAAAAGAGCAAGGGAGATAATGGTGGGATGGAAGAAACACTGACAAACACCATAGAGAACAGCAGAGAATGCAGCCTGGGGGAAATGGCCTGGGCTTACTCATCTGGAGAACAAATCTCAAGGATGCCAAAATCCCAATCCTCATGTAAAAGCAAGCAGTAATTATCATTTCCATACATCCAGGTCACAGATCAAACATAAAATAGAAACTGGTGAAGATTATTGATTTTCCTTTGTACACCCTTTAATGAACAGTTAAAATTCCTTTCTTTTCCAGATGCCTAAAATCAACAGGATGCAGAAATTCCAGTTCTGTGTGCTCCTAACCAGGCTTGCAATTCTGACATAACACAGGAGGGGGAAAAAGGAAGAAAGAAAGAACAGTGAAAATCATGTGAAGGCTCTAAGGGGAAGGGATGCTTTTAAGGCAGTAGCAGTGATTCCAGGTGAACTGTAATGATAACTCCCACTGCCAGGGATGCTGTCCAGCCTTGGCAGGAACACTCTCTGCATCTAATACAAGACTGTATTTGCTTCCTGACTTAGTGGCTGGTTGATATATGAACACATAAAAATTAGGGTGTTTAAAAACACAAAAATACTTGAATTGTTTTGAATCTTCCTAGTTCACTTGAGCACATGACACTAACAAAGGACACAGTCTTTGCCTTACTTTCAGACTGGATTCTTGCTTTGCAGATAACAATCTGCCCAGGAGTAGATGACTGACAAGAATCTTTTCACTGAAGGACTGCATTAAATACGGTTGCTCCTGCACAGCTCCAATGTATGTAAATTATTCATGTTATATATGAAATCATATTAACAGTTATGTGGGAGAAGCGATTGCTCCCACTGTACACATTCTTTGGAGTTGTGTGACACATGCACAATCAAGCATGACGCAAGAAAATTCATCAAAGAATATTTGAATATACCTTAGGGAGTCACTAACTTTTCTGATGATTTTACAGAAGGAAAACTAATTGCACCTGCACAATACAACGATTTTATAAGGGTTGAGTTCATCAATGCTTTTACTTTTTTCTTTGGTAAACATTTAAAAGAGTATACTTAAATTGATAAAAAAAATCAGAAATGACTGAATGGTTTGAATACATTAAGGTTTCTTCCACCTTAGGTATTCTTACTTGTTCCTACTGACTTTTTGCAATATCAGCAATGCATAGAAATTCTTGACCTATGAAGGTGGTATCAGACTGGATAATAACAGACAATTATTCTCACATAGACCTTGCACCTTTTTCTAAGACTTAAAATTAAAATCAAACTAATTATATAAAATAATACATTGAAATCACTAAAAATTCTTCTGACAAACATAATCAAGTTTTTTATACTAAATACATTTGGTTTTACTAAGACTATGAGGTTTTCATCTGTAATGGTATACACACTTGTCAGAGACTGAAATATTATATTTTATCACTTAAACATTTACTTAAAGGACTTTTAAAACTGAATTCCAAAAGCTGCAGAGAAGACCAGCACACCCTGAATGGGGCCCTGACTGAGGCCTTACACCACTCGAAGATGAAGATAAGACAAAGTAACAACTCAGGGCTGGGGACATTCACTGAGCACAGGCTTAACACCTCCAAGATGAGGACCACAGCCCAGGGCTATCAGCTGCCAGGCTCGAACAGACCCTGGAACCAAAGAGTGGAGGGAGGAGAGACTTTGGGTATCTTGGAAAAGCCTCAGGTCAGAGGTGCAGTGACTGCCCTTCCTCCACTGTGCAGAGCAGCTCAGCTGAGGGCTCCTCACTGGGAGGGGGAAGCTTCTCCACAGCAGGAGGGGGTGACATGGCCCATCAAAGGATCCCCCCTCAAAGGGGTCCCCAGACCCTGCACCAGAGATGATGCAACAGACCCTCAGTGTTGCAAGGGACAGTGTCAAGCTGGCCCCTGCAAGAGGAGGCACGTGGGTGTTCCCACCTGGCCCAAAGTGTGCATTAATCCACGGGATTCTGCACTCTTTGGTGTGTGGCGTGGTGGCCACGGCAACGACGGGGGACCCTCAGCACCAGCAGAGCAGATGAAGGGGAGCAACGAGACATCGTTGGGACCCTGGGATGGGTGATTTGCTTCCATCTAACCCCTGTCACCTCTCCCCTTTTTTTCTATTCCTTTCTCTCTTTTCTCTTCCCTTCTCTTTGCCTCTCTACTACTAAATAAAATACATAAATTTTTTGGCAACAACATGTAACCTCGTTTGGTTTTAATCTCATTTCTGGAGATATTTTGAACCTTCTAAGTTCTTTCCAGTTTATGCAGAGAGACTTAGCTTTCTTTGCTTTTCTGGGTTTAAACCAGATCGTAACAACACTGAATGCATCCATTTAACTATAGGAAATTCTGTAAAATTTCTAGATTGTTGCTGTCTTGGAAATTCTCTTAGTGTTCAGAAATGTGCAGAAAGAACCAAATAAATACTTTATTCTGTCATGACTTATCCAATTATCTGGTGGGGCATTGTGACTGACAGGCTACAATCAGTAGTCTGAAATGGTTGAATTTCACACTGTTTTGATGTTTTCTTAAGTGGCTTTTTGACAAATTGTACTAGATGTCCATGTGGAGTCTGCTGGATTATATGATCTTGCTTTACAATTTATCCAAAAGAGTATTTTGCTAAGGTGATTTAATTCCTTGTTAAATTGGAAACAACAATGAAGCTACTGATCCATTTACACACCAAGTTCAAGATCCTTATTTAGAACACTGTAGAGCACTTAAATTGGAAGCCTTTGTTCCCCTTGGACAGGTGAAGATTGATTCCAGTGGTCTCCCAAACAGACTAAAAATCAGTGTAGTTGAGACTGACAACATTTCATTGGTATGAGGAAGAGAAGAGTCAGATTATTCTTTGCCAAGCTGCATGACTATGGAGCACTATCACAATATTTCTAACTCTCTTCCCACTTCACTATTGATATTGTGACAGGATTTGTAATACCATTAGGCTGTGTTGCCAAGAGCAATTCTTTTAAAGAGTGTGACACTGAATATAGGCTCTGGCAAATGATGCCTTCAGTTAGAAAGTATTAATGTGACAGAACTCTTCCTGAACCTTTTACAGAGAATATGTCTTGACCAAAAAGTGACAAAAGAGAAAATAGTGGTTAAACTTGTGCAACAAAGCATTGAGACAGAAAAATCTCTGCTGAAAATGCCTTTTTGTGCAAGAATTGATCTCACTGTCATTTTTAGTAATGTAAATCACAAAGAAGCATTGAAATCAGTGGGAACTACAGCAGTATAAATCATGTGTCATGAATAACAAAGTTGTAAGGTATTGTTATTGGGTCACTTAGTTCAACTCCATAGTTTTATTTTAGCTCTAACATTTATCAGTTTTGCTTGTCCATACTAACTCTTACAATCGAAATATTTTCTGCACTTTGGCAACAATGGGTATTCTGGACTGGGTATTCACAGAGCAAGTAATAGAGAATTTGTCATAATGGGTCCATCTTCTGTTCTATGGCTCCTCTCATACTTTATGTGTCTACTTTATATACCCATAAAATATCTGACTATGAAATGACAGTAAGAAAAAGAAAGGAGTGTTCCCTTTCCATCATATTTCTCTGACACATGAGATTTGATCATCTCTACTATTGCAGCAACAACTAGCATTAGCAAACACACTACCCAGCCCCATTGCATACAGACAGGTTATCTGCCATGGAAAATTCCATGGGCTAGTAATTTTCTGCATTAAAAATTTTCTCTCATTTGTTCTAGATTCATTGGTCCTTAATATCATGATGCATTTATTGTACTGCACTGGGAAAAGCAGAAAATACCCCATCACAGTGTTCTTTTCCCACTACTTCCTACTCTTCCCCCAAAAAACCACTTTAGGATGAGAATATCCGTGGTAAATGATCCAGAGGAGTGTCACTTTATAACTCCTGAATCTTTATAGTCTTTGAGATGGTCTGTATGTAAATCTTACTGTACATCTCACTAGATCTGTCACCTTTATATAAGCGTTCACAGTCAGTCTATACATCAGTTGTCTTGACCAAAATTTTGAATAACTCTTATAAAAAATACTAACACAGCTCTTGAAAATGATCATTGTCATATCACCATGATGTCATGAAAGGAGAACTAAAATAAATGCGAACTTTCAGACTTCTAGATACTGTTCTCACTAGAAACTCAGCCTTTTTTGCTGGGGTTTTTGCTGTTTTTTTTTGAGGGGGGGTGTTTCTTTGTTAGTTAAAGAACACCCCACAAAGACACAGTGATATTTTCCTCGGATTTTGTTCCTCTGGAAATAATTCTGTCTAGTAATTGTTCATAATCTCTAAAAACACATCTCCAGTTGTGATCCAGCTTCTATTATAACACTGCAAATTTATGGAATTAGCATTACTGCTGATGAAATTTATAATGTTGTATGTGATTATTGCTTCACTAATCACTATGTATTCCACTGCTAGCTGTATCCGAGATCATTAATACAGTATATGTATAAACATTAAGCTTAATGGAGTTAAATGATGATATGGAAAGGCAGGATGGCTAATTAATGATCACACAAACAATTAGTACTCTTTCTTACTAATTCACAAGCTGTTCTATGAGGAACTGCAGCCTTGCAGAGCAAAATTCAGTGCATCTCCTAATTACTAATAAGCTAGGGACTTGTGAAAGCACAGACTACCTCTTAACCTCCTGTTACTATAGACTGGCTTTAAGCTTCTCAGCAAGAATTTTTCTGGTCAGAAGGTAATTTAAAAGAAAACCTTTTCTGCAATCTTTATTGGTCACCCTTAAGTGAATATTTGACTGATGGGACCTAGTCAAGTTTTACATTTAAGAGACACTTAAAGAAACAGTCTTAAATGGTCCTTAATTGGTTTGTGTGATATGTCTGTGTTGGTACTTAGTGCAGGACTGAATTTCACACTAAAGGCTTATTTCTAGTGGCCCTTAACTCATGCCGAGTATCCCTCTCTCCCTTGTGCATAGTCTCATCATAGACTGATTTTGCCAGAATAATTGTCTTTCTCTGTTCTACAATTCTGAATCTTTTTCTCTGTAGTTTTTATAAAAGCACAAAATAATCTTTTTTCTAGATCATCTAAATCCTTGCATTGATTAAATTAATTCTAACTTAATTCTACTATAGGACAAGCTATAAAAAGCATCTGTGTGAATTAAAAACCCTACATTGTTTTTATTTTACATATAGACTTTAAAATAACAAGTTCTATCCTCTCAAATGATATGGTTCAGTCCTGTTACAATGAGGAAGACCTGTTGTGAGACACAGAATTTCAAACAATCCCTGTCACAAAATTATCAATGCACTGATAGAGAAGTCTATGGCAAAAGTTACTTTGGAAGTTGTCATTAAGTACCACCCCTCTCTTTTTAATACGAGACAATGCCCATTAAAACCAAAATATTGAGTCAT
Source organism: Corvus brachyrhynchos (assembly GCF_000691975.1). NCBI lineage: Eukaryota > Metazoa > Chordata > Aves > Passeriformes > Corvidae > Corvus > Corvus brachyrhynchos. The sequence goes on from NW_008239324.1 coordinate 11,127,416, forward strand.
CCTTCCATTCAACAATTTTCTTGCAAATCACCTTTACTAATCAATACCAAGAACCAAATTAATTAAACTTAAAACATTGAGTAGCTCTGGAGTTTCACATATGAGTACATTTAAATATCCTAACAATTCATCATTCAGTGCTTTTCATTAACTGAAAATGGCTCAATAACTTTCATTACCTAGAAAAGTCCAAAAATAATTTTAGGGCTTTGGAAGACAGTGCTGGCTCTTTAGGAACACATAACAAGAGAAACAACACTGAGGTGTCTAATGGTGTATAATTATCTTAAACATCTTCATCAAACCTTGGGTTTCATTAATGGGGTACTACTGAGTAATCCAGGCAACAGCCTTCGCCAAATAATGACTTCCACAATTAAAACAAATACATTTTGATCACACTATTCAAAATAATTCAAGGAAGATATATGAGGCATAATATACTAGGCATATACTCAGAACACCTGGAAGGTGCTGTTTTTCTACTGCCCCTGGGGCATGAATCGAATGGCAGCAAAAATGCTAGTAATTTAAAAAATTGTTTTCATAATTTTTAATAATATATGGATTATTATGGAGTCTTTCAAACTACCTCTCATTTATTAAGCATAAATGTTTAAAAATGTTTTAAAAAATGTTGCATATACTTTCCAGGGACTCCTTCTGCAGGTGTTCTTGCTGAAGAAGGTTAATTTGGTAAACTAAAAATAGCAACAATTAAGTTGTATTCCACAACTTACGGACAAAAAGAAAGCAATACAAATGTAATGTAACAAACCCGAATATGAGAATTAGAATATGGAACAGTGTTGGAGACTGCTACCTGACTGCATCTGTAAACATATAAACAAAATATAAATGATTGGAGTAAAACCAAGAAGTATATTATTTGCAATTGATTTTCAAGTCAGTGATGATACAAGTGATAACTATGATTTGAAATACTTTTCATTATTTGAGCAAAGTTTAAATAACTACTTTATGGTCATTCTTCTACTAATTCACTAATTTCATTTCAAAATGAACCTTGTCATTTGATATATGCCATAAAGAGGAAGAAGAGAAAGAGTTGAGGAAATATGTCTCATTTTGAAGAATTATAACTATCTCTTCCAGCAGAATGTGTCATGATTAAGTAGTAATGATCACTTTGAACCATTACTCTGTGTGCTCATCTGCCAGCAGAGATTTAAGCCACTTTTATGTCATGCAATGGTAAATTATTCTGGCAATTCTATCAGTGCTTTATTTCCCACATAATTCTACTATATTCTAGGAAAAATAGTTCTTCTCATTCTGAATTACAAATCTAAACACTCTTGTATTGTTTACTTGATTGAATATGATAGTCTATTATGTAAAAAAACTACTGAGAATTTTTAATCAGGTAATCCTTGACCCAACTGACTTAAATGCTTCAGACAGAGCTGTTAATGTCTGCTAGATCAGTGCAGATGCTCTGCATGTGCTGTTAATTCATAAACTAAACTCCTCTTTGAATCTGCTTAAAACCTGTTAGGAAAGCTGACTGAAATTCCTTTCCTGGGGAATTCCAAGCTGATATTTTATGTTTCATTCACTCCAGTATGCAAAAAAAGAAAATCTGAATACTCCCATAAGAGACTTAAATAGAATGATATGACAGGAGATAGCTGAGGAACTGAGTAACTTACTCTGGAAATTTTGCCTGGTTTAAACTCATTCTGTGTTAAAGACAGCTGAAACTGGTTGAGGTGTTGAAGGTATTAAAAGAAATGACTGTGGGATGTGGGGCTATAGAAAGCACACTCCCATCACTTCTATGTGTGATTCCAACATCCCAAGCCACAATTCATGGGAATTGTCCTTTTTTATGCAATCTCTTAAGAAGAGATTGACTCCATCATCTTTGCCGTTGCTCTTCCAGTGGCTGTAGGCAGCTATTAGAATCTTTGCCAGATTAAACAAGTGCATCTCTGTCAACCTAAGGGCTGCTGCTCTGAGTCCCTCGTGGTCTGTCCACCCTCCAATGGATCCACTGCATTCTGTCAGCCTCCCTCTCAATCTGGAGGACCTGAACTGAGTGCAGTGTTTGAGGAGCAGCCTCAGCAGAAGGGAGCAGACATATATAATTTGGGATTTGTGTTATTCATGCTAAGAGGTACTGGCAGCTCATGCCAGTCTTGCATCCCCTGTAATTCAAAATCCTTCCCAGCAAGGCTGCCTGTCTCTTGGCCAACAGGTTCCTGATCTATATCTATACAAAATTTTGTGCTTTACTTTCTTTATATTTATTAGGTTTATGTCAGCCAGATTCTGAAGTTTTTCCAGATCCTTCTGCACTGATGCAGAGGCATTTTGTTATGCCCCACCCCCACTAAGTATCATCTGCAATTTGGCCAACTATTTACCTGCATCATCCAGTTCATTGACAAAGACATTTGACATAAACAGGACTTTCTAAACATCCTAAAATGAGCTGAACTATTGTTCATTTGTTGTCTGTATTCAGAAATAATCAGAATCAGCATCTTCTTTTGTACGTAAATTTACACCACCCAATACACATATACAAATATTCTTATTCATCATACACCATAGTTATACATTCACAAAACTGAAACACAATTTTGCCCATTTATAGGCTATACAACTCAGATCCATTCTAGGCATGCCATGATGTACAAAGAGAAGCCTGGCAAATAATACTGCAGGGAAAAAAAATCTGTATTTTCTTTCCCAGGTTAGGCAGAAGGCAAGCAGGCATTTTCAGCATTGTAATTTTGGAGACAGGTACCTCAGATCCACCTGCTTGCTGAAGCTTGCCAGACCACTGCAGTTATTTTGCACAATTCTGTCACTTCAGCAAGCCAGCATGCAAATCCTCCCTGTTGCACCTTATGTGGACACACCTGCCCAGTTCAATGTCAAGCACAAAACAGAACAATGGGGGTTTCCTGTAGTCAAAAATAAAAGAGGACTTAAGCTTGAAATGTCTGTCTTTAGAATACCTTCCAAGAGCTCTCTTGTGGCTATCTCAAATTCTAGCAAAGGTTTGTTTCTTAAGAAAATGATTTTATAAAAATCATTTTTATACAGCAGGAAAATGGGAAGGATCTACATCTACAAAATCCATTTTAGTTATCAGTAAGCATTCATTAATATTACAGTGTCTATTTGGTATTCTTTTTCCAGTCTTACATCTTTTGCAAAAGACATATATACCATATGCTGAAAAATATCAAGTTTCCTTATAATTAAAATTTTAATAGCCAGCTTATAAGCCTCAGACCTAAGGGGTTATAGAGAAAACAGATCTTTCCCACAAACACAACTACTAAAATAAAACAAATCTCATTTAATATAAAATTGCATCACATGTTTAAATGTATATTAAAGGAGCATTTTAAGGCTTTTTTCTTCTTAAGTGACAGATGTTATGCATAACAATCCATAAAATCCTCTGAATTCTAAAAAAGTGTATTACATAAAACTTTCATTTAAATCTTTCACAGTACTCAAACACACTGAACAGTGGTAACAGTAAAACACTACTAGCAAACCAGTAGAATTAACTGAAATAAAATTTGATATTTTAAAAATCATTTAAAAGGATAATACTTCTCCCCATAGATCTCTTTATAACCATTTATGTAAGCTAAACAAATGTAGCTACCTACTGAATTACTGCAATGTCTGTTCCACAAACTGAAGTGTATGTAAATTTCTCTGAAAAAAAGAAAAAAAAAAAGAAAGCAACACCTGCCCTTTAATGTGCAGGAGAATTTAATAGTTTCACCTTAAGAAAAAGAGACTCAGTAACAATGACCTTATCCTTTTTATCGTTCGATATCTTGGGGGAAGAAAATGAAACAACACAAATAAAATACAGTTTAGTGGAAAACTAAACATCTTTAAAAATATTGTCCCAATAGATCTTAGTTTACAGTGGATCAGTAGTGCTTAAGGATGAAGACAAGAGCAAGCTATAAACTGCTTCAATAAAAGTCAATTAACCCCTGCTTGCTGCTGCAGCCCCTCTGCCAACTGTGCAATGTGCACCAGGACCATGTAACTCCAAGTATTAAGCAGTTAAATGAACACTGCCAGAATAATTACCCACTGAGACAATAACAATCACTAATGCATATGCAGAACCAAATCTTGTGCTGGTGTGTGACTTTCAAAAACATGATGTATAATACAACAGAAGCTGTTTTCCAGCCATCTCCTGCTAATATCCCCAGTCTGGGAGACCTCTGGAAAGATATAAATCAGGCCTTTTTTAGGTTAGGATATTGTAGATGAATGATGGACACTCCTTCCCTTAAATTAACCCAACTCAGTGTAGAAAACCAAACTTATGTAGTCAGAGATGACTAGAAAATATTTTCCTTGTTAGAATTTTAATGTGAAGGTATCACTTCTCTTCATTAAAGTTATTGAACTGGAATGCACTGTGAGAAAGCTAATGGTTTCGGTAAGTGTTTTTGAAATGCTAACTTTTGTTTAAAGATCAGCCAAGTAGCATAAAATGCTTTGCTACACAGCAATTAATTTTAGGTGTGTATCACTTCCCACAGTAATTCTACACCTTATATTTGCAAAATGTGTTTTCAGAAAGTCATGGCTCTGCCAAACCTGATTCTGATATATATTTTACTTCATGAAACTCCCACAAAAAAACGATCTATGATGGCACTATATTTTTTCAGTCACAAGTAAATTATCCCCTCTTCTAGACACAATACAGCAGTGATTTAATTTTGTACAGCAGTACTATACAAAGAAAGTGGAAATAAATAAGTCTACAGGATGAATTGGTTCAGACAGAACTGCATTACACAGCCATCTGACCAGGGTTTAGGAGCTGATTTATTGCCATGCATTGTCTACACGTAGCACCTAGTTTGGAGTACGTTAAAAACTCAGGGAATTCCCTACCTGTAATTTTGAGAACCTTAAATTTGCATTTCATCCAATTTTAACCACTTTCATCTACAAAGTACTCTCTGATTTCATCTGGGTATTGGCACAAGTGCTAGTTGCTGAGTCACTCATTTTCCCATTCATCAGACTCCTGGATTTCCATTTGCATTTTCATCTGTACCCTCTCAATTTTCTTCTCTGATCACTCCTGGATTTGGTAATACACATAAATGATATGCTATTTTGTAAGTTATCTGGAGTCTGAATCTAACCTCTTATCATGCCTGAAAGAGTCTATATGGAGACAACAGAACCAATTTAAGTATTTGCTTTAATGTCTTGATACAGTCCAATTCTTCTTTACTTTACTAAAGGCTGATGAAAATTCACCACTGATGCCTGAAAATGAAATGCACAGTCATTAAGTTGTGATCATACTGGAAACACCACAGCACACAGAGACTGTGCAACTAAATATATGCAGTAGAGCAAACAGACAAGGAGACTGCAATTAAAAGAGGTTAATATTATGTTGTCTCTTGCTAATTTAATGCTCACTGCAGCAACAAATACCAGACTCACACGCCTCTGCTCCCTTGCTGATGAGATAGACAGGTCTCAATTCTCAGAATACACAAGAATAGTTTGTGACTCACTTAGAAAAGTGAATGTGAATAAATTAATCTGGTGGGTATTTTGTTCCTACAGAACTCAAAAACCATAATCTTCCCTTGGATGTTTCAACCTTACCCCCATTTAGAGCAATGGTACTTTATGTGTTTCCTTTGATCAATGACACCACATAAACATAGCTGAAGGAATCAATTTCTTGGCACTTCTACACGTATTTCACAGAGTTAAGGAAACATAACATAAAAGCAAGTTACTTTCTGAAATAAAGAGGTAACAATTTGGACCACTTTCACTAAAAATCACAGATTTATCCATCACTGTAGAAAACACAGTACAGTCTCTTCCCTGACTCAAATTCTGGTCCTTGGGATCCTTTCTTTGGAGTCTGTTCCAGATTTATTCACTGCTCATCATTAATGGATAATTACTGCGCCCATCAGTATTTACAACCACTACTTTTTTCTGATGCAGATACACCTCTCTGTAGTTTCATCTTATACAAGAGAATTTGTTGCCTGTTGCAGAATTAGCCAGCAGGTTGAAAATTCATTTTCCTTGACCTCACTTTGGATTAATTTGACCCAAAGAATTAAAAAGTACTGGTGAAGATTGTGAAGGTGTTACTAAATCCAGTACAGTAAACTCTGAAGTGAAGATTAGCTTTTGTCTCAGTCTAAATGTAGAGGTTAAAATGTTGCTCTGGATAATACTTGCACAGGCCTCAGAAGGGAATAAGGTTTTAATTAAAAGCAGCACGTGACCTCTACAAGAAATAACAGCAGAAGAAGATTTCTGAAAATAGTAAGATTGTGGTGGGAACAAAAAATAAAGGAAAAATATTTTTAAAATATCTTGTATAATGCTTTTACTCTTTTTTTCAGAAGAAATAAGGCAGAATATATGTCTGGATGATTGAGAATTTTAGCCACTCCGTTTCTCTTGGGCATAGGTTTCTGGTGAAAGCTTTGAAGATGCTTTTGCACAAGTTTTGGCAGATAATTAGGAATATAAGGTCTGGTATTTAGCACAGTCTCAAGAAAGTCATCCTTTCAGCCACTTTCAAATTTTTACACACCTGTTTGCCTTTAGGACACACTGTCAGGGATTAGGTCGGGGAAGTATCACCACAGAAACTTCTAAGTTTTTCCTGAGTGATGTGCAGTGTATCTTCATCTTCTGTTGACTTCTCCAGTAAACCTGGGATTCAGCACAAACCAGGAGAGCCTTGTCACGTCCTGGCTCATGCTGCTCCCTGACATACAAGACATGGCACCCCACATCACTGCCAAGGCTGTGACTTTTCCTCCTGGGACTGCACAGGCAGCAGATGGAACTTTCTGGAGTAATGGGAAGTTCCAGCCCCACCACAGACAGGGCAGGAGTTTGGCTCAGAAAGGTCACAGCCCTGAGCTAGAGGAGTGAAGGTAGCTCAGTACAGATCTGAGCAGAGACAAAATGGCAGGGCAGGCAAAGAAAGCAAGAAGGATAAGTAATGAAAATACTGTGTGAAAAATGCATCATAGGTTTTGGAAGTTATAATAATACTAAATCATGTGGCAATAAAACCCAAGAAACTGATAAAACATAAGCATTAAAAAGAAGAAATTCACAGCTTCTGTGTTTTGTTCCTTATTTGCTGCATCTAATGTCTTTCCTTATAAATTTAACATTCTTGTTAATGCTGACTCTACAAAGTGCTGCATTCTGCCAGCCATTCTGTTAAGCTTCTGTGAGAGATTAGTAAATTAGAAAAGGTGAAGAAACAGGGTAAAGAAACACAATCTTCCCTGGTTTTTGTACGACAGTCATTTCCCCTTAGGCGAGAAACTCATGGCTTACCTCTATGTCCTATATCTGAGGACAATGCTGATAAAGTAAAGAGTTAAAGGATGAAAATAGATTTTGGAGAAAATCTAATTTGGTAGAGTATCGAGTAATATTAGATGGTTTTCCAAAGAGTGAATAATCTTCTTAATTGCCAATGTGTTTCAGGGCACAAACTAGACTTCCAATGGAAATTTTTTAAGGACTTCAAAGACTGATTAAATCTTTGCTTAGTCTTCAGTATATCTGAAGTCAAAAAGCAGGCAAAAAATTCAGCTATTGGCATCAGTGCTAAAAACCAGAATCATGACATATTTCCATCACGAGATATATGAAGAGTAGCAAGAAAAATGTATTTTTTATAGCACAGTGGGACGACCAAGCATAATTAGGAAAGGACTATATGGACTTAGTTCCATTTAATGGTTAATAAATCTTACCCGCAAAATAACTTTGGTATATTTTGGTAGCTGTGCCCAAAAGATGCTGCTAGCTGCAGTTTTGGAAATTCTTTTCCTTAAACGCCATTTCTGAAAACATTAAGGTCTTTGATACTGAGGTTTCACTGCTGAGGTTGTGATGCTTAGAGAAGGATTGTAGCAGCACTACAATTGCTAAGGTTGCAATGTCTGCTGGGACTTTAGTGAAAGCATGTAAATTGTTTAGAACACAGTTCTGTGAGGATGCAGATGTGTCTGTGGAAATTCTAGGAAATCATCTGGATCAGATTAAACCCAAGAGAGTCAGCTGAGTTTAACAATGCTTTCCCACAGAAAGCTCAAACATTTCCTAAACAAGATAAAGAAATTTTGTTATGATCAAGGAAATCTGACAGTAATGATAGATAGGATCATACATGCATGAGTCCATAGGTTTCCAGGTGTAGGTAGAAATGCTACTGGTAGTAGGAAACACACTTTCCAGATATCTGGAATGCAGATTAATGGTGTTGATTAACTCACATGTATCGATGGCAAATAGAAAACTGTTCCCAGCAGGCAGCTCAAGTCAGGAAAATTGATGGCAAGGTGGTGAAGGACAAAGTGAACTTTCATCATCCCCAACACCACATACAGATATGCTCCGCCGAGAGACCCTCATAAGTTTTTTCTGCACCTTTCTCCTTGAGGTATCCTATAAGCTGATTTTAGAATATGCCCCCAATTGTCAATGGAGAGCTATGCTTTTAGAGCATAGGAAAATGGTTTTCCAGCCTCTCATCAATTGTTTTCTCCTACTGATTTTGTCTTGATTCAAGGGGAATTTACTCACAGGATCAAAACAAATTATAAGTTTTGTAAAATCTCTCAGATAGCTGAATTAAAATCTAGTTGAGAGGAGTAGTAAAACAATTCTGTGTCAGCAAGTATTTGGATTCCAATTCTACAAACATATTCTTTTGTTTTATCTATCTTCTTTTTTTTTTTTTTTTTTTTGGTATTTCGAAGAAAAATGCCCCTTCAGAATTACGGATTTGTGAATAACTTAAAACATCCAGGGTAGGTCAAAGCATGGCTACTGGGAATGCTTCCCTTTTTCCAACTTTCACATAACTAAATTCACAGGAATCTGAGAATAAATACTGTTAGGTCAGGTTTCTTCTCCTATAAATTTAACTGTTGCTACAATTCTGCTACAGGCTTGTACCCCTGCCATTTTTAGGTTTTCTCTTCCCAAAAGGGCAAACTGTATCAACCATTTGGTTTTAGCAGCATGAGTTTTAGAACTACAAAACCAACAGACCTTACTGGATTCTTTTGAAGCAGGAGCAGTTCCCAGCACGTTGGAGAGCCAGTGGCAAAAGCAGCCAACCTGTTACTATTTGATAGCCGGTGGAGTGACGAAAGCAGCACTTCCAGAACACAAAACTTTCTAGACAGGGATTACTTGCTTTCTCCTAATATTAAACTAGATCTGATTAATATTGGAGAGAAAAACAGAAGATCATATCTCTTCAGTTTTAGATAAAAGCAGACATATCTGAGTGGGAATACAGGAAGAAAAAATTGTTTTCCTGGTTGATCAGAATGGAGAAAAGCAACAAAGTACTAGCTTAATTATGGGTCAAAACTAAATAACTAGCAAATATGAAATTTAATTCTATTACATATAAACACTGCTCAAAACAGTGATTCAGAAAAGATTTTTCAGGACTATCAAAATAAGTTGCAATAGGGAGTCATCTTTCTGAGAAGATCCCATAGAGCCCCAACAGTGCACCAGGAATTCAGTTGTGTAAAAACCTTTGACTCTGCACCCTGGTACAAATGTCACTCCTAGAGAAGCCTGTATGGAATTACATATGAAAAGAAAATACAAACGGCATTTTGTTGAACTCATTTGGGGATAAACTCTGAGAAACCAAAGATGAAGTGATATGTTTGTAAAACACCTTTTCCCTCCATATATTTTTGTGAACTGTGGGACCCATCCATTGTATAAGTGGAAATTAGATTGTGTTCCTCCGTAATGAGAACTCTGTTCAGGGGAAAAACCAATGCATCTTTTTGTGAGGAAGCCTTGTGTCAGCCTGATCTGATGTCTCCCCAGCTCAATAGAAATGATGAAGATCCCGTGCCATGGATTAGCCAGGAACAGCTAGCACAGAAGTCTGGTTCTGTGACATGAGGGAAAGGGAAACTTTTACTGAATAACAGTTTGGAAGAAAAATCTGCAAGAATCTGTAACCTCACTGAGTTCTATTTCCTGCCTGTCTTTCCCCCTCTTTCATCATTTATACACCCCTTCAAAGCAAGGCTTACAGGCTCTATTTGAGTAACGCTTATTATGGCCTGATGAAGTTGCTTTGTAAAGTGAGATAAAAAGGACAGAATAGCAGAGGTTACTGAGATGGCTAGATAGGCAATTATTTCTATTAATATAACTAATCTTGCACTGTAAGTAATCTTCAAAAACCACCATTTACCTGAATTATCTGAACCAATTAGCAACATGAATGTTTACTTAAACTAATCTAGCAGAAAGCTTGCCCCTGAAAAAAAATAGAAAAGATATTCTTCATATACTGTCCTCACACATACCTAGTATTTACATTATTTAGCCACTCTCCAGGGAAAATCAAATCTTTAGAAGTTATCTCTATAAAACTAGGTTTTAATGTTACCCTTCCCTTGGGTCAGTCCCTGGATTAGCACTGGATGCTGCAGCTTCAAAGACTAAAGAGCTGACAGAATCATCTTTAACATCATCCTCCTCTATATCTGTATTCATTAAGAAGTTCTACACCTTGCAAATCTCTGTTTTCACTCATCTGGAATAGTTAGAGGCAGAGAAATAATCTGATAAAATATAATTTTATTTTCTACTAGTGCATAAAATTTTATGGGAAGCCTATAATAACACACCTAATAAAATCTACCATAATAAATGACAAGATCATACAACATTATCACTGACCAAAGGCAAGAACCAATAATTTGCCCTTCAGTCATTTGGTAAGTCTATTTATCAGCATGGTCATGCTGAGTACTCTAAGAATGCTTTATTCAGACATGCACTAAGAAATTTTGACAGTTTTTTCACAAAGATCTTATTTCACATAGCTATTTATTTTACTATCTAGAATAAGTCATGAAGAAAGTAGTGTATCTGATCCCAAAGCAGTCTTTCATGCACCTTGTTCTTACCACCTACAAGAATACAGGAGGTGAGAGGGGGAATGCAGAACAAAGACATATTTTCAGAAATCTACTTTATAGGCCTAAGAGAGCTGAACAGAGAGAAGCAGGGACAGTAGTTTGTTGTGTTTCATCACCTTACTGGGAGTCCTGTTGCCACCTGGAAATGGGACACCTTTAACAGCCCTGTGGGTTGTTTATGAGTGGTACAAGACTTGGAAATTCCAACCCTGCCTCTCTGGCTTTTTTAATTTTCTATAGCATTTTATCAGTGAAATTTTCCATTGTAATGCTGATCCCCTGACAAGAATCCTAAATTAGATTTTTTTTTTTCAGTGGGTAAGGCTTATTCAACCCAGCCCTGTAGATTTTGTTATAAATATTACAAAACCCAACATGATCCTTCAAATACTGAGTTCTATACCAAGAATAAGTTACAGTGATGTCATTTTCTGTCTCAGAATTAATTTAATTTTATTTCTAACATTAGCATTTGTATTTCACTAGCATTTGTATTCATACATGTTTTCATTTAGTAGAAGCTTTTGCAGGAAAAGTACAGAAGCTCTTTTTTAAGTCAAGATCTATATTAAGATCTCTTAATACATCTTTTTTTGGTTCTCTCAATAACAAAATATTTAAGATGCTTATTCATGGTCTGATTTTTGAACCCTATATTTAACTGGAAGAATCACAGTTGATGCATTAACCCAGAATCATGTGAACTGGCTCATAAAAATGGATGGCATGATCATATCTGGAATTTACACAGGACCCTATTCAATAAAGCATATTCTGCCCTTACTGTAATATCATCCTCCAGAGCTTTAAAGTCTTTCAAGTGGAATAAAGATGTTGCTATAATGACAGTGAATGTAATGAGATTAAATGTAGTTGGGAGTCAAGGTAAATGGCCTTACATCAGAAAGAATGTAGTAACACAGATCCTTATAATGAAGACAAAGGATATTACCAGCACATTTTCGCTACATTTCTTTGGCAAAGCAAGGCCACAGCAGGACATGCTATGTAATATGAATTCTGTGTTCCTTTCAGTACTTCACATTTAGTAAAACCTGCATGCTTTTAGACATAAAGGAATAACTAAAAAGAAGTGTCTTCAATAAGCAGCAAGATCTGCGTTAGCAATGGTACCATCCTGAAAAAAACCTGACAATTTGTTTTATTTAGGAATTAAAAGATTTTAATGTAAGAAATTGCTTTAGAATTGGGGTAATTTTTTTCTGTTAAATCAAAATAATCACAGGGGAGAATTCAAGGGCCATTCTGAGTCTGTCCAACAAAGGACATGCACACAGGTTTCCCCTAAGCTTGCACATTATTATGCAGACCTTTATTCCAATAGTAAAGCCCAACTGGTTCTAGAATTTACTTTGATTCTATTACTTTTAACATTTCTGAAGGAATTTATTAATAATTTTGCCCTATTTAACTTGAGATTCTACCTTTCAGTACATGAAATTAAAAGAGATGCTCAGGAGTCTTATTTATCACAGAGGTCAGCAAGGTCACAGACTGTTATCAAGAAACTGGGGATCTTTGAAATAATATTAGCTTTAATGCTAGCAAGGTCTGTCTTAAAGTGATAACCACACTAGGAAGTAAGCAATAAAATATGACAATACAGGGTTCTGAGAGGTAAGATTTTTTCTATCTATAGCAAGTTGCATACCATTGGTTTGCCACAGCAATACTGTCCTATTTATATAGAAAAGTTAGAACTTCCATGAAAACTTTTGAGTGCTTGTTTTGCTCTAATTGTTTATTTCAGCTATTAAAGTCAATAGTTGCTGAAGATGAGCTTTTTCAAAACAAGTAAATGGATTTGAAAGAGAATTTGACATCAATATCCCCTGATTAGCTTTAAAAACATAAACCCTAAAATCATAAAGGCCCACATTTCTGAAAGCCTCAGATGCAATACATTCCTAGAAATGTACCAGTGGTGGTAATGAAAATTAGCTCTCTCTGCCTGTGAATAGCTACCTAACTCTGTAGGTCTTTATGTGTGCAATAACCAGGAGGTTGACGCAGTAAAACCACTGGGGATTGAAGGTGGATTGCTGCAAATCCACCTTAATCAGTTCTGCAATTTATGTGCATGAGTATCCTTTCCCATCTACCTGATACAAAGTAAGTTTTTGGGTAGGCTTCTCCTACTCAGCTGAAATAAAAATGGAAACAGCAGTACCAACATAACCAAAGTGCACAGTGGAACATGTGCACTGCATGACAGGCATTTATTTAGGAGCTGCTTTTTAAATTAGCAATATGTTAATGTTTATGATTTTTTCAAAAGACCTTAATTACTACATAAAATCATTTGATTGTGAAAAGAAAGCAATAAAAAAGAGCTTAGCCTTAACAGATTATAGTCTCCTTCTGCTGCTGCAAGTATGGAGGAGCATGAAATGAAAAGTACCATTCAGGTACTGCACAGGGTAGTGTCACCAGCACCAACTAAACAAACTGCTTTGAAGTCCTGATGCTGATGTCATCTTTGGTCAGCAAAGAAAAGAAACCAGCTCAAAACCTTCCACATTTCTGTCTTTTTGATTTCACCTTCTGCAAAGCAGCTTGGAAGGTTTCTGTCTTTTGAGATGCTGCAAGATGCCTCATGAATTTGTTCTACCTCTCCAGACAGAGCACCCACAGGTCATTATAGACTACACTGGTAGCAGAATGAAGGGCAATTCATGTCAGTAATCATCCAGCAAATCCTTCTCTGAATCTCAGCAGAGCTAACAATTCACACAGCTTTATTTGGCCCTGCTATTGAATTTCTGCTAATCCTAACAAAACCCAAGTTTATTCTGTCTTCACAGAATTGACATCACTTTCTTAAGGTTAACAAACTCTTTAATTTTCAGTAGAGCTGCCTTATTACAGAATGTGTAGTGTCAGACTAAACATGCTTTGTTGCATTGGTTTTCTTGTCTATGAAAGGAGACCTGTGATGGTAACTTGGCATGGCTAATGTAACCAAAACCAAGGTATTTTGAGAGGAAAAGTGTAATAAAAGTGCTAAAGCTCAAGAATGTGGACAGAATCATCGGCACCTCGTAGGTAGCTAAGAAACCCTATACAATGTCCTGTTCAAATAATTTATCCAAATATCTTACAAATATTGTCAGCACATGACAACCTCAGCAAAAACAAGTTTGGCTTTTGCAGCAGCACAGGAGTCCTCAGACACAAAGCATTTAGTGTGAAATCAACTTGCAAAGCCCAAGTTCTCTATGTTACCTGAGTCTTCATCAAAACCTGCTCCTGCAGAGACCCTCCTCTTTTGACATTCTATTGTGATCAAATCAAATTGAAAGAAATGAGATTACAAAAGCCTGACCTACTTCCAATCCATGTTCAAGTGATGTGAAGTACTAAAATGTTATGGAGCCTGAAGAGGATTTTTGCAGCAGTGTTTATATAATTTTCTGTAGACAGCCCTTACTGTTTGCAGTCTTTCATAATAAACTTTATAATCTGAAGCTGTAAATAAGTGTAGGTAATTGTTAATAATGAAAGAACAGTACAGTTTAGGAATTCAAAGATATAGTCAGGGTACTATTTACACAGGAAGCTCTGTACTAAATATTCAGATGATAACAAGGGAGGGAAATTCTGCCTATCTTTAAAATAAAAGATGAAAAAAAACAGAGTGCAACAATGTTGTTTCTTGAGAAGCGAGGATCTGAGGGACACACCTCTCGCTTGCTGGAAAAATCAAACTTTGTAGGAGCTCTTTGGAAGTGAAAACACTTCATCTCAGAACTAAGCACAGGATTTCCTCTACAGCTTGCCTTTCTCTCCATATGGCTCTTGTCACTCCTCCCAGAAAACTCTTCAGAAATTTAATTTAGCAATATAAACACTGAGAAGGTCAGAAGAGGGGTAGATTCTGGAGTAGTCTTATTTCTAATTTTGGTTGTTTCTCAGAAACCATGGCAATAGTGATCAAATAAAAGTGAAGATTATATTAGACAAAAAGAGAGGTTGGAAGTGACTTTATTTCTATCACTAGTGTTTGCATCTAAGAAGATTTCAGCAAACAGAGCCTATTATTACTCTGTTTCAACTGACTAAATGCTTTAAAATCCTGGCATGTTTCTCTATTTTGTAAGTAGGAAACAGTAGCAATATTTTATTCCATAAAAAAATAAGATTCAGAGAGCTAAATCTGAGCCTTCTTGGGAAACCAGCATGAGGAATAAAAATTGCCTGTAGTCATCAGTTGTGTTTTATAACGACTTTAGGGGAAAATTTTTTAAAAGAAGAGAAATAGAGAGAGATTCAGTACCTCCTGTGTTGCCTGACGCAAGTCTAGAATGAAGTGACTCATTTGTGTGTTTTCTTTCTTTGGAACCTGGTGAGTGTTTGTTCCCATCTCTGTTCTCACAATCATCACTGCTATCTCTACTGGAAGATGTACATTTACAAATCCATAATTTTACTCTTTTTTTTTTTTTCTGTGCTGGTGGTGATTATCATAAAATAAGCAAGAAAAGTACTAAGAAGTCTTTCTTCTTTCACATATAAAGAAGAAAGCTTCTCGTAGGAAGATGTCACACTGACCCTGGCAGGGCTTCAGTAAGCAAAGCTCAAGGAAGAGACAAGCAGGTTTGGAAGCTGTCTGTTGAATAAAAGATTGGGATAATTTTAAAGAATTCAATAATTTTCAGAAATGTTTGTTCAAGTTTGCTTATTTATTTTCCCCTTACCTTTACATAAACCAAAATCATGAACAGACAGGATAAACACCTATGGAAAAGGGTAACTAATATGGCATGGTGGTAGTCCTTGTGGCAGCAAGGCAAGTGTTGAGTAAGATACATCTACAAAACAGCCTAAGCCTTCTGAAGGCTGGTTCTTTCCAGCATGCTCTGTATGTCAGAGCAGGTGAGGCCCACAAAGTGCTCTGCAGGATAAAGTACTCTCAGAAATACCTCAATAAGGGTCAAAGGAATCTTCATAATCCTCATGAAAATGAAATGGGGATTTGTAGATCTCACTCTGAACATTTCAATTCCTTCAGCTCTGTTGGATTACATCTAAGGAACAATTTGACTTTGACTTTCCTGTGGGCAAGTAAGTCACTGGCATGCTATTGCAATTGTTTGCAAGAATCATTTTAGACTCACTTATAACTGTGTGCCTGATGGGAACACTTAGGTTTACGATCAGAAGATTCATCAGAAGATCAAATAAATGGCAAGAACCACACAAGCAAAAGCCTTGTCTGCTTTGAAGAGCTTATGTAGCTTTAACTTTGGTGTCAGCAATAATACAGAACAAAATGGCAAATCCCAGGGGAACCAATACGTCCTCTGTGTGCAGATACATTGGAATTAGACCAATAAAGATACAAAGACTGAATGGTCCCGTAACTTTCTGATAACTCCCTAGAAATTTTGTAGTGCTTCAAAAGGTGAAGGTATTTTATTCCACTCCCAAGCAACTGCTTTTTTGGATGATGTTAATTTTGTTAGGTATTTGTAGATACTGAAAAAATTAGAAGTCAACATTTAAGAAACACCAGTATATTCTATAAAAATGGTTTGCCTGGTATAAAGCAAAAGACTAACTTTTATTTTCTGTTGTTCTCCCTTTGATTGGAAAGGGAATAATGATATTAAGCCAACTGCAGCATTCTGGATATCATCAGGTTTATGTTAGTGAACTCTTAAAACATACATTAGCACATAGGTTAATTTACAAAATGTTAGATGTAATTAATCCAGGAGCTACCTGTTCCTTGACTATTCTTTCTCATGTTGTGTGCTAGAAGGACCAACTGGTAAAATGACTTGCAGCAATGTATATTTAAGGGTTTTTCTTGTTTGTTTTGACATCAGAAGATCCGAACTTCTGCTCTTAAGGTAACAGTATTGCCTCCAAATTTAGGCATTCATTTAGAAATCTTTCAAATTTGTCTTACAGTTTTCAGTTTAATTTTCCACAGATTCATAACTTATTTCTCATTAGTTATAGAAAGGTATCAACACTTTCTAAATCTTATTTCAAACAAGATTTTCTGAGGATAACAGTCATGTCCACATCAAAATTTAGGAAATACTAGGTCAATAAAAGGAAGTTTTGACTAAAATCTATTCTATTCATGCTTTATGCATGTTTGTGTGTCTGACCTTTTCTCTCATTCTAGAAACTTCTGCTGAATTAGAATGAAATTCTGGTAGCATGGAAATCACACTGGGTTTTGCTATGCATTTTAGTGATGCCATATTTCACTCAGCCTTTTTATAGCTCAGCTCTCATAACAACCATTTATATGCTTTGCTCCAGAAAGTATCTTTGTGTGTTGTGGGCTCTGAATCTGCCCTGCTGTCAGCAGTGCCCCTTCCACATGAGAATAGAAGTCTGCTCGTCCTCAAGCCAATAAAACTCTGTTAATGACAAACTTATTAATCTTTATATCACTTTGGAACTTCAGAATCAAGCAACAATTTCCCAGAGCACTGGAGAAATTTCATATTACTTGATGAAAAAATTAAAAATTCAACTCCCCCCACAAAAAAGAACTTCCAGAAGAACTTCCACAAACCCATCATCACGACCAATAAGTTGAGATTAGTACAACATTGCCAATTATTCTGTTTTGTATAGAAGATATATGATATTTGAATCATAATTTTTCTGTAATTATATTATGTTGAATATGCTTCCATAGATATCTCCTAAATAGTTCCACATTAATTATTCAAGCAGGGCGAAATAAAAAGAGAAAATAGGACACAGGCTGAATTGCAAAATGGGAATTCTAGTTTTTCATCATCTGCAGTTCTTCACAGTTCTGCCTTTGTCATGTGATTTGTAGACACAGAGTCAATATTGTTGCAGGAGCCATATGCTCCAAAGGGAGTGCAGGAGGCAACACTGTGTAGAAGTGAGATGCTGAGTTACTGCATTTTGAATAAGCTTCTTAGACAACACCCCCACAGAAACACTGGGAGGGTGGTGAGGCCCTGGCACAGAGTGCCCAGAGAAGCTGTGGCTGCCCTGTCCCTGGAAGTGCTCAAGACTGGGATGGATTTGAGTAACCTGGTCTAGTGGAAGGTGTCCCTGTCCACAGCAGGGGGTTGGAACTGGATGAGCTTTAAGGTCCTATCCAACCCCAGCCATTCCATGACTCTGTGATATACATACAAAACACAGAGAAAATATTTTCCACAGTGAAAAAGTATCTGGAAGAATGCTTAATCCTGCATGAGTTTTGTTACAGGAAAAATGAACTAGGGAAATAATATTTTAAAATCTATGATGCATTTTAGAATTGAAAACTTCATTTTTATTTACATTAAGATTCCTTTCATAAAGCAGGACACAGGCAAACCATTCTCCACAACTAGCAGATTTACAGTCTGTCAGCAGTACATTCATTTCTTACCTAAATATTTTCTGCGAATTCCCCAAATCAGGAAGGATAAAACTGAAGTTCCAGAACAATATGAATTGAGAGCCTTGCCTTGAGCAATGCACGGGCACTCCTCGTCTTTGGCACATAAATCCAGCACTGTGGCAAACACAGCCTACTAACAAGAAAATGGTCAAACTAATGGAAGGACAGAAAAGTATGAGGAAGAGTTAAGGTACTGTTCAAAAGGACTGAGATTGCAATATTTCCCTCAATAATTAAGATACACACTAAATATATCCACTAAAGTCATGGATGTATACACTTGGTATGCACGTGCATAGGACTTAATTTATCCTCAGAATTGTGGTGAAATAATTACCCAGTATCATTTATGGATTACAGTAAGCATTAGAATTTAGCCTCATTTTATGTTCAGTGTATAATTTAACAACTTTAGCACATTATATGATTTACTTCAACTGGAAGTTGCACAGAGCTTTAAACTCTCTAGTATATTTTCAACTGAAAATGTACTTACACTGAACCAAAGTTCATTCCTTTAGGCTACAAAGGAAAACAGAACTATGTAAGAGTATAACATTCCTTTTCCAAGAGTTGATTCCCATGTGTAGCTCACACTAACATGGTAATCTTTTTATTCAAGAAGTATATTTTCCCTTTTCTGAGCTTCAAGACAGTGCAGGGCTACGCATTCATCACTGCCATGGTTTCACGTGTGTGTTTGTATATTCAGGTACCAGTATTTCAAACCCAAAGCACATAGTTATATTTAAAGATTTTTATGTTACCTGTTTTGGAGTAAAGAGCAAAAAACATTTCTATTTATTTCATATTTCTTGTGATATCAAACAAACCAACTCAAGAGACTTCATTTTAAATCAAATAAATGTATAACTTCTTAGGTGTTCAGAAATTACACCCTGTAAGGCACTAATTTCTTATATGTCATCAATCAAAGCATGGGCTACAATTAAGGATTAGAAAAATTGATACCTCTTTCTCTCATGTGTGTTTCTCTCATATTCTGAGTTGCAGAGTTACCTAATCTTAATTATTGCTTAGTATACTACTACCTCAAACAAACGAAAACCAAACACAATTCTAATTTTAGCTGGAAAGTGCCAAAATTCCAGAATGTGGGAAAGATGTTTGTGCTTATTTTAGCAGGGTTTTTTTGCAGTCACTAAAAACCACAAAACCATTACTTCTATATTTCCTTTTTCAAACTAAGCAAAAATCTAGTCTTCTCCAAGGAATATTTCAATATCAAGTTTGATTACTATGTTTGCTGCAAACCTTAGAACATGGCAACCTTTTTTCTAATTTTTCCAAAGTTATAAGAACTTTACTTCTTTTAGTTAATTACAGACAGAAAAGAAAATCCCAAATTGTGAACATTTGAACAGTTATAAATAAGTTGTTGCACCTGTGTGGGTCTAAGGAACAGCAGGTGAACTATCCATTAATATGAAGTGCTACTGTAATACATAACTGTTCTATAATAAACATTTCTCGTTCCACACACACAAGTGCATAAAAGGTTTCAACTTTGATAAAGAGAGGAGAAAATATCAGTTTTCTATGCTGCTGAGAGAAAGATGTTTTAGTCAGTTTAGTTGATCTCATCTATGTCAGCAAAAAAGCAGTGAACTATAGAGAAAAAGCACATAAAATCTCCCTCATTTTGTTCCTTTCTCTCATTTCCCAGGTTTTGGCTGGGAATGATAAGAAAATCATAATCACACAACTGAAACACTTAAAGATATTTCTGCCAGGAAGCAGAAATACGTAGCAGTATATATAGAGATTATATTGTACTTACATGCTACAGGGTAATCTTTTTATTTTAAGATGAAAACCACCTACCATGTGTGTAACAATAAGTGCCAAAGAGTAACTGCTCCAGATGTAGATCTCAGTGTACACTAATTAATACTGAGAGACTCAGCAGCTATAGGTTAACTTTGCAAACAACATTTCGGAATTTATGGCGAATGACTGAAATATTTACCTGAGCTAACAAGTATTCTTGTGTTCCAAAATGCAGGTAGCCCAAATATGAAGTTCTATCAAAAAGAGGCTTTTTCCTCATCCTGGCTCAGTATTGACATTTTGGGTTGTTGGTATTTTAAAAGTTTTTAAAACTTTTTTTGTAGAGCAACTCAAGAGCACAATTTTTTAAAATTTTCTTTTTAATAAGCTATACCTTTACAAGCATTTTCTCCATTTCATTGTATAAATTTTCTGCTTAAATAGCACTATCAGAAAGAAAATAGAAACCTCTGTACAACTTTGACAACAATGTATCTTAATGCCTTTTCTCCTTGTTCTTGTGTCACTGATCAATAGACCCAAATGCCATGCATTCATCAAGCTACAGGGTTTGATTGCAAAAGCTGTCTTAGCTCATGCTTATCTCTTGTGTCCTACACGCCTAGAAATGTCACAGAGGAGGAAATCCTTACCCTACATATGTCAGCTTCTGTCAGATGAGCAGAGATCCTGAATGAGGGGTGTTTTGGCATTATTTTGTCTATCATGAATAACTGGAGCAAGAGTCCACTTCGAGGGCAAAAAGAAGAAATAAAGACTCCTTGTTCCTTGAACTTCTTTTTGTTAATTCTGAAATCAGCTTTTGACTTTGCAATCCTAATCTGCAGCCTCATTTGGCTCCAGCCTCCTAATGCTGCTTGATATTCATTGATATCATTACATTTGATAATGATTTATACTATTATATTCTCCAAATAAATCTCCCCATTTCCAGATTTTTAGAGAAGCAGAGGAAAAAAAAAAAAAAGTGGGGACACATACACGCACAGATTTGTTTATCTCAAAAGCTATTTACATAGAAATTAAAAACTGTTATTATGTAAAGACAAAGAACTTCAAGATGTAAGAGTGCTGGCCCATTGATTTGTCTGTTGATCAAGCTGAAAAAGCCCTCAGAGCTCCTGAGAACTGGCCATTTTCTCACACTCAGCCTGAGGACGTAGACAAAAATAGAGAGGAAAACATAAGTGTAAATTGAGAGAATTCCTACAGGTTCTCCTCTTCTACTTGATATTATTGTTCAAGTTATTACTAGAACCATGATCAAAGCAGATTTAATTTTTAAGGGCACTGAATATTCTTCCAAATGCCCTATTTTGTTGTGAGAGTTAATCACCTATGTGAGTGCACCTGAAGCCTTGTGAGTGCACCTCAACAGTCTCATTGATCTCCATAGCAAAGTCATTTAACCTCTCCTTCTCCCCTCTCTGTCAAAATAAGCCAGAAAACACGCATTCATGTGATTCCTAAGAGACAGAAAAATGGTCTCTTTATTTACCAGAATCTGCCATTTTGATTCATATTTTTCTAAGTAACATTGCCCATAATAAATAATTTAAAAGCTCATCTGTATTACAGAGGATATAAACTGAAGTAGTAGCACAGAGAAAATGAACATTTAAGCCCTGTTCTAAGATATTCTTAAAGAGCTAACTGAGACTGCTATCAAACGTAACAAATTTTACATGGTTTAAGAATTAGGGCAAAACAAATTGAGAGCAGCATATTACATCGGTTTCAGCTGGCAAGAAAACATTTTGCTGCTTTCAGAACATGTTTTATGTGATGGAAAAATCCTGTCAAGTGTCCCAAGGGAGGATTACAGTTTTGCTTCAAACTGTTGCCAATGAATAAATAAGGACAAAAGTCCTTTACCATTTGTGCAGCAGTGAACACACTGTCAGCACTGAGTTGGCAGCAAACAGGACACTTCTCCCACTGTTATAGGAAGACACAAGTTCAATCAAGTGATTTACAAAAAACATTGGAAGAATTCTACCAAACCTGAAAATACTTATAAAACAATGTGAGCAGTTGAGAGAAGTCACTCATCAGGCCCTGTATATCTGCAGTTAAAAGCCTTAATCATCTTCTCTGAGAGACCTTGACCCTTAGACAAATGAAGAGCTCCCTTGGAACAGCTTGTCCTCAGCCCCACCAGGTGAACTGTAATGTCCCTGCAATTTTTCAGGCTTGATTCTTAAACAGCAAACTTCCTTTTATGTGCATTTCGTACTTTTCTGTGTTACCATATAGTTGTAACAATAATATTCAAAGCAGAATTGAGCACTGGGCATCATCTTACACTACAGTTCCTGCATCCTGCTCCACTTCCCTCCCTATCCCATTCTGTAACTGTTTTGCTCTTTTGCAGCTTGTGTATGATTTGCATGTGTTTATTAACTGCATCTTCATTTAAACTATTGACTGATAAGAACCCTGGATCAGAATTTAAGAGAGATTTTCTTATTAATTTGCTTTAATTTAATATTTTATGCAAATTACTCAGAAAAAGGAACATTCTCCAAAATTATATTATTTGAAAAATAATTCTAATCAATTTTCTTTCAAGAATATTAGTTATTGAAAAGTTGTCTTCTTTGAAGATAGAAGAACTGTTTATCTCTGTTACTTCCTGGTAAAGATGAATTAATTTAGTCATTTAGAAAAAGCTTTTCACATGTATGGGGAGTTTACTCAATTCTTTGTTGTTTTTTATTTTGATGATATAAAATAAGCTAATTTTTTTCTGCATTCTGATACCTAATTGTATTTCCAGAACCAACTTATTTGAAAGCAAGAAATCAATTACACAACTCTTTTCAATGGAATGAATGTATAAGGCTTTTTTCAATATAGTAGATTAATCTTTTTGATAATCTCAATGTTCTTTAATTCAGTGAGAGATAATTGTACTTGCATTTTCTTATTAAATTAGTCCTTGATCTAATATTTTTTCAGTTTTGAATATTTCAGATGTAAAAAGGGATAGGACTTTTTTTTTGTTTGCTTATGCAAGAGTAAAATATCTTTATTTGTGTGAGAAACATCGTAATTAATATAAATACAGTTTTCACCAAAGGTTCTCAAATACTCAAAGGCAACTAAGCATTATATTTTGTTAACAAAGATTAATGATTCCAAAGTACACTAAGAACTCCTCTTGCTGGTGTTGTACAGACACTGTAATTACAGGGAAAAAAATCTTCCTTCACCCTTAAAAGGGTGAGGGGGTCTAAAGATGGCAAAGACCCACAAAAACAAGAGCAAAGTCAAATGGGGGAAGAGCTGGTTCAGAGGGGTTGGGCAATCTCATGTCCTCAGAAATTTTGAAGACACCTGTGGGTAAAGCCCTGGGAAACCTGGTCTGTCAGGGTTAACACTGATTTGAGGAGGAGGCTGAACTAGAGATCACCAGGGGTCTCTTCCAATTTGAAATGTCTTGTTCTTCTATAGAAACTCTTCACTTTTATTATTTTCCCTTATACTGTAATAATATTTCCCATAGAAGACTCATCTACAAGGTAAATAAAAAGATGTCTTTAAGGCTGTTGCCAGAAGATCTTGCCCTTTTCCTATAGTGAGTTACAGACAGTTTTGCCTCTTACACTACAGATCTGCAGTAGGGGGTTTGGTCTGTGGCTGCAGATACCTGTGAACTCAGGCTGGGGTTTGTTGCAGATCTCTTACCACCAGACTTTTGATTTATAACCTTAGCATTACTATTCTATAGTCAATATCTTCCAAGGAATTTTTAAAACTGAAAAAGGTTGAAAAGCCTTGCTCTAGAGAACTCCAGAAAGAAATTAGCTTTCTTAGTGAGCAGAGCCTTATAAGCAAACTCTTTTTAAAGTTACATTCCAGCTGTGTCTGAAGACAAGAAGTGAGGACACTGATCTTTTCACAAATAAGTCATATGGTGTTCTGCACAAGGCCATTTTCCAGACTGAGTCAGGTTTATCAGTGTACTTCCTTGACAAGCTTGCCTTGGAGAGAACAGAAGTCCATGGCAGTGGCATAACAAATATGTTATTTAATTTTTCAAATTAAGATCTTCACTCCCAATTTTATTTTCTACAGGAAGTCTTAAGTGATAGGGGATACAGATTTAACCAAGAAATGTGTTCATATAGGATTCTGATTGAAGAAACTAGAGATTAATATTAGTTTGGGTAATTTTATTTCATTACTGGCTATATACTAAGATAGTTTCTGAATTTTTGTCAATAAAAATATCAAAGGTCATTTGTAGCAGATTCTCTGTGCTTGGATAGTTCTTTTCTCCCCTGGGAGCTAAAACATTATTTTATAGATTCATAACTGGGCTGGAAGGGACCTCAAGAGGTCATTTCATCCATCCTCTGTTCCAAGGCAAGATCAAACATATTAATCTTGACAGATATTTGTCTAGACTGTCTTTTTAAAAACTTCCAATTACAAGGACTCCAAAATCTCTCCAGGCAATCTATTCCAATGCATTGCTATCATTACCTCTAAAAGGTTTTTTTCATACTAACGAATCTTAACTTTCCTTATTGCTGGTTAAATCCAAAACTGCTTGTTCAATTGTCATTGACAATGAACCTAGATTGATTCCTTCCTCCTACAGATCTTTAAAAAATATGTATTTAAAGACTTAGAGTATAAAAGCAAATTAGAGATCCAATAAACACAACTGTGAGGGAGCTGAGAGAGTTGAGTTATTCAACTTTACTGGAAGAACAGATGTTTGAGACATATCTTTAAATATGTAAAAAATACTTCTGGTGGCTCATACTTACTTATTCAACCTGTAGGAACTAAAAGTAGGCATATTACTGAAGGTGAGGTCTTAATAACTACAAGCACAGCAGAATATTGGGGTTTGAGTCCTCGTTCTGCATCTGCTACTCCTTGTCACAGGACACCTGCTGCACTCATGACTTCTGGTAACTCACATTATCCAGCCTTCGGATGCAAACTTCTACCCAGCCATTTGCTCCCATCCTGTAATCCTGCCTAAACACAGTGCCTTGAATATATACAAGCTGGACTACATTCTAATTTTTTTCCAAACATCATTTGCCAAGATAATTTTGATAATTTCTGTGTCTTTTGACTGTATGTGTTCTTCAGAGAACATCTGCTCACTGGCTCAATCCCCTGCATGTACCAAGGAAGGCTGAACAAAGATGTCTCCAGGCTTCTCAGAAGGTTCTCCCTAAATTCACCAAGAAAATTTCCTTTCTTCCTCTTCATTTAATAAGCTGGTAATATTTGATGACTGTGATATGTTTCTTACCTGATTAGTTGCACAGCAGCTACCCAGAAAGTTATTAGCTCCTTGCTGACATGGTCTTATTCCCTTCTAAGCTAATGGCAGTAAATTCAGGATTTACTCCTAAACATCTTAAATAACATCCCTGAGGTAATGCTCTGATGCAAAGTAATCTCTTCTGTTCCTTCCATGAATATACATAACCCAGGACAGAAGAGGATGCAGGTAATCAATCACATTTAAAGCCCTCCATTGTGTAAATCAATACAGTGGTTTCAGAGATGCATGAGAAGAGTTAAACAGTGAAAGAAAGCTAGAAAGAGTTGGTTTGGGTTTACTCTTTGTTTTAGAAAGTTTTATAATTAGTATTGGGGCATACTGGGCACTGAATTCATTTCATAGTATCACACATAAAAGCAAGCTGAATTCCTCTCAGTGAAAACCAACCTCAAGCTACCTTGACAACAAGATAACAATAACCCTGTAATTTCAATTGTTCACTTTTTTTTATGTGTTCTGTATCTCAGTGAAGTCTCATCTTCCCAGCCCAGTGCCATAGGCTAATAATCTGTAACAAAACTCACCCTCAAAAAATGTCAGATATAATGAAAAACACAACTTCACAGATGAGAAAGTTGGCCCCAGCTAAATCCTAAGGGCCCTAGCTTCCAGATTCTGTAGGTCTTCTGTTTCATCCTCTAACCCTGAATTAGAAGGCTGTGTGAAACTGAACAATTCCTGCTTCTTTCTACTGAATCACTCATTACTCATCCAAGAATAACTGACTTCCAAAGACTGAAAATTCCGTTGCCAGCTGAGAAAAAAAAATGACCCCAGCAGTTGAACCCAAAACTTGACCACCCACCCTAATGATCTCCCAAGTGATATTTTTATTAATGAAAATATAGGTCTTCCATTGCCACTTACAGAATTTGAGTGGTTATCACTCAAAAATGATATAATATTTCCTCCTACTTAGGTAGGAATTGGAATTTAAATTTGTGATTAAGCATTGAATCTCTAACTCTGATGGCCTTTTATACACTACAAAAGTTGAAAAGTTTCATTTTGATTTGTGTTAAAACAATTATTTTCTGTCAGCAATCTGAAAAAAAAATCACCCCAAATCACTTTTTTTGCTCTTGGCTTTTTCCCTGTCTAATCTAAACACTGAAAATGCCAAGTTTTCTCACTAATTAAACATGTCTGTCTTAGACTGCACTTGTATCTTTCATCATAATGGTGCAGAGTTCCAGGGAGACATTATACATTCATGTTTTCAAATATAAGGTGTAAAAAAATACAAATACAAATTTAATGCAGCAATCTCTTAATGAGCAAAGCAATTATGACATGGGAGAAATGAAGGAATTAGCCTTCTAAAAAGTTCTCAGTATTTATGGGCCCAGGGCTTCAGAGTCTGGTTGAGACGTTTTTATGCACATCCTCTATAAAGAAGTAGAAGGAAATGCGAGTTATTAGTGGAAGTCAGGGAAAATGTGCCTAAAACGAGATGGTGGAACCACAAGGTCCATTAAATTTTTAACATACATGGTAAAATACACAATTTTAAGACTGGGACCGAAATCTTGTAGGAATAGATTTTTTTATGATATTTCAGTTCTACTGTCAAATTAAAAAAAAACCCAACAAATCAACAAACAAAAAAATATTACAACAACAACAACAAATCTTAAAATTCCAAAACTTTAGCAAAAGAAGTTTTTGTAAAGTCTAGGTTTAAAGATGGCTGAAGCTTCTTGGTGCTTGTGTAGTATCTCCTAGATTATAGCAGCTGACACATTCATAGCATAAATTGCCATTTTGCTGCTTTTTATCAGTTTCTTTGAGGTGTCTGTGTGGCCAGTGATTAGTATGATTAGTAAACTGAATTCAACAGAAATAACAGCACATAGAAAATATGTATTGCTATCATTTTTCATAAAATGAGGAATATCCTATGAAAGGAAGAGAGTGTATTTCTGATGGAAAGGAACTGTAATCACAGAATAAATTCAAAAGGTCATCAAATGTGCAATATGACCAAATGGGAAAATTAGATGGAGAAGAAACACAATTAATTTAAAAAATGTATCAAGCAAAAAGGATCATACTAAGTTAAGTCATGAAGAGTCATCCCTGCTCTTCCCTTAATGGGACACTGGCTCTCCAGTGGCAGCTGGACACTCAGACAGGTCTGTTCTGTTAATTCCACTGCCCTGCTTTGCAGAGCAGTAAGGTCTGCGTTCCAACGCGCAGCACAAGGAAAGGCCGCCTGCGTGGCAGGACTGGCAGAACACAGTGGGTCACTGAACACACTCAGGGCAGACGTGAACCTTCGCAACAAAGTAAAAGCTGAGAGTGCACAGGGAGCTGTTCTGCAGCCACCTCCCAGGACATGGTTCCTGAACATCACCTAAGATCAGACACTTTCCTCTCCTCACCTGGAACGAGCTCTGCCATTAGCTCTGCCTGCTCCCTCTTGCACAGTCCCACATGGCCCTGCCACAGAGAGCTTCAGCTGGGGAACATATGTTCAGCTGATTCCACAGCACAACTGAAAATGCAGGCTTTGGAAAATCTCAAAAAACAAGCATTTGCTGGCCAAACATGCTGTGCAAATGTAAACTCAGCCTTTTGAGCAGAAACATGGCACATAACTTTCAGAAAACAGATTTGGGGAAGGTACCAGGCACACAAATGTTGGCATCAGGGGTGGCTGTAGTCTTTTCCAGGGCAGCATCTCAGCACTGAAATGATGCCCCAAAACTTAATGCAGCACTGAAGAACTGGCATACAACAAACTACTGGGTATCACTGCCTTTTAACCTTTTACCCTATTAGACTTTCCTGTAAGAGTCCTTAAGAGAAACTCATCCATATGGGAGCAGAACCACACCACTCAAAGCAGAGCTGCACCACTGACACCCTTTACCTTCCATTCCCTTTCTAGTTGGTGTTGCACAGTGAGTCCCAAGGAAACAGGGAATGGCAGTGGGTTGGGAAGATCAAGTGCTTGATGAAATTAAAATGTTGCAAACTTAGCAGGCAATATGTGGGTGGAAAGAAAGGTACAGAGTCGTGCAGTTGTGGGAAGAAAAAGAGGGAAAAGATGAAGTGAGATTTAGGGCAAGAAATGAGATTAAAGTGGTGTTTGGGCAGGGCTAACAAAGGATTTAAAGGAGAAATTACTCAAGCACTGTTGAAAGAGAAGTAACTATGTTGCAGCTAGGTTACCAATGTTAAGGAAAACCAAATCATTCTGAATATTTTAATCTTAAAATATTTTCCAAACCATCACTCATCTATTAGACAAATCACTCAAGCATTACTCCTGAAAATCTATTAATGGCTTCTGATTGTGATAATTAAACTACTATTTAACCTCTTTTTCTGGTATTGGTTTCTTCTTCAACACCTTCTTTATATATTCATACTCAATCTTTCCCACCACAATAAGTATCTCTGAGAGCAACAAGGGAGTCACTCAAATTCTCAGTGTTATAAATCCCAGTCATACAATTTGCCCTCCACTCATTTATGAGGCTTTCACGCCTTACCCTCTCTACTGACAGTTTTCTTTTAAATCCTTGCCAGCCTTTAACAAGCTGACATGCAACACTAAAGAAACTGTTGGGTAATTCCTACACTCCTGCCAGCCGCCTTGCCTTTGCACTATGTCAGTCTCATCCAACTGGAAGGTCACTGTCCAGTTTTCTTCCCTGTACCCTCCTCAATGTTAAGTTCTTTTAGCATATCATCCACTTTTGAAATATGTATTTTTAACCCTTTCTGTGGGAGATGTTACTTCAGCTTTTCATGAATATGGTTTATTTCCCCTGCACAATCAATACTATTCAACAATGTTTTATTTTCTTCAAAATATTTTTACTCACATCAATCACATGCTTTGCTTCTCTCAGGATTTCTCTAGTTTCTGATTTAATAACCTTAGCTGGAGTGCAAAACCTCCCATCAATAAGATTCTTTCTCAGACATCTCTCCTGAGCTACTACTCTCTCTGGTGCCATCCTCTATTCTGACTTGCTCTCTTGATTTTGTATGACCACTTCCAAGTTTTTTTATTTAGCATTTTCTTTGGGCTCCATTTCTGTCCTCAGTAATCATAAACACTTTGTCTGAGAACCATTTTCTTTTGTGATCCACTCCTTCAGTGCTAACATTGTCAGCTATGCCCATGAGGGTTACATTCGTAACTTCTCACTTAACACTGATCTCTTGCCTCCTTCAGATTCAGCAGTTTGAAAATGACTATTGACATCAGCTGTATCAGTTCAAATAGCAATTCAGTGAAATTTCAGTGGAGCCAGGACTCTAACTTCTTAACTTTTAATTAAAATTTAGATACGTACATTCAGCTCTCCGAACCACAATTTTCTCCAGGATAAATTCTGCAGCTGTAGATGAAAACTCTCTGTCTTTTCACTAACACAGAGTCATCTAATTTCTTGAGTGGTAGTTTGATAATCTCTGAACAGCCTCTTCATGAAGAAGGAACAGTGTTTTTGAATTGACGTGCTACAGCTACAGCATATTTTATTGCTACAATAAACCTGTAGCTATTAAAGAAATTAAACAACGAGTATGATGAGCTTTTAGCAAGTGCATGTGGGGTTAGTTATTTTATGATATCTGACTCAGCTACTTCTGACGAACTGACCAGAGAGAATACCCACATTACTGGGAGAGCACTTTTAGTAGACTCAGAAGAGAAAACAGGCACAAACTGAACTTTCCTTTCCTATTCCCAGTGTCACTAACCTAGTTTAAAGTGATGTGACATCACTAGAGAAATGACAAGTCCTACCTGAACAGAAATTTTCCCCTGTTTATTACATCTCAGTGAGAAGTAATCCTGCAGGCATATATGCCTAGGTGCTTCTGTATTTATGTGAGACATACAAAAAGCAGTAGGAATGTGGAAAAACTGCCTCAATGTGTACTGCACAACCATGATTACAGCCAGTAAGATCCTGTGTCCTTTTTTGAAGGATAAAGAGTAAAGCCATCCAAAAAACCAAAGTGAAGGTAGATGGCTGGTGAAACATCAAACTTATTGTCAATTTTCAATTATCACCCATGACTTATATCCATTTATACTGAATCAGGACAGTTTTTTAAGAAAGTAAGAACAAATTAAACAGCACATAAGGAAATGTTACCCAAGACCTGGGACACCAAAAGAAGAGAAGCAAAAAAATCAGAAAAATATATTACCAGAAATTTAGGAAACACTCCTATCCTAAAATTTCTTTTAATAGAATTCTTTATGATCATATTTGATTCTAACTGACACTGATGTTTTAATTGACCTTCTGCATATTTGTCTTTCGTCTCCCTACTTATTTATGATGACTGGGCATGTAAGGACTATAAATGATGAGTCAAATTTTCCCATAATTACTCCTGAATTTTTTACTATCCACAATATACAAAAGCCAAGGTCACAGAAGTTGCCACTTATTGGTGATCATAATAGGCCTACCTTTTTCATATCCTAAAATCTGAATCTAAACATGGAAAAATGCCAAGTATTCGGAGAATTGAGAGGCCTTAAATGAATTTCTGGATGCCAGGCATTGCTTTGGGATGGAAAAAAAATTGAACAAAATCTGCCTCTAAGGCACTACGAACATCCTACAAAAACTGTTTCCTTATTTAAACCTTCCATGTTTATTAGGATGCCTGCTCCCATGCTTTGAACTTTAGTGTGCTGATGACCTTCTTACAGAAGCAGCCATAAATTTCTGCTCAATTTCTGCTTGCACAGATAAAGGAAGAACTTTCTGCACTCAGAATTTGCTTTGAAGATAGTAGGGTAATTCAGAAAGAAATTTCATATTCCAATGATAGCTTGAACATGGGAAAAAGTCACTAGAGCAATAAAAGAAAGAAGGGTATAACAGTTGAATACATAAAATGTCAAACATTACAAAAAGGTTACATCCACCCATTAGAGTTTAGAAACTACTGCCATAAAAATCAGCAAATTTCTATTTACACAGGCTAAAAGGGCAAATTTAATGGACTGAATTATGCCCATTAATTTGTTTCATTAGTTTCATTTTATAGCTTTGTGAAGATTTTAATAGAAGATTTAAGATGTGGCATGAGCTTAAAATATTTGGTATTTAGCAACTGTGCATGACAGTAGATTCATTTCACAAGGCTTAAAAGACTATAACAAAGTTGGCCTGCAGTTGGATACATACATACAGAATTTTTATAATTCTCAAACAAAGCAGATTTTTCAAAAACTCACTATCACACTAACAGCTAGAAAGCATTTAGTATGCGTTAGTGAATATTGTAATTTTTTAAAAATCCTTTTCATCAAGTAGTGAGGGCAAAGCAACTATTTTTCATCTTTGAGGTGAAAGGAAATGACATTAGAGTCAGGTGTGGAAAATTAGATGTAAAATACTCCATTAACAAATTGGCAGGATTGACTTATCCTTCAAATATATTTTATTATATTATAAATATATTTGAAGTTCCATGCCCATTACATGGCATGCTTTACTGTGAGTTCTGACATTGTGAAGACAAAGTTCCTTCTTAAAACATGACCATCATAGGGTTTATCCTTTTCTAACCTTTCACTTCGATGCACCTCTTTCAACTGACGAGTAAGAAAGAGCAGTATCCAAATGCAAACCTCACTGTCCCAAAAACCACTGAGATTGTCTCACTAAGGAGCTTTTTCCTGTCCCATTGACAGGGAAGGAAGGCTCAGATCCTGTTTCACATGTTCATTTTCCATCATGAACAAACTGGAGGGACATTAAGGCGGATTTATTTAGATGTGTTCCTTTTGGGGTTTTGTACAGTTTTCTTTACATAAATATTCCCACATGACTCTAAATTCCAGGGAACATATTGCAGAGTTTTGAATACTAAAAACCCATGTAAAGATTTGATTAAGATTAAGCTCTATTATTTTGAACTAAAACCTTTTTTACACTGAAGTTTATACAGTATTAAGGCACTGTAAAGCTCCAACTAAAGTGCAAGAATCTGATATATGTGCCCCATTTATAGTACATGCAGATCATTTGTCAGCTACACTAGCAAATCTAATTAGATGTTCTGTTTTGTATTTATGTAAAGAAATACATTTTTGTGGTGCTTTTTTTCCTCAAGGAAGTGTAAGAATAATACTGTTTGTGTTACCTAGATTAAAAAGAGTTCAGTACCTAATCATAAGTACCTATGATAATTTGAATAAAAAATGCCTGAAGATTTATTATTCAAAAGCAATGGAAATAAGTTGTTGGATTATCAAGAAGTTACCTTAAAAAAAATTACAAACAATTAAACTATCAGGGGAAAGGATACAAATTATTGCACGGGGATTTAGAGGCATAGACATGTAATGCACTGTAAATTAAAGTCATTTATAAGGTACTACTGGAAACCATATATAAAACCAACTGCTTAGTCAGCAAAGGTGAGTTAAATTATTTGCCACTGCAAGAAGAAATCCATGGGATAGCCCACTGCATGCTTATCAAATGTTGGCTGCCTTCAAAAAAGTCAAAGCTATTGGCATGCCCTGAGGACAGCCACCAAGTTCGTTGTCACTGCAACACTCCCAGCCACTTTCTCTGCAAAGATAAAAGAGGACACAGCCCAAAGTCTCACTGTGTGGATACACAAAGTTCCCTTAATACACCCTCTCTGCTCCCCCTCACTGTTAAAAGGTCAATTAAATATGGTAACAATGGTAAGGAAGGTGTTTTAGAGAGAGCAATAATCTCAGAGATCTGAGATAAAAACAGGGAGTTAGTGAGGGAAAAGGAGTGATCCTCCTTCCACAGGAAAGATTTCACATTAGAATATCTGGTATGTGTTCAGGGGATAGCTAGTTAGTCATTAAAAGAGTCCTGGTTTTGTCTTACTCTTGTGTTATCATTACTTAATGCAAGTGTGTATAGTAGTATGTATCCTGTACTATTGCCCTACAATGTTATGAATTTATATTCATTAACAATTCCATTTTATAACAGTGTATCACTTAAGTAAAGATACTATCTGGTGCCATATAAAGAGTCATAATGGAAAGTACAGCAAAAATCCTTAAATACCAATATTATTTAATTTTTATTGATTAGGATATAATAAAAATGATACTATGTTCTTGCAATACAGCAGAGAGAAAGAGTAAAATATAAAGAACCCATTCTCATGGGTTCAAGATTTGCCACAAAGAGAATCATTCTCAGATTTTATCTTGTTATGGTTGCTTCAAGTTCTAAAAAGATTCTGAAAAGCTGCAGAACTATTGAGAATGTAAAATGTATTATAACTGGATCTTTTTTTTCCTGAAAACTTTATACAACATAATCACACTTTTGAAGACATGAACATATGCTTTTAATTGCCTTTCTGAATTGCAAGGATAAGGCAGGTATATTAAACAGCAAGTGACAGAATGGCTACCATGGTTCAGGTCTGCAGACTTTTTGTATAGATTGGTAAATAGTTAAATATCTGTATATGCTCCAACAAGTAGGCAGAGCAGGAACAAATCAGCCACATGAATGTAGGCTTCTTTCTTCTAATTTTAACATGCTTCTATAACCATCTTTTCCTTTCTTTAGTGCAGTTATCTTTCTCCCCTCTTTTGAAGAGAAAAGTGAGGGTCACTTTTGCCTCTAAAGAGAAAAATGATAAAGTGAAGATTATGAGCTATCTGTAAACCTAGATTTCAATTGGATGTGAGAAGTTCTTGGTATTTCACACATTTTGATTCATTAGTAGAGGAATGTTATTTCAGACAGTCATTATGTTTTACAGATTTTTTTATTTGCCCCCCATAAGTATTATACCAAAGCAATAGATAAAAGTCTTTAGAATTAAATCAAAACAATTCTGCTTATGGGTACAAGGGCATTAAAATACACATCTTCAGAAGAAGATATAATCTATGAATTTTATGGTCAACCAAGGCAACTTGTCAAGCAAAGTGAAATTACTCAGTTATTTGAATAAATAACTCCTATAAAGCAGACCTTCGACATTTGACTGTAAAATACTATTAGAGAATTTCTTGTCTTGCCTTTGAGCTGTGCTGACACACAGGTGATAAACTGGAAATAATATTTACCTCCATGCAGGTTATAAATTCTTTGGAACTCAAGGCGTTTATTAATTTAGATGGTGATATTTGACTTCAGTTGCCTCATTTCAGATACATGAAAGTTGCTTGGAATCACTCAAAGCAGGATATTGCACTTAAGTGATTTAAAAGAATTCCACAAGCAAATTAAGTGTAAAGAGAAGTATCCCATTTTCAGAACAGTCTATCCACAAATTATTCTTTTTGAACAAATATTTATAGTCCTATGGGATATATAGATTCTCACATTTGATAACACTTTCTGAAGATGAATTAATAATACTCATCCTAAGTATTAGGTCTTTAAAATGCTACAGTTACACAAAATGATTCATGCAATTGCAATTTGCCAGGGTCTTTTTTTTAATGTCTGTATCATAGAAAACAAATTTTTTTTGCTGAATGGTGATTTCCTTTACCTTAGACAATATTTACATTACACTTGTTTTGTTTTGTTTGAATATCTGTGTTCCCTATAGATGTGGAATTATTTTTGCAATGCCCTGCCTCTACAACCAAGATTGATTTGTGGAGAATGGCTTGGCAAGTGAAAGGAGGGGAAGACACTTTTTAAACCTGTCATGGGCATTTCTACATCTTCTGTGGTATTTGAATTGTGTGTCCTTTCTGACAAAAAAGGCTATTGCCTGCTGTGAAATAGATCAATGGGTGATATTGTGCAGTGATTGCTATTTGTTTAAGAGAAATCTCACTGACTGACCCACTTCCTGTAATGCATAAAAAATAAAAATGAGAGAAGTAATATTTTTGTTCTTGTTTCACTTTCATTCATCTTATTTGATCAGCACTGAACAAAACTGACATCTCATCAAACCCAAAAGTGTATTTCTGCACCAGGTTCATCAGAGGGTGGCATTTAAAACACAGACATTGCAGGAACAAATGTATTTGCTGGCTCTGTCCATCGATGGAAACCTGACCTTTATCCTGTAAATTTATTGACACCGTGCTGCTTTGTATCATATTTTATTACTATGTGGAAAGCCTGGAAGGTGCTCCCTGTAAAACTGCTCTTGATTTTGATCTGGAAATTTTTGCATCTGTAGTAGATTCATCTAAAGATTGAGAAAACTTTAATATGCCTTAATCTTATATAAACCAGGATGACTTAACTATGCTTTTTAAAATGCCTCCATATTTGTCTGTGTTTCAGTGACACCAGTTCTTAAGGACACAAGGCAAGGAGAACACCATCACTGATTAGTATTTTCTTATAGTCTTTTCACCTCCCCACAAAGCCAATACATTAGTAATCATGTTCCAGGAAAGAAGAATCTATTACATATAGTTTTGTAATTAGGATTTAGAAGATAAAAGTCAAAAAAGTTCCCTGTACAAAACACGAACTAGGCTCCAACAACTACATTCCTAAAGTAAGAACGGATTTGCCTTGTTGTTATACCATATGCTGCCACTCCGTTCCTACAATCACCTAGGAGACACATAAGCGCTTTAATAAACAGGGTATTCAAAAATTCTTTGGATTGATACATAACCATTTTAACTATAGATAACAGTCCTGTGACTAAATATTTTGTTCTGTGTGGGGAAATTTCATTGAGAATAAACAAAAATTAACAAAGCGAACTCAAATCATGCTGAAAAAACACATCTTTCCAACTAATTGGCAAAATAATGGTTTGCTTTTCTTCAGTATGTTCTTTTCTTAAATTCCTTGGAAGCTTTCCAACAAGCCAGAACACTGAAGCACCATGCTGGTGAGCCCTATGTGAATCACATCTGTGTCATTGTTTTCAGCCTTCTAGGCTTGAACATACTGAAAGAGTCAATGCTTGGCAGTAAAGCAAATAGGCTATTTTCCTTAAAGAAAGAAAAATCTATTATTCTTGTGCTAAAGTCTGAAATCCTAATATTTACCTTTGTCTAAATAATGTGTAATTGAGCACTAACATAAACCAACCCCAGATTTCCCTCAAAACCATTGTTTCCTTTCTTAAAATAGAAGGGGAAAGCAAATGAAAATCATGTTTTCATTTCTGCATTAACTGGGGATAAAAGATTAGAGCTCAGTCATTGAAGCCAAAAGAAAACATTGGAAGAGTGGCAGAAAATGGGGATTTCCACTTGTCTGCTAAGTGTCTGAATCTGCACAGACATCTGTATCTACGTAGTTGCCAGAAATCACTTTATAGGGAATGGAAAGAAATGGGCATTTCTAGAGGGCAATTTCTCAGGCATACAGTAACATCTTTATTTGGGATAGGGTAAATCAATTCATCCCAAGTACTTAGTGAGCTTCAGGTGAAGCCAAAGGTCACACACTAATTTTAGTGGAGGTCTGAATTTGCATTTTTTCCCTCTGACTGAATTTTGCAGATCTAAAACAGAGCTTTTTCAAGTAGCAATTTAAAAAACACCACAAAGTCAGAAGAAGGAAGGTACAGATTTTTTATGCACGCAAAATAGTCAGTTTCTCATTCATTAGATTTCTCTAAAAAATATAAACATAAATTTCAGTCTATATAATTAAGATATCCTGTATTTAGTCATAGAATGTCATAGATATTCATAGAATATCCTGAGTTGGAAGGAACCCACAAGGATCTTTGAAGTTCAGCTCTTGGTCCCTCATGGGACATCCCCAAGAATCCCACCATCTGCCTGTGCTTCTTGAGCTCTTGTCAGGCTGGTGCTGAGGGTTCACCTCCCTGGGGAGCCTGTTCCAGTGCCCAACCACCCTCTTGGAGAAGAGCCTTTCCCTAGCATCCAGCCTAAACCTCCCCTGACACAGTTTCACGCCATTGCCTTGGGTTCTGCCCCTGGTCACACAGAGCAAAGGTCAGTGCAAGCCTGCAGCAATCTGTTTACCCATTACTTTTCCTATTTCACATTGCTCCCCCCGCACTTTCCCCTGCCCCTAGCCCTGGCCACTCCCTCGAGTTCTCCCTATTGGTTCCTGTACCCCAACTCCGCCCATGTACCGCCCCTGCGATCTGACAAAACCCCCCACGCCCGGATCGCGAGGTCTCTGCCTCTGGGGATCACGGCAACGAGATGTGATTAAAGTCTTCTTAAACCCTCATGGGAGACCCTTCTCTGCCTCCTTTGCCAACACCAGGATAGCTAGCCAGAGCAAAACCGCGGGGCCGTCCGAAATGGCCTGCGGGAGGGCGGAGTGGTCGCACTGCCCTAAGCAGCCGCGCTGAGCTCTCAGGAAAGCTGCACCCTGCCAAACTAAATCTAGCGATTACAACACCTGCCCCTCCTCCCCCGCTCACGGGGAAGTTGTAACTGCAGTGAGGTCTCCTCCCCTCAGTCTCCTCCAGGCTGAACAGACCAAGTGCCCTTAGCTGCTCCTCACACGGCTTTCCCTCAAGGCCCTTCACCATCCTAGTGGTCTCCAATAGTTTAATGTCTTTCTTATACTGTGGCATCCAAAACTGCCCCCAGCCTTCAAGGTGAGGCTGCCCCTGTGCAGAGCAGAGCAGGACAATCCCCTCCCTGGCCCGTCTGGCGGTGCTGGGCCTGATGCCCCCCATCCACTGGAACCCTTTGTGCCAGATGCTCACACAATGTGTTTATTCAGCTGAATGCTGGACATTTGGTCCAGAAGAGTACTGTGAGAGACAGTACTGAAAGCTTTACTGAAATCCAAAAAGATTACATCAACTGGCTTCCCTTCATTAATACTGTCAGTGCTTTTCCCTTTGCAGATATTATGGGAAACAGGAGAGGAAAAAGAACTAAGATCAATTAATAACATTTAATATTTAACTGGTTTTATGGAAAGAAAACACAAACAGCTCCAGTAGTTCCTGTAGAGCCCCATCTAGCTGGAATGAGATAGAAGTGTGTCCAGTTTTAAGAAACAATATCTATTGATTAGACATAGCTACTTTTGAAATGTTCTTGGAATTTCTGTGTTTTTTCAAGAGATATTTTTGAGATATTTTTGTTTTTTCAAGAGATATTTTACCATAAAAAATGAATTTTATTTTGCTGTAAATGCTGCTTTTGAAAATTCAAAAATAATTTTCTTTCTCAAAAACAAACTTCCTAAAATGCTGATCCAGATGAACCATTTTTTGGCCTAGTCTGTTTGTCATAACAATGGCAAATGAAGTGTTTAAAACTAAGACTCCCATAATACTTCATTAAAATTGAAAGACAGTACCTTACTCCTGGATGCTGTTCTCTGTACCTAATTAGAATGTCATGTCTATGAAGCAGCAACTCAACTGATGAACAAAATTCAGTGTAAAGATAAACCAGATTACTTGACTACTCATCTCCAGACTCATTCGAATCTGCCTTTTGACCTCTTATAGAGAAGAAAAGAAGTGCTAGAAGTGTAGTCCATAAAACCTGATAAACAAGAAGAGATAGATGATGATAAGATGAGAAGAAGGATGCTGACCATCTTTGCTGATCAATGAAACAGGAAAACAAGATATATTTTATAATTCAGAAACCCCATTAGAAAATAGCTACAGCAGTTGTGTTCACGTATAAGGAATATGACCTGCAAAAACAGATGCTTCTTCCATCATCTATATTCTGTATCTAAAAATGAGTCTTTAAACCCTCCTCTTTAGTTTACTGCCTGATTACCATTACAGGTTTAATATTTGTCACAATTACATTCTACAAGTAAGTTCAAGACCATTTTCATGTGAAGCGCTTATAGACGTTCAGCCAATTAGACATGCACATGACCATGAGCTCTTCACATAAAACTTATTAAACAGCGAAGATAGTTCAAGTGATAATGATATGCCTGTTGGGACTTGCTGGGGATCCCTGAAATGGATGTTTTAATTATGTTATGAATATACTGTCTAGAGATCACTGTCCTTGTATCTACTGGATGAAGCCCAGCAAGCCTACACAAGCAGTTCATGTTAGTTTGTCTAAAGATCTAGCAAAACATGAGCAACTTTCATCCAATATAATGTTCAAATTATTTGCCTGCACCAATCTTTCCTACAGTTAAATACGCAGCTTCTAGAACTTATTTGTTAGTAGAAATGCACTTGCTTAGGCAAAACTCTCATCCTGACAAATGTGCAGTATTTCAGGTTTTGAATAAAGTGAAAAAGCCATGTAGCACGTGTTTTGCCTGCTCAGATCTCTGTGGCTTCTTGCAACTACAGAGAAGTTTTTAAAGCTTTGTGGCACTGCCCAGGGAGGTAACTGGCAAACAGCAAAGAGTGGTTGGGGCGCAAGCAGCTTGAGAACACTAAAAAAAAAAAATGAGGGAATGTGCTTAGGCACAGGTGAAGACCTTTACAAACTTCCTTATCTTCATAAAACTTTAGCTCTGGCTTGCCGTAGTGACTATGAAAATCATTAACAGTCACCACTAATTTTATCGAGACAAAAAACAATCAATGTGAAAAGAGAAGTCTTTTGCAGACAACCTTGGACAGACACTGGTTTTTACTGCCAGGATAACATTGTTTTTTGCAACAGCCATATATATGTTACTGAGGATAAAGCTGGATTTAGCAATGATAACATTTAATATGGACTTTAATCAGTCAGCCTTACCTCTAGTATTCAAGACAGATGTATTTAATTGTCTGCTCTACTGCTTTTTTTAACGTATCGTATTTGAGGTATACTCTGCAAACAGCCTGACAATGATCCCTTGGTTTGGGATCAAGAGTCAAACATTTGCAGATGCTATTTTATGTCCTGGTTCAATTAGCAGGGAAAGGTTGCAAGAAGCAGTTTTATCCTGGTCCTGATAGATCGCCTGACTAAGCACACTTTTTGTACTGGCTGCAGATGTTTACCTGACTCACAGATTCATGAAATCTGACAGAGATGACTTTGAGGTCTCCATGTATACACCTGATGTATGCAAATATAATTAATATATTAAATATAAACCATGCTGGGGCAGTAATTACTAAATTGCTTCATGTTTGCAGATATAATGCCAATAATATCTATACAACTCCCTCGGACTGTATTTTCTAAATACTCTGTGAAATTACTCTCTAAAAGTAGGCAACGTTTCTGATTATGATTAATAATAATATAATAAATAATATCAAAAGGGAGATTAGTTCTTTCTTACTGAAGGACAGAATCACAAAATGGGTGAGGTTGGAAGATATCACTGGAGGTCCTCTGGTCCAACCTCCCTGCTTGGGCAGGGTCCTGTAGAGCACCTTACTCAGGACTGTGTCTAGTTGGCTTCTGAATATCTCCAGGGAAGGAGACTCCAAACCTCCCTGGGAAACCTGCAAAGGTCATTTTCCAAATCTCTTGATTCACACATGACAATTTACTGTGTCAGGG
Organism: Corvus brachyrhynchos; assembly: GCF_000691975.1. NCBI lineage: Eukaryota > Metazoa > Chordata > Aves > Passeriformes > Corvidae > Corvus > Corvus brachyrhynchos. The sequence goes on from NW_008239324.1 coordinate 11,168,356, forward strand.
AGGTGGAACCCCTGGACATGTGTGGGATGCAGAAGCTGTTTGCCTTCAGTTGCAGAACTTGTCCTCAAACAGGAGATGGCTTCAAGGACAATTCGCCATTGAGCATAAACACACAAGCAGACAACAGCATCAGCAAGTGTCAAAGATAAAAGCAACCTTCTTACCTCAAGAATGCTGGCAATCCAGTATGGTTTTGGTCACTTATCTTGACTAAACCAGGCTTCTTTCATGGAAAACTGAAGTTCCAAGACAAACAGCAACATTGATAACTAGAAGGTAGAACTGGAGAAAAAGAAAAATCATTGATGGCAGGAAATAATTATACCCTCAACAAAGCAGTGTGTGTGTGCTGTAAATAACTGCAGCACTTCTCACAGAAAACCATTTCAGTATCTGCTGCTTGGAAATGAGGTGGACCTGGTCCCCTGGAGACACGGGATCAAGCAAAAATAACCATGCAGTTAAGAGGGTATTTAACCTACAAAGCAGGCCAACTTTTACATTTTGAAAATCCCCAGCCTGATCCAACCATTGTAACACAAGTTAATTGAAAAGATCAAATAGAAACAAATCCAGTTTAAAGGAAGAATTAAGGAGGAAAATGATGCACACTTTAATACTGCATATTATTCAAAAACATGGCAGTGCAGTGTAAGAAAAAAATATCCAGCAGTTTAAAAATGCTTTATCTCTGCATCTTGTACTGTTAGAGCAGTTTTTTCTCTTCTTAACTGTTTCTAAGCTAAGGGATGAATGATAGGTATCCTTAAGTGTCTGAAGTACAAACATTCCAAGGAAGAGAAAAAAACCTATTTGATGGGGCTCATGGGGTAGGAATAATAGGATGCAACAGAGCAAAGGCTGAATTTGGAAAGGAAATACTGATAATTAGATATACCTGACCATGTAATAATCTTCTAAGTGTCCTTGTGAAACACTGTCATTTAGGGTATTTTAAAATGGATTAAACACTTGGAAATTTGCTGTGAAGAACTCTTCTGTATTGACACAGGAACAGACAAAGTAACGATGTAAGTAAACTTTGTTTATGTAGTACTTTTTTAATTCTATGATTTCTAGATTTTATTTGCTGGGAAATTATGGTTTTCTTCTTTTTTGTTGTTGTTGCATTGTTTTCCTCTCACTTCCATCCTTTCTTCAATTTCATTCTGACATGTTTCACTTCATATGGAGACACTAGACTTTTATAGCTTTCAGGAGGTTAAAAGTTATATGTATACAAACTCAAGGTTAGCCTGTTTGGAAATTCATTCAGCAGCTGAGCAGAATGAGTTATTTATCTGCAATACTTATTTTTCTTTTCACTAAATAGCCCATTCACTTTAGCTAATTGGTATTGTCCTGCTAGGCCATATGGTTTTAAACTGAGGGAGGCTGTCACAGGGAAAGGAATCTGCAAACAAAATTTATTAAAAAAGAGAGACATATTTCAAAGAAGAAAGAAGAAGAAAGCTACTCATCTGGAAATATGTGCTTTTGTCTCCAAATATTTCCTCTTCTCTCCATGTCCTGCCCCAGAGACTCCTAAATACCCTTACTAACATTGTACTAAAATGCTCTAGAGAACAAAAATCATTGCTACCAGCACTGCTTGTAAACCACGGCTAATATCTCAACATATAAAAAGTCTATCACTATTTTGCACAAATGCCTCTTATGCCATGATTGCAACCAATATTACTGGTAAACTATTTCATAGACAGAGGGAAAATTAACATCAGTATTAGACATTCTGATAGTGATAACAAGATCAGCTGTATTTTAAAGAAAAGGTATTCGAGAGGAAAACATGAGGAAGCACAAAGAACACATTCTTATGATGTGAAATTTCTTTTCTTACTTAGCCAAAGGACAAAGAAATTTTCCACATTTTAACCAGACCTAAGTTTTCACTTTGGGATACAGATCCTTGTTTTTATTTATGTAAGTTACATACTTGGATAAATCCAAACTGTACCCTACCATTCTGTAAGTTCAATTTACAGTCACACTTTCTAAAAATAGACACAAATTATGCAAATATATGCATATGCAAATTTTTTTCAAAGAGAAAAAGGAAAACCTAATTAAAAAGCAAAGTTGTGCATGACCGAATTTTAAAATAAAGGTTTACATGCAGGTGCACTCACACCATAAACCTAAATTGTTGGCTTTAATCTGAACAGTCGCATGTGCAAAGTGCATATTTCTATTTGGAAATGGCCGAGTACAAATTTAAAAGTAGTATTTAGGCACAATTGTAAAAGCTCTGTGTCTTTTTTAATTGCCTAATTCAGGGTCTCATGCCCAAATAGTTCTGGAAGGGACAACAGATTCTCAGATAAGGAGAGCTGCATAAATTCACCAGGGGGTGGGCTAAATCTAAAAAAGAAATTGAAGGTATGTCTACTATTTAGTTTGAAAGGAAAAAAAAAACCTGTAGATGAACATGTTTATTGAAATTAAATGGTAAAATATGGCAAGCTAGAATTATTGTGAATGTTTTTGAGTCTAATTTGAGTGATTCTTACCTAAGCAAGCGCAAATCATGCAGCATAAAACAAAACCTGGAATCTTTTTCTTTCAAGAAATATTTGCTTTTTTGGTATGAAAGATTGAAACATTGCAGATTGAATATAAAAGGTAGAGTAAGGGTATATAGGAAGAACAAAAGCACAGCAAGATTCAGTGACTTATTTACGCAATGTCATGGAGTGGGTCAACATCAAAGAAATCATGAAGGTCCCTCTATCCAGCCACTTGCACATCAAATTCTCTGTATTGCAAACCAGTGTTACATCCCAAAATTCCAATACAAAAGCTATGGAGCTAAGTCAAGCTAATATGTCACATCCCTCTGGGATGCTTTAGCTTTGGTTTATCCCTAACACTGTAAGGCTGCTCCTGGGCTGGGCAGACTCTGAGAGCAGCACCTCTGCTTGGAGCTGGCAAACAGGACACATGGATGGCTGAAAAATGCTATTTCATAGGCAGAGAGATGCTGCTGCAGCTGGAAGAATGAGTTAACATGCTGTTGGGATTAGCTGTAATCACATTAAGAGAGAGAAGACCCAGTCAAGTGCAGTGAAGTGCTGAACACCCCCGACAAAGAGCCCAGAGCAGAGGTGATGGCTGCCCAGAGCAGAAGTGATGCTGTCCTACCCTGAGGGGCTCACTAGCCCATCCAGCCTCACCTCAGCCCACAGGAAAACCCTCCTGACGCACAACTACACGCAGAAAAAATTATTCATGACCACTGTCCAGCACGGGGGAAATCCAGTATATTAGCATAGGGAAGAGAAAGGAAACTCTCACACATAAATATAGAATCACTAATTTCCTAATCCTTAATCACTTAGGGACTTTTAAACTATCTCAGAAAAAAAAAAAAAAAAAAGATGTGATTTTCCATTAGGAGAGTGAAATGGATCGTAAATACAAAGTTGTAGCAGAGACCGTGACCCTTCAAGAATAAACTAAGCTGTATAAGCATCCTTGAATCAGCATTTTGGGACTGGTGTAGAACACTTGTTTCTCTTGCAAAAGCACATAATTTAATAAAACAGCATAAGAAAATCTCCTGGAACACTGTGTGTTACTAAATCAGAACAGGGGATTATCTGCTGCCATGCTATTTGATTAAGCATTAACAAGGAAAAACAGCTTTTCAGTGCCCAGTGATAAAGATTAATACAAATAGAAGCTACCATAAAAGAAAAAAAGTCCAACAAAACCTTTATTGACCAGTTTCAGTCAAGCAGTTTAATCCAAAAGATGCAGGGGAACAAACAGCAAGAAAATATAAATTTCTAAGATGTGGAATACCTCAACAGCTCTTGAGCAAGCCAAATTCCTATAATCTTACATATTTTATTAATATTATATTGGAGAAAAGTAGATGCTGGAAGCTAACACAAAAATACTGATACCTAGAAAATATTTCCAGGAGGTCTCTACTGTTAGATATACACAAAAAAAATAAATGAAGTGAATTAAATTATCACCATCCAATCTTTGAAGTCTCTCGACAAATGTAAACTTCAGTGGATACAATTCATTAAAACCTAATTGCAAAAAAATCAATAGTCCAATTCAGCCCAACCCAAAACTTATTGTAATGCACTGAACATTTGGAAACTCAGGTCTTTATGAACAGGGCTGAAGTGACATTTTATATTACATCTCAGAGTGTCTCTAAAGCAATTAGCACAGGCTGCCTGCCTTTACTCAGAAAGGATATTACAGTAAGCAGCTCTCGTAATAGTGCATCTGCAAACACCCACTCTCAAGGATGCAGTGAAAAAGGAAACGATACTACTAACAATAGTCTTGTAAACCCAATTTAAAAGAAAAATCAACTATTTATACCCCAAATACGTACTTTTCAGAGTTCATTTTTATTGCTGTTTAGGGAATTCAATGGCCACATTTTGCTTTTAATTATATACCAGGAAACCCACTGACAATGTTAGAAAAGCTATATATATATGGCCTATAGTCACTATTTCTCAAGGAAATCAGACAGAATTGGTTCGTAGTGACAGTAATCAGCTTTTATTAGATTTATGTTAAAATTTAAATTTTATAGTATTTTCAAAACATTTTAAATGTCCTAAAATGTAAATAAACCACTACTATAGCATTTTAAAAAAGCTAAATATGATTGAATAGTACACAAAGATAATTTTGTATCCCATATTGCTCTAGAGGGCTCTGAAACCATAAATTCTGACCAGTCTCTCCTAATATTTGAGTTTACAATTTTAATCCAAATGTCCTTCTCTCAGACTCAACCTCATGCCACATGAGTTCCAAGAACATTGAAGCCACATGACTTCCTGTATGGACCAGCTTCTTGTAAAAGCTTTGCATAGGCTGGGAATTACTGCGATTATGACGTGCTTGGGTAATGCACACAGAGGCCACACAGCCACTGAGCAGAACATAAGCAAAATGAAAACTGAAATAAATGAGGCAAATCACCATTTTCTTTAAAATAATCTTCTCAGGGCCCCGTCAATAGTTTTCATCTGCTTCACTTTATCTTCCAATAGTTTGGGGGTTTTTTAAAGATCCCCAAGTTCTCCTCAGACAAAGCTACTCATCTCACACATTCCATCATATCCTATTTGATCTATGCCAGTGGAAGAAAACATCAGAAGAAGGTGGCACCATACTGGAGGTAAGGGGGAACTTGCAGACGTCTCAGTATTCTGGCACAGTCATGAAGCCATTCCAGCAGAGGCTGTACCAGATGTCTGATATTTATGTACATTTATATTACACTTAACTAACCTAAGAGATCAAACACACACAAACCCCAGTAAAACACCACAGACTGTCACCAATGCAACAACATCCTTCCATAAACTTTAGCTCGTTTATATCATAAGCATGCTTTGATATCCAGTGAGAGCTGAGGGCTTAAAACACCTCTAATAAGGAGCAATGAGGATCTAAAAATGATGCATTGTAACAATGTGCTAAAAAGGTAAAAAAACATTCTTGTTCTGGCTATAATTGCAATGGAAATAACATATAAACTAATAAGCTATAACATTTGGAAGAAGCAACTTACAAGGACAGAGATAACAAAAACACTATTAAAAAAGAACTCAATAGTGTTGCTAATACTTGACAGAAGAAGGTCGAGTCCTTCAATAATTCCAGATAAATACTCACCACGATTTTTCACAGCAACATATTGGCTACAGCAGTAGAAGCACAGTGTTAAACTTTGAGTCAGAAGATATATTTCAGTGGGACTCCATCGCTGCTCAAGGAGGGTGTTATAACAAGCTAAATTTGTGTTTGGTAGCAAAGATAGAAATGCCATATACCTAGGTAAAAGGGAATTGAGAAAAATGCCTCCTCCTCACAAAGTTCCACAGGCAGTATGATTTCTGTCTGGATTAAATAAATACTGAGCTGAAGGACTGAGTCTGTCCATGGGCTAACAAGTTCATACGTATCAGCGCAAATTCATTCGAACTCTTCTCATAAGATTTTGGGTGATTTCATTAACTTTTCACTACCCTGGGTGCCATCTGAACTGCATACAGAAAATAGCCTGGCTAAGGAGTATCAGTGACCTCCCACTTCTGAACAGAACATTTATTCAGACAACTACATTAGCTTCAATACTTATACTGCAAAATCAATCGGAGAAAACAATGGATTCAAAATCAAATAACTGAAACTAATCAGGCAGAATGAAAAGAAAAAGCTAATTAGATTTTGTAAGCAATTTTTGTTTCTGAAGAATATAAATATAGTTATATACACTATATATTTATTATGCATTTATACAGAACTCAGATCTGAGGTCCAAGTAGGGTTAAGACATTAGCACTTGAATAAAAAAATCAGCAGTTCCTCTGAGTGTATTCTCTGATAAAACAATAAACTCTTCAATCTATCAGGAAGGCTCTGCAAAGTCTTAAAAGAGTTTTGAAATGTCAAGGTTACATTGCAGAGGCTGCAGAATCCTGACTTAATAGGAACAGAATTTATTATTTTTTAACAAAACATTAATAAAACACCTATTTAGAGACTATCTGATGTTTTTAAATGAGTTATTACAGAATAAAAGTTAATAGTGCAAATAGGATTTCAGCCCAGAGCATATGCTTAAAGGATGTTTCAAAGGATGAGCCACAAAATATAGCAGAAAAAATTGCTCATCTTGCCAAAGGGAACTTGGTAAGAATATGCTTCTCCCAAGAAGCTTTTAGAAGATGACACTGGCCACAAGGGACTTGAGCAGTGACCATTTTTTGACTGGATGTGTCTGGGTGTGCATGCACCAGTGGAACAGCCAGAACCAGCCCCTCTACCCTGCTCCATTGCAGGGATTCGGTTATTCAGAATACCCAGCAGCCGGCAATTGTCCAGAAGCTGCTGAGGTATATAAGTGCCAGCATGTAAGTCCATAAACTTCCACGGCTCACAGGCACTAGAAATTAGGAAATGGAAGCTGATAAATTCAAAGGGCAATATTGGATCCAGACCTTTAACACTAAGTTGTATTTTTTGTCCAAATGAAAATAATTTACAAGTTTAGGACCTGAAAGCATTTTCCTTCCACTACCACCCAGCCAACACTTCATTCTTCTCCCTTCTGCTTTCTCTTGCACAGAGATTCATCAGCTCTGTGCATTTTTTTGTGACCCAAGAACTTGTAAGAAAAGAGAAACATACTCCAGAGCATGGCAATATCACAAAATTGTTCCCAGCTGGACAACTCCCTGCTCAGGAAGTGGGATATTAAGGATCACCTTCTTCAGCCCTGCTCATCCACTGTATTTATGCACAGTGCATATCTAAAATACTTTCTGCATTGTGCTTTTTACACACGGCAAAAACAGAGGGCAAAACAGTTGGCACACAGTGGTAAAGAGCCCCTAAAAGAGACAGACACAGGGATCCACTCCAAGCAGCTCACTAACCCTTGCAGGCACACATGATCTGGGACAATGATTCAGAAAGCAATAAAAAGGAGAGACAATCAGTTTCAGAGGATTTTAGAGAAAAAGGTTTCAGAGAAAAAAAAGGCTTCTAAAGAAGGATTTGGAAACAAACAGAGAAGAACAGCTGAGCAATACAGAAAAATGATGGTGGTTATTTTCAGTTTTCAATCTAAATAAAAATAATTCATGTTCTAAGGAGACTTAAATTTAGAGGACCTTGGTTTTATTATGTTTGTATTAAATTTGTGTTAAATCTGTTTAATATCACATTGCAGAGTTATGTGAAAACATTTCATATTTTACCCATATGGGAGCAGAAATGTTTTGGCACATAATGCAATAATTATAGTTTTAAAAAACCTCAATATAGTTTGAAAGGAAAAGAAAAACTGTAAAAAAAAAATCAGAAGTCATGTGACACACAAGGGAGCCCAAAGAATATGGCTCATGACACCACCAGTTAATGCAATATCGTATAAACCACAAACACTACAAAGGCACCAAAATCCTAAATAGTCCTAATTACAGCTTCACAAGACTTCTCTAGAGCAATATTTGCATATTTCTGTAGTTTGAAGTTTTATTTTTTTGGTTAAAATGTGAAAGTCCTTTCCAATTTGACTGCAAGTCAACTCAGTTGAAACAAAGTTTAATTAAACATGATTCATTCAACTTTCCAAGCCAGGTATTTTATGTGTGCTGTGGTAACTATATGATAATCAAACCTCCTGCTTCTGAGGACAAAATGTATTTTCACGAAGGTCAGCTTCTGTCATGAAGATATTTTAATTGGTTATCATTTGGAGGATAAAAAATATCCCCATTGGAAAAAACCTGTTAAGAACTACTGCTAACTGCATTTTTCCCTTTCTCATGCAGAAAATATTTTCTGTATTTATTTTAATTGACACATAAGTTTTTTTTTGTTCACTGAATTTGCTTGAACTGTTTAGCTCAGCTTTAAGGCAAGATCCTACTTCTGACTCTGCTGTGGCTAAGGTCTCACCTGAAACTGCATTCTGAATGGGCCATACTTCAATAAATTTATGTAAATGATAAAGGTTGAGCTAAGATGGAATAGGGGCTATGGTTCAGTTGAGCACCCAAGAATTGAAATCTTTAAGATCTTAATATAATTTGGATCCAAAACGTTATTGCTTTCAGCATCTTCAGTAGATTAAGGGTGATTTTCCTGCTTGTAAACTGGTTACCAATTATTCTTCCATTGCTCTGGAAATATTCCAGAAATCATTATAGAGTCCTCTGTGTTCTGAGAGGCAGCTAGTTTGTCTTTTTCATGCATCTATTTATTGCAAAAAAGTTAACCTTAGACTGAAGGGCTGGCAGATTCTTAGATACCTATAATTAGCTACATTAATAATTTCAAGTGTGATGATTATTTAACAATATTGTATTAATGCACTAGCTATTCCTCAAAAATTTAAACATGTGAGGAAGTTTACTCTGAAAGTATGACACAGGGAGCATTCTAATTTTTTTTTAATCAGCAACCAGGTCTCTATAAGATTATTCTGCAACTAACCATTTTGCTGCCAGCAGCAAAATAAAACAGACTCCCCTGAAGTAAGTTTGTCTTGGTAGGGTTTCAAGATAACAGATTATGACAAAAACCTCCTCGGGTTCATACAGTCGCACTGTTTGCCTTTTTGAATAAACACTTCTGTTGAAATGTTTATCCATTAACCATGCAAAGAACAGTTTCATCACAAGCACAAATATCTTTTTTATGTAGATGAAGTGGGTATATATACACCAGAATATCACAGACAACAATTCCTTGATATCACAAGCAAGAGCCCAAAAAACTCATGCAGAGCCAAAAGACATAATTTTGTACTTCCATGAAAAAAAACTATCATCAGACACTGGATAGCCACTAATATTCCTGGTTAATAGGTTTCCTCTTTTGGACTTCATCTGCAAGCAACTCATTACCTAAAATTCTTTATCCTTTAAAACATTCCCTCCCTGAAATCTAAAAATAATACCAGATACAATTGAAAAATTATTTTCACACCTGTGATGACAAAATTGTTTTCACATTTTGAAGAATCCACCGACTGTCCAGACCATGGAGATGGCACTTTACTGGTCACAACTTATTCTTACTGAAAAAAATGATCAGTAACATCTGTAACAGATGTCTCTGAATGAACTGGGACATAGGTCTTGATGCTCAAATCCTCACAGAGGTCTTTACAGGCTGACCTCGCCTAGGGTTTGTTCAAGAGCTGTCCAGCTCAGCCAGCTTCTTTATCTGTGTGATGTTTGAACAGAAACAAATATCTAGGACATTTTTTCCATGGGTTGACTTCTCTGTTCCTAAGCATTTATCTAATCTTCTAAGATAGTAAGTTGAAAATATCACACTCATGGGGCTTATTCAGAGATGCACTTTCCTATTTTACAAGAGGCACTTGGTTCCCCAAGTGTTTTCAGTCCCACCCCGAGGCAGCAGCACTGGCTGTAGGTGTGGGGTCTGCTCCCAGAGCACCTGAGTATTTGCAATAAGGAAATAATTCCACAGCATTTTAACAGTGTTTGCTTCTTAGCCCCCATTCTCACAGGAGGGACATCTTCTTTTCCCTTAAAATCTACTAAGACATTTCCACTCTCTCTCCAAGATTTGGGAAGTTCATTCCCCACTACATTCCAAGGATGATGTAGTGTAGCTCTGTCTGTCCTTGTATTTATGCTGAAGCTGATGTTTGGAAGAACAGATGGGCACTGTCTGAGTGTTCTTAGTTGGGAACCCTATTTCCTTCCCACAGATGACTTGGCTTTTTAAAAGGAAAATAAGTGAAATGAGAAGTCAAAACAAGGGGCTTGAGCAGAACAAATGTGTAAAAAGCTCTGAAAAACATCAGGACTAGCTCTAGCCCACATTAAAATCCTATGGAAAAATCATACAAGTTGACAAAGTGTTACACCAGAATTTTCATCTTAACCAGAAAAGACCTCAATCATTTCCTTTGTTAGCATATAATCAAAATTCTAAAATACTGAAACAAATTTCAGAATACAAGGATATAAAATAGTTTCTGTCTTCTGAAAGGTCTTTAAACTAAATCACATGCCCACCAGTTTTGGTGTTTCTGTGGAAAAGGGACTGACACTTAACTTTGGGGAAAAAATCCTTCAATGGCTTCAAAGATAGACTAAAAAGAAGATGGTAATAAATCATTGTCACTATTTGCACCACTGAGAAAAGCAAAATTATCGAATCCTTTAAATTTCTCTCTAAAATACCCATGGCTTGCTAAAAAAATGCCCATATGGTTTGATTTGATTTTATACACATATCAAGGAAACAGCCACCTACCAAAAAAGCTGTATTTAAACAGCCATTTCTTTCCATAGTAAATTGTCAATTCTTGAAGATTTTGGAGGTCAACAGTTCCTTGTGGCTCTGTTTGTTTGTTCAGTTTGTAGAAGAGCACAAAATCTGTCTCTGGCATTTAATTAGGAGATTGCAGACATGAATGAACAAGAATTATTTATTCTTGTTCTTTTAAAATCTTGTTTCCCTACTGTTACTCTCAGAAAAACAAAGCTGGTCCTACACCTTAAACAAAAGTTGTCCCTTATTTTGCAGTGTTCTATCAGTGCAGGCTCTATCAACCTTAATAAACCTGTGCCCTGTTGCAGAGGCTCACCTTAGCAGACCACAGAATATGATGAACAAGATTTTTACCAGATCCAGAGAAAATTCTTCTTGGGTCTGAACCAAGTAGAGCAGTATTTGGCTGACATTTCATATCATCTATTTTACATAGGGCTCAGGGCAAGTGAAGTTAACACCTTTAAATTACTCTATAGTCAATGACGATAAGAGGGATTTCAAATAACTCAGAGCAGCTAAATTTGATCTGTAAAATTGTCTCTAAAATTGGACAAATGCTTCTAATCCTATTTCTATAAGCCAGGACTGTGGTTTATATGAGACTCAAAACACCTAAAGCAAAGATAAAGCTGGACAGATCAGAATGGGATTCTAGAAAGGATTTTAACAAAATCAGGAGGTGTCCAGAGTTCGGTAATGGGAGATGCTGAAGCAAGGAGAGAAGCATCTGTAATGCCAACATTTATCAGCATCTAGCATGTCTATCTCTTCAGACAAATGCAAAGTCCAGTGTCCATTCAGAGAGAGAAGTGAGGGTATTAGTACCA
>NW_008239324.1:11180071-11184234 GCF_000691975.1 Corvus brachyrhynchos
TACATAGTGGTTATAGCCCCCTGCTTCTTTTCCCTAGGTCAGAGCTCTCTAGATCTAGGATTTTAAGTGACTGTCACATATAGGATCATTACTGAGATAATTGTTGTAGATGATGTTCAGTTTGCTGAAGTTCTTAATTATTCGATGATAGAATGGAAAAGTAGGGTCCAAACAAACCCAGAAAACAAAAGCACAAAACAAATCAGAAGAGAAAATGGCCTTGCTATACATATTTAATGAAACAGTGAAAATATCCTGCACAAAGACTTAGAGAGTTAAATTGAAAATGTGTGTATGATAAATGGATATAATACTGTCTGTGTAATGGGTTTCCTATTTAAATTTTGTGAGGATTTAATCAGTTGGGCACAGCTGTGCAGGATGCACCATAAACTACGTTGAAAAATATGTAGACGTGTACATTTATCTGCTACAAATTAAGCTCACTTAGAGGTGGTCTTAATGGACCATGTAGCAATCATTACAAGCATAAATTTTAAACTGTCTGTTTCCAGTGAATTTGCTTTGAAAAAAAATTAATGCTCATCCTTAGTGGAGCACAGTAATAAATGGAAGTACCCTTAATCTGTTAAGCACTAATAACCTAGCAATCATTCATTATGAACCCCATGCTGTATAATGTATGTCTGTTACAATTTTATTAGCCATTCTTTACTTAACCTGCAAAGGTGTAATTTTTATTCCAACTTACACCTTGTAATTATATGATGTTTGAAGTGATGTGCCATTAAATTTACAGAATGCTCTATCCCACTGGTTTATTGTAAAACATCTGTACAGTAGAGCATTGTTACAGCTCATGATCATTTATGACTTTCAGACTTTCTGCTTCTATGAAAAGCAGCGACATCCACCTTAGAGATCAAAAAGCAATGACTTTGTCACAATGCAATACATAAATAACACATAAATTATTTAACATGGAAAATGGATAACACTGTAATCAAAGTGAACCAGTGACCCAGTTGGAGCTGACTAGAAGGTAGCAGCAGTGGTATGTTCTCCTACAGGGATTGTCACTTGGAGTCACCCGGGTGCTATTCTGGTGTTCACAGAAGCATAGGAAACCATCTCCAACCACTGAATGGCCCTTTCTCACCCAGATACTGCAGGGTTGACCAGAATGAAGATTTCCAAACCACAAAGATGAAATCCATACTTTTAAGTAACTTCTCTAGGTTTGCATCTTTTCTGCCATCCACTATCAGAAAAAATGTTTGTTGCTCTGGGAAAGCAGAAGAACCCACCAAGTTTCTCAAATAAACCAAAGAGGGGCTTGGAAATAACAAACCATGAACTCAAGCGAGCAATAGGGTAAGATTTTGCTGTGGAGAAATGATGTATCTCAATCGTATTCATGAAAGAAACTTTGAAATCCAACATCCTAAAGATTACTTCCTTTCATTATCTGTTTTCAGGAAAAATAGGTGAAGAGCATCTTCAGAGAAAAAAAAGAAAAAACCAGCCAACCAACCACCCACCAAAGCAAAACTTATTTTTATTTAGGGGGAGTCAACGCACGTTGTTTAATTATTTTCTTCATAAAGACTTATTTGCTAGTTCCTTTGCTGATGTAACTGTTCAAACTGCAGATTTCCAACATGCTCTGCTTTGTCTTTAGTGCATTGGCCAAATATTCCATCCAGCTTTAATCCAAGCTGATGAGGACAGACTGTGACATTTCCTGGTATCACCCTCTCAGAAGCAAGGAGCTTCTAGCTCCCCTGCACTTACAATACTGCCTCAGCTGACACTCCTGGCAAGAGAATCAATCCGACTGAAACACGAGAGGTGGGGAAGCAGAAATGGCAATGCACAAGGCATCTCCTGCAAAGTGCAGGCACAGGGGGTGGTGTGTGTATGGGAAGTGTGATCATTTAAGTATGCATCAGTCAAAATAAAAATGAGGACAAAAAAAAGACACAACTACATGTGGAAACAAGCCAGAGAAACTCCTTGATTACATGAGAGGCAGTACATATGTTGTATATATAATGAATACTTTTCTAAGTTCAGTGCTTAACTCAGAGACACTGTCACATCAAATTCTCTATATTGCTCTGAAGGATCCTTGTGCTGAAATGTCAGCTGGTCATATCACCTAAAGGCAAAAAGAAATTGCCCTAACCTTATGCATAGCAATTCCACTGCTCTGTGCTCTATAGCACTGTTTTCTAAGAATAGCTGTTTCAAAAGGAAGCTTGTCTTTGGTGTGAGCCAGAGGCAATTGAATTTTACCCTGAAAGTGGCTATAGGCTTTGTAGAAACATTTAGGAATATTAAATATTCATGTATTTGATTTAGCAAAATTCAGGACAGTAAAGGCATCCACCAGAATAGCTCCAACATATTTTTAACATTACCACTGCAACTTGAAGTATGGATGTTATGACAAAGTAAAATGCCGCAAAGGAGGAAAAATGCTTGGAAAATTCCCTTTTTCCTCCTGTAGTTAGTAGGTGTTTATGAATTATTTTGCAATCCCAAATGGCAATGTCCAGAAGTCCAGCTTTCCACCGGGAGGGCTGTGCCCTGCAATGGACTATTCTAGATCCAAAGTGTTTTTAAGTTCAGTTTCCTGTGCTCTTCACCTCCTTTCTCCACAATCAATACCACAAAACAGTGTCTCATTTTTTCAGACCTAGATCTACATCTAGCCCTCTATCACTGCAGTAAGCAAATATTGAAAACAAAATTCCCAGTGAGCTACTCTGCTTTGCACGCCACGTAGGGGAAGCACGAGACTGGATGCCATAGGTGTCACGGAAGAAATAGAGGAATCCTATATAACCATGTGATACACAACAGAAAAAAACAAGGAGAAACAAAAAAAGGCGCTGGAAAATACACCCAAGTATTTTGTCTTGTACTTCACTTTACAGATCTGCTGTAAAAATACCTACATTATCTCCTTTTGAACAGCAAAAGCATGTTTTGTTAACTGCTTATTTAAAGCAAGATTATACCCCCATATCAAGGGATATCATCCTTTTATAGAGGAAGGCATTGCTTAAATCTATAATTTCAAACTACCAAAAAGCTCATCCTGAATCCATGACATACTGTCTCTCACTGACTAGACACCTAAACATGAGATTAGGAATCCTGGATTTGGATTTCTATTTTGAGATGGGAGAAGCAAACAGAAATATTGCTGTCATAACCTAGTATCATTATGTCTCCAAATTCTTAAATTTATAGATGTAAAGATAGTTTAAAGCACCACGACACACAAATTTAGAAATTTGTAGACATAGTGAAAAATAAAATGTCATGTATTATAAGTATCTAATAATTATATAATAGTCTGATGCATGAAAAAAATGTACAATGTACAGAGAGTTTAAATATACTGCATTTGCTTGGCTAAATTAATCTACAGTTTATACTCATAATAGAATCATACATACCAAAAATTTGGTAATTAAGTATAATAAAAAGAGGTAAATATAAATATTTTATTAAGCAGCCTTTCATCTTTTATATATATGAAAATTTTTCTGTATAAAATGTATGTGCGTATAGACATATATAGTAAATTAAAAAGCTTTCAGAAACCTATAAATTGTAAACTTAAGAATTTGTAAATTGTGTTTCCTTGGAAAAAATACTGGAATGATTTTTTTTAATTAAGGAAACGTGGCCTTTTTGAGTTCTTGCATCCAACTTAAATATCTACATTTCTTATCTTGTCAGAACAGAAATTGTCTTATGATGGCATAGATTGTATCTTACTGGATTAAGAGACCACATGAAATTATAGTCTGCAATAAGGTGTAGAAAAATTGGAATTTTAGTGGTCAGAGCAGCCCATGTTTTTATCATGTTTATTTCTTTTAAGAGGACAGATAATTCCCCAAAGTACCTGGCAATAAAACTCCTAGTACTGCTAGCTGTCTCTCTAGCAGGAAGCACTACACACTTCCCCAAAGCACATGACTGATAAACAAAAATTTTTTTTTAATTAAATACTTTTGAGACCCAGACCTGTTACAGTAGGGAAACTGCAACACGTGTATCAGACAACGAGGCCCGTGGAAAAGAAATATCTATGGACCGATTCCTGCTAGATGTTTCAGAGATGTTTATTTCTCCAGCCGAAGGGCTGAGGATCTGCTGAGGAACTGCTGCAATCCCGGGAC
>NW_008239324.1:11184534-11192168 GCF_000691975.1 Corvus brachyrhynchos
TCTCCCATTTAATCTGAGCCAGGTTGATAAAACCAAGCTAACACCAGGATGAAACTGTACCCCCCCACCTCTGGAGAAATGTTTATTCTGGATTTGCTGCTATCCCAGCTCCCTCCATTGCAGCCACTCAGGTAAGAACATTGGCAGACCAAGTTGTTAAGTGCCTGCAAAAGACACGTAGACTAATTTTATGCTCAGACCCATCCACATACCTATTGTTCAATTCCTGTAAGGAAATGTTTTATTTACCATTATGTTCAGCAAAATAACTATTGAAAAATATATTATATATATATAAAACATGAAAACAATTTTTTCCTGTACAATGTAGCAGATTAGACTGCAGAGACCAATTGCCCCTGAATCAAGAGTGGCATAGCCAGTATTCAATATTTGATTTGAACTGTGTTCTAAACTGTTTGCTTTTAACAGGCAGACCACCAAGTGGAGAACTGTAGTCTTCTAAAAATAAAAGCCCTTTCTCAACATATAAAAGTTTCCTGTAGGGTATTGTCTACAGTTTTATTGTAGTAGTGGAATAGAAAGAACAACTACAGGGATATCATACAGTGTCAAATAAATAAAATTGAAAATTATTCTGTTTCAGTTTTGTATGACTCCATTCACCTAACTAGGAAATGTGTCAACGCTATAGTTTGTGAACAAATGCACGCATTCCTGGGACACCACTGAAGACAAAGAATTTGCTTTGGAATATGAAGAAATAAATTAAGTCTGGTCTTTTGTAGTGAAGCAAAGGCAGCCTCAGTCCAACAAGGCTCTGCAGTTCAGCTGCCAAACTGCGGCTGAACCACTGCTCCCAGCCATGGACACTGCGTGATTATAAGGACACCAGCCAGGACTTTCTTCTCTCTATATCTTTCATTCTTTTTTTTTTTTTCCCCTTAATGAAACTTTTACTAAACTGTGTCTGAACTAAGGATCATTCTGGTATAACTTTCAAGCCAAAGTTAACAATGCTCACAAAAGCAGACATTCATATCTGAAAGTGTGGCTACATTCTGGCCAGAAAAATCCATGGACTGAAAGTCAACCCTGTGAAATGAACTCTTCTTTCCAAAAAAAAAAAAAAAAAAAAAAAAAAAAAAAAAAAAAAATCACCAGTTCCACATCTCAGTAAGTCTCACAAAATTCATAAGGTAAGGTATTACCACACACCCACAATTTCACAATTTTTAGTTTCATTTACAAGACATGCTGTATAGAGCTGGTTGAGTTTCTTTGGCACTTCAGGAAGTAGAAATTTTTTGTAGTTCAGAAGACAGACATCTTCAGACTGTCTTGATTGTGGCCTTTAAAGCAAAAGAGATTGCACAGGTCAGTGGCTTATTGGGCAGGGCATGCTGCCAAAGGCAAACGTCAGTGGGGAATGAGATAATAGGCAGGAAGAAGGGATTGGAAGATATAATTCATGCTCAAAGCAGGCTTAGAGGAAAGTTGGAGCTGTGTACAATATGGTTTTTGGACACAAACTACCTCCCAGAAACACATCTCTTGGAGGATTTTGCCACCAAAGTCCAGGGAACACTCCAGAGCAATAACATTTCCCCAGATGCTTTTTAAGGTCTTTACAGCTATTGCCCATGTCTGCATGTATTCTAAACTCCCAAAGCAAACAGTACTTAGCTTCTGCTGCACAATCTGCACCCAAATAACACTTTATCTGGAGAACCTAAGAGAAAAGGAAACCCAAGAGAGAGAAATATGAAATGTGGCACATTGCCATCAGATGCCCTCGAAAAGACAAACAGAGCTCTGTGTCCACACAGTCAGGTGTCTGAGAGAAGCTGTGTTTAAGCTACTGAATAATCTGAAAGAATCAGTTTGGTTTCCAAAACCATTTGTCATTTCCACAAAGTGGAATCAGGTAGAGGACTCAGAAAATGTTTCAGAGAAAGTCGTGTCGAAAACACTTCTTGTTTCCTAGAACCATGCAAGCCATGGATGTGAAAAGCAGAGCAGCTCAGCATCTTTCAGAGCAAAGCTGTTGTGATGTGATTAAGCACTTGCCTGGTTAAAAGGGCTGGCAGATGCATTTGAGTTGCACTCAGGTCAGGTGACCATTTTTACTTAATTGAAACAGGGTTAATGATCAGCACTTTCATAGCAGAAGTTGTAGATAAAGAAAGCAGTAATCAGATGTTGAAGTCCCAATTCTTCAGAATCTTGAGAGCTCTGGTTACATATTCTGTGTCTCTCCCCTAAGGTAAGATAGTGCACACAGTTGTATTGGAATTGTTCTCTAAACCACCTCCAGCTGAAGTTCTTTTATCTACTTGGTATCCCTAACCACAGTTCACAGTACTTTAAAAATTGTCAGAACAAAAGGCATTTTAGTTTTTATATTCTACAGAAGGCCATTAGGACTACCACATCTGTTCATGCTGCTGTAATAAATCAACAGAAAACATTTTTCTTCTCTTTGAACAATTTTAATGTTTTCTAACTTTGTTTATGTCACCCAATTTCTCATGACTTATTTAATTCTTAACAATTTTTCTTTTTTTACTAATAATTTGAGATGAGTTGTATGAAAAAATTTTCTACAAATTAGCAGAAGATCAGCACCTTCAACTCCTGGCAATCTGCTTGCAGCACAAGTCAATAGGCAGCACGCCAACAGAGTATTAAAACACAACTACTTCTGGAGTTCCAGGCTTTTTCCCTCCTTCACGGTTACTTGCATTTACAACTTGTTTAGCGGTATATGGATTTGTGATCAGAGAGGCTGTTCTAGCTTAATCTGCAAATAATAAAGACCTGTTGAAACTGTAGAAAAGCAGAAAGAAATATGGAGCAGAGATTTACAAAGTCAGCAAGGATGGACTGTGAGTAAAAACAATCTTTGATTTCATTTTTCCTTGTGTGATCTTAAATAACAGTTTCTGTCACAAAAGGATTACTTGCACATTTAGATAATAGACCCAGTCCATACTCACAAACTTAATTTGGTCTACTAGCATGTGACAAGCAATAATAATGTTGAATGAAAATATTCAAATACAGAATTTAAAGATCATATTGCAGAGTTTGTAAGAAGTCCTCACAGCATTTGTCAGGATTCATCACAGTTTGATTAGTATGAAAGTCTTTTATAGATACTTTGTCTTTTCACCCTATAAAAGTTCATGTATCAGTAGCAAAGGCTGAGTTTTCATACAGAATGTTGTTCTAAGATCAACAGCAAAAGAGACAAGTTAACAATGATCACATCTGACTGCATTCATTTAAATGTTGGTCTGCTAGCATCAGTCCCTTAAAAAACATTGCCTTTTCAGCAATACTGCAACCAATGTCCCCCATTAAACTAAAGCTGATACACAAGACCCAAAATTTGTTTATAAAAAGATCTGAGCACCCTCATATCTAGTTAAAGTCATGGATAATAAAAAATGGATGTTTCTGACTGTTTCTAAATTGATGAAAATATTTTCAGGTTCCCAGAAACAGAAAACTTTTTGCCATGCTGGTTAAAACCTCAGGCCTGCACTATATGGCCCCAAGATGGGAGCACACGGGGAAGGAGGGAAGCTGCTGCCTTTGCTCCCAAAGCCATCCAGTGTGATGCTTATGCATCAAACAATCCAGCAAAGTATAGGCTAGGAGCAGCCAAGCCCCAGGGGTTTTGAAAAAAAAGATGGTATTTGAGCATTTTTATTGCATTAATTAAGAAAAAGAGGCATTATTTATAGTCTGTACATGACTATAGGTTTAGTACACTTAAAAAAATAAAAGCCAAGTTTAATATGGTTTTGAATCTCATATTAACCAATAGCTACTATTGATACACCATCAGTAAACCAGAAATCCTGCTCCTGAGCACAAATGGAATTCAACATTCAGGATTCTGCTGCTTGGGGGCATAAAAACTCTACACTTTAGGGCAGAGAGAGGTTATTAATTGTAATTTGTCTTTGAACTGAAATAAATGAGTTATGGGAGAAAGCAATTTAGAACAGGATCAAATCATCACACAGTAGGTCTGTGTGAATTTTCATGAATGCTGATCATGATTTTATGATTATAAATCATCACAAAGTTTTACACTCTTACAGCAAAATGAGGAAATACATTCCAAATTATATTTCAGTGAGGTTTTTCAAAATATCTAAAATTCTATGTTCACCTCTCCGAAGAATTTCAGTGAGCTCTAGGAACTGAACACAACTGGACCTCATGCACGCTTGCTGCACTGGCAGACCTGAATGTCTTCTGATTTTAGCTAAAAATTTCCATATATCAAGGAGAGAGTCTTACCACTGAAAACAGACATGAAACAGTGTGATACAGTATTTTACACTGATTTTTTCCCCAGGTTTATTACATCTATTTTAGACAGAATTAGTCTATTCTTCTCACACAAATTACAAGCCAAATCAAAATACAACTGAATGACCAAAATTTCAGAAACTCATTGGAAGTCTGATCAGGATCCAAGTATGCACAGACCTCTCAAATACAAAGTTAGTCTATACTTAAAAAAACAAAACAAAAAAAAACCAAAAAAAAAACCACAACAACAGCAAACGAACCCCAGAAAAATCCATAAAGGGATTTGAACTGTTTTTTCCCAGTTATTTCTCCATCAAATTTTAACTACACAGAGAAGATGACTGTTAGACAAAGACGAGTTTCAAGGCCACAGTTATGGAAAATTTTTGAATTTTGTCAGTGAAAAAACCCTTTGCATCAAAACTTTGAGTTCTGTACTACAATTTCTCTCATACTGAAGAGCAACAAGAGCTCCTCCCATATCTACTCCCATATTAAAAAATGACAAATTGTCTGCAGAAAAAGCAGAGAATAAATAACTCAGCTGAGGACAGTAACTCAGCCGACCTAATTTTTTATTCATCTTTACACCTGGCCATCTTTTGTCTGCATCCTTGTTCATATCACCTAATCTGATTTTATACATAAGGAGGTTTTTTTATGCATTTGGCAACAGATTAATGTCAACAGCCATTTGGAGGTAGCCAAGACAATATCCTACCACCAGCCCCCGAGCCCTGGCAGGACTTCCAACCACAACAGCAAGAGAAGTATTTTTCAGTCCTTTGAGGTTAAGTTAAAAAGATAAACACCACATAGTAAGCCTAAGTCATACAAATATTAAAAGTCGTCTTTGTTTGTCACTCTTCTCTAGCACATGGTAATATCACTAAACAAATAGCAGGAAACCAATGGAGAATTCCCTTCAAAATCTCAGGGTATACGGTGGCAGAACTAAGAATTACAATTTCAATTCCCTTCTTGGAACAACACAAACACACATTAAAAACAATAATGTATTTTTGATAGTCTAGAGCTTAAAAAGACATATTTTGCTTCTTCATTCAATTTCAGTTAAATTAATTTCATAATCTGGTCTTCTATTTTACCTGCTAAAAAAAATGGAGCACTAACCCAGCCATGAGAAGAAACACCCAGCTGGACACCATTTAGCTATGTAGTACACAAGTGATTTAAATTTCTCCTAGTAAGCAACATGTACAAACTTACATGCAAAACTTGATCCTCTAATATCAAGACAAGTTGCTAATTTATTACTAAAGATCAACTTCCTTTCATTAAATTGCATTTATCTGTGGTACAATCCACTCAGAACAAGACTTTGAGCTGAATTCAGGTAAATCCATAGAGAAATTCTGTGAGATAAAGGCCAAAATGCTGTTCACAGTACACCTATTTTTGAGTTGTAGGCAAAAAATTTAGCAAGGTCAATGAAGCACCGTCAGAGGCGATTTGTTCCTCATACTCCCAGTACAACAAGTCCGAAGATTTTACCTTGGTTTGCTTTCAGAAGTAATAGTTTAAATTTTTTTTTATAGCAGACAGTGAGTATGATGAGATACACACTGCTCACAGTACAGGACTTCATGGCCTACTGAACAGGCAAGGACATAAATAGATACCTAAAGTTTAGAATGTGCACAAGTTTCTTGCAAAGCTGGAGACAAAGGCCTTGAAAATTTAATCTTTTTTGTATCATAGAACTATAGTGTAGCTTCAGTCAGCTCTCTATTTCTCCATGGCCCATATCCATTGCAGATGAATAGTAATCCCCAATTAATCTCAAAACCAGGTAATTAATTAGTTGCTATCAGCAAAGTGCATTGCAAAGATTATACACTACAGAAGTTAGGAGCACCTGTTTCCCTTTCTACAAACTCAGGTGATGTCCCATTAAACAGACATACAAAATTTCAGGGTTGTATTATAGGACAAAATGAGAGAGAAAAACTGCCCTCTTAGAAAAATGGTATCTAGTTTGGAATGGGTGACATGAGTGGAATGTGAGATGTACACAAGATTACATGACAAGTTCCATCTCCCCATGATAATTCTTCCACTCCAGACACACATCTAACATTCACACACCTAACGATACATAGATTTGTAGTTGTTAATATGAGATCTTGAGATGAGGTGAGAAAAGCCAAAACCACTCCAGCAAAGATTCAAACTCTTATGTATAATTCATATATTTGTGGAGAATATTTGTTTTCATAACTGCATGGCTTCAGGGGAGATTGCAAGCTGTCTTTTTTCCCCAGTTTCCAGGGTTTTTTCATTTGGTAGCATCTCATTTGTATTATTTCTTACAGAAGTCACACACTTTCCATCTGGCTACTAATACAATAAAACAAGACCCCACAAAAAAAATGGCAGAATGCGCATGGGCAAAAGTAGCTTTCTATTTAAGAATACGTGGGGTTTTTAAAGGGAGAGAAGAAAGGTCTGTGTGTAAAATAAATAAACAAACAAACAAAAATCAAAACCCCAAACCACTATTCCTATATGTACATTGAGCAAAAGGAGCTGGCAAAGGGAAAAAATACAAGTACTAGACTAACCTTGCTAGTAAACAGTAAACAAATAAAGGACTTCTCATTTCTCTTCCCTTCCTCAGTTCTGACCAGTATGTTTCAAATATGTGAGAAGTACAAGGTTAAGTTACAGTCTTGATGCTTCATTTTTTTTCATGTATGTAGAGCTGGCAACATGCATTTAGAGCATAAAATGACCGATCCTTCAACCTCATCATCACTGTTTGTCCCCCATCATCTCCACACCAGCACTGTATTTTTGTTAGTCTGAAACATGAACTGAAACCTGTGTGGAAGACCAGCGCATATATAAAGCACTTAACGTATAGCCAATAATCTATACCTTCCCCCAAAATAGATTTCTACATGTTTGCAACGATTCTCCCTCATTTTGGGTGCTGAAACACATATTCCTCTTAATTTACTGATAAGCTTCTATTCCACTTCTGAAGGACATAAGGAAAAATTATCATCTAATCCACACCAAAACCCGCCCACAATTATTTCCATTACAAATAGCTGATATCCAGAGGCTACACCCTGCTCGCTCTCCAGAATGCACAGTAGCAGAGCAGAGAGAGGCACGGATGGCGAGCATTCCCTCCCTGCTGCCCACGCCAAAGGAAAGCACAGGGTCTGGGGCCAGGAGGAGCAGCGGTGGTCCCGTGCTGGCACCGGGCCGGCTCCGGGCAGGCACTCGCTGCCACATGGCTCCGAGGAGCAGCCACGGATCTTCCCTGCCGCCCAGGCGGGGCCCGGCCAGGAGCTGCCCCCGCCGCACCG
>NW_008239324.1:11192277-11221960 GCF_000691975.1 Corvus brachyrhynchos
CGCCCACAGGCCGCGGGGGACCAGCCACGGACCTTCCCTGCCGCCCAGGCGGGGCCAGCACAGGAGCTGCCCCAGCAGCACTGACCACTCGGACTAGTAGGTATTTTTGTAAAGTACTGTGATGTAATTAGGAAGCCCTCAGTCTACAGCCAGTAAAAGCAGAACCTTGAACATCTCTGTTATTTCTGTTCTGTTACAAAGGTTTGCAATCATTTAGCTTGGGTACAAGATGCATTTCAGACTACATCAGATCAGAGTATTACTTCAAGGCAAAATGTAAAAATTAGAAGCATAAAGAAGCAGAGCAGCTGATGTACATTTTGGCTTAGCAGTTGAATCACAAAATGGAAAATAAATTCTGATTATCAGAAATGTTTTCTTTGTCCTGAAGTGAAATGGCTTTTTAATTTTTTTTTTCTACACACATTCTGTAAATTGTATCAACTTGGAATTGAAAAAGTAATTTTGAATTTTAAAATCAAAAGGTTTGAAAAGTAGCACAAGAAAATTTCAGTGTTTCTGAATTTTGTTTTCTTTCTTATTGCAGCTGTAATGGCTTGTCAAGCTCAGCCTGTAATGAGAATTAGAGAATTTCATCCCATTGAAATAGCATTCTTTGAAAAATTATTGTTGATAAAATAAATGTATTGTACTAATAGATTATTATATACCTCAAAGTCAGTATTTTCAGATGATCTAAAATAGGAATAAGCTTTGTTTGGAATACTGCTGTCAGAAACAGGATGGATGTTAGTGTCTCCAACACAACATAAATTTAAAAGAACCATGGAGACACTTACCTGAGATCATAGGGCATGATTGCATTCCAGGGGTCTGAATATAAAGTACCTTTCTCTCTCCATCATCTGCACTGGCACACAAGGTCTACCAAAACTGAGAGCAAGCACCTAAATCTGTCTCAACTCTCTGGCACTTAAGCACAAAAATGGCACAGAACTGTTACTTGGAGACCTGAATGCAGCCCTAACACAAACACACAGAGGAACCAAAATAACACATCAGTGGAAACTGTGGCTGATCAAAATCTCTGCAGAGGAAGCCAACAAGTGAGGAAGAACAAAGAAAGGGAGCATTGGCAAGAGGCAGTTGCAGGCTGGAGAGGAAATTTCCAAGGCACAGCGTGGAGATGTGTTTGCACAGCTCACAGAGACTAAGCTACTGCTGGGGCCACCCGGGAGTCACCCCCACCTGTACCCTGCCAGTGAGGAGATGCAAAATGATATTCCTTGGAAGTGATCTGTGGTGTTAGGAAAACTGAGCTTGAAACTGCCACAGTTAAATGAAATCTAATCTGGAAGAGATGATGGCTACAACCTGGAATGGTATGGGCTTCATTTCTGAGCTCCTTATGACTAAATTTATGAGTGTGTGAGTTTTGAGAGCTTTTAGAAAATGGAAATATGCAACTGTACACACTTCATGCTATAATTGTACATGTGGCATATTCTATGGCATTTAAGGCTCATTAAATTCTGAGTCTTGTGTCATCTGCCCTTGGCTTAAAATAGTTTTGTATGAGCCTTTTGTCTTCAACTTTCTCTTTAATAGAAGTTGTTTCTGTCAATCTCTTTGCTCCCTTTATTTTCTTTACCACGTCAGTTCCACAGCAACACCATAGGCTCAGATTACAGCTCTAATCCTCCACAATTTGACTCCCTTAATATTTTCCCAGAATAAAGCAAAAAGAACTGACCAGTTTACAGAAACCCTCTATGACCAAGTAATAATTAAAATAATTTCAGAACACTTTTTTTTTTTTTAAAGTATTTTTCCCAATTAAAGTAAATTTCAAACTAAGGGTTCAACTCAGTTTTATAACACATATAAAACTCTAATTGTAACAGTAATATGTTCTATACAGAGTCTAGGAACTGCAGGAAAGAACTGTTGTAGCAAGTTTAGAGGAAACTACCAAGATGATCAGAGGGAGGAGCTTCCCTCCTACAAGTAAAGGCTGAGGGAATTAGGATTGTTCAGCCTGGAAAGAGAACTTTTGGAGTGACCTAATTGCAGTTTTCCAGTACACCTGAAGGGAGCAGGACAGGAAAGATGGAGGGGGACTTTTTACAAGAGCGTGTACTGACAGGACAAGCTGAAATGACTTCCCACAGACAGAGAACAGGTTTGGATTAGGCGCTCGGTAGAAGCCCTTCCCTCTGAGGGTGGGGAGGCCCCAGCACAGGTTGCCCAGAGATGCTGTGGCTACCCCATCCCTGGAAGTGCCCAAGATCAGGTTGGACAGGGCTCTGAGCAACCTGGTCTAGTGGAAGGTGTCCCTGCACATGGCAGGGGGTCTGGAACAAGATGATTTTGAGGTCCCTTCCAACAAAAGCCATGCTATAATTCTGTGATTTAGGTTTTTTTCTATGCAACAGCTCTTTAAAACCACTAAAGAACTGACATAACAGAATCAGGTATATCTCAAGTTGCTGTGACACGAAATGTTTCTTTTTATAAATCAAGAGACTCATCACAATAGCAATATTACATTGCCAAAGAAATTTCCATTTAATTTAAGGCATGATCAAAATTCAGACACTTTTAGTGAAATCAAGAAATATCACATCACTGCTGTTTGCCTTCAATAGCTGTTTGAAGTTATTGGGAGAAAAAAAGAGACTGTCTTATTACAGGTTGGCAGCACAGATTTTATGACAAATTTCTTCCCTGCTGTAAAGACTTTATGACTGAAAAGGTACAATGCTTTAAAAAACGAAGCATCTTTTTCCATGATAATAACTGTTAAGTTTTTCCTCAGTGCTCATATGCCTCCAGCTTATTTTGTAATGATATAACACCTGCAATGGATTAAATTTGCACTGTAACTGTAGCAGAGAGCGTAAGAAATGTCAGTTCTCATTAGCCTGCATATAAATCTGCCTTTTTTGGTAAGTGGAATAAAAGAAAGACCACTGAACCTCTAGAAACTCAAAGCATATGTTGTTCATGCAAAAAGGACACTCAGCAATATGAGTCTTTTCCATGCTGTTCTCTTTCAGGACTAGAAGAATGCTTTTGGAAAGAAAAGGAAATACACAGAAATACGTTACCATCAAGTTGTAGTAGATTTTTATAATTGCTTGCTGACACAGCTGAATAGTCATAAAATATCAGAGAGTAAATGAGTTGATAATGTAAAGCAATAATTAGGATTTTGTGCATGCTTATGCTATTTACATATTTTAATGCTTTGATATTAACATGTCAACTTTAATAGTATGAAATGAATTCCCACGTGTGAGATTTATTCTCCTCACCCTTAGATGTGTATTCATTGACAGCAACTCTAAATTTCCTTTCTTATTTGTCTTTTCTAAAAAGACTTTCCAGGATCTTATACAAAATGTTTTCCCTTTGATGCCCTGTCCAGATTAATTAAAGAAGTTTATAGCTCTAATGGATAGAACAACCCCAACCACCAGCTCCACGTATCACAGTGCTATAAAAACACATACACACAATCTCTGTGCCTGAAGTTTTACAACAATGTAAATAAAAAGAGATTATTCAACTCCCTGGTATCTCTGCCTGTCTCTAGGTAGTGCTGATGCTCACTAACAATCTGATGTAACTCAGTTAAGCTGAGAAGTGTGAAAAAACACATCAAAACAGTGATGCCTCAAAAGACAATGGCACAGCCCAAAGGTATTTTAGAAGATTGAGGCTTAAACATAAATATGCCTTTCAATTTTTTTCCACATTTCATTGTGTTCCTGATCAATCTTTTTCTGTTGAGTACAGATCTGGAAAGTTTTCAGCCTTCAGATGAACAACACTGAATTAAAAACAAACAGTTGGAAAACAAAGGTGTGGTGTGATTAAGAAAAAAGTACAGCCTACCATCAGTTATTGCTTTACAGTGCACTATAATTTAGTTCTGGGTGTACTGCAGAACCTGCATAATACAGCCAGAGTTGCCTGGCAACAAACAGGAACTATATCAGAAAGGAGCAAAGGTGTGAATGAATAAACAGAAGTGACAGGGACATGTGAAAATGCTCAGTAAAACCATGTTCAGTGCTAGAATGTCTAACCAGGCTTTCACAACATTTCAAGGGGAACAATGAATCAAATCCTGCTCACCATTAAAGTAAGATTAATGCACGTACATTTAAACTGGATCTGACAAAACAAGGAGAATATAAAATCTGGAGAAAAGGCAAATTAATGAATGTATTCTCATCAGTTTGGATACTGAGTACATCCACAGATTAAATACCCAACACTAACCTGATTAAATGAAGTAGAATTGATCAAAACTCGTGGCTCAATTCTATGTGTTCATCAGGCATCCATTTTGGTGCTAAACTCCTGGAAACCCAAGCACTCACACACTGGATTTGAAAGACTATTGTTCATTATTTGCACTTCTTTCCATTTGGAAAGTCCTACACTGACATACTGAACTGTTTTGCTAGTTTGTAATTTATTTATTTGCAAGATTCTTTGGTTATGACCAACAGCCACTTTGACATACAAGGTACATGATGCACAACTGCACTTCACACTGAAAAGTTGGTACTATGCAGAAGTATTTTAGCCATTTTACTGTACCACAATATTTTATTGTAAAAACAACCCCATTTTAATATGAATGCATAATTGGAATATAATAGATAGTTAGATCTGAGAAAAGCCTGAAGATCCAAACAACGTTGATATCTCTGAAGAGTGTTTTGAGAAGGAACACATTTCATAGTGAAAAATTGCAAAATTATAGTTTGATGTATTGAATATACGTGGCCAAGCCCTTCATCTGGCATATATCAGAGAAGCTCCCATCATCCAGAAGAGCCAAGCTACTTTATCACAACTAAAGGTCTTACTGTTTTTCACAAAATGATGCTGAAATACCCAGATAAATCTAAGTCAACCTTTTTCTTCTCTATAGGTAAGACAATGTGATCAAGCAGAGATTGATTAGTCAGAATTGCATTGACGTAATGTTGGGGCAGAAAGTTGCATGAGGTCATCTTCCTGAACAGATGGTCTAGAGATATTGGTTTTAACTAGCACATGGTTGAGTAAATAATGTTTAAGTTTTCTTTGAGAGCCTGGGGAGTGAACCAGATAGAGTTGAGTGAAATACCTGTGCCTCCTGCCCACATCATCTGCTACTCCCAGGGTTTTCATTTCCTGCACTGTTTGTGCTTTATCACACGGCTCACTGGTCAGGCAGTCTGTGCCCTTGGTTCAAAAAGCTTTTATTGGAACATTGAGAGAAATGTGCACTTAGTTCCAATTTGTCAGTTCTTTATATATGTAGTTTGTTCCTTACAGGCAAAACCAGACAATAGACATAAGTGTGCGGATGAATGGCATTTTTTCAGTCAGTATAACCAATTTATATGTAGAAATAAATGACCATAACACAATAAAAATCTACATGCTCAGTTGCCTGAACGATTTGGTTTCTGTTGAGATTAAATGCACATGTGAACACACAGATTTGTTAATTTTCGTGTTTGTCCAACATAGACATGTCTAGCCACATTTGTCTACAATCTCAAAGGGACAGGTCCTTTTATTGTATTATTTGTTTACTATATCTTTGTTTAGAGTAAATTAAGAGTGGTTGATAACAAAGCTCAGAAGATTTCTCTGAGACTTTTTAATTCTTTGAACAGGAACATCTCTTTACCCAAACAGCATCAATATTACTGACTTTTTCAACATCAGGCTAGTGTGTGTTCTATCATACCTTTTTTTCATTATAAAAATTCTGGGAATGTTGTTGTTATAATATTCAAATGGTCATTTGATAATGAAAGATGGTATATTAAGGACAAAAATACAGCACAAGATTCAAGACCAGGGTAATGATTTACAGACAAGTAAATGAACACATACAATTAAGATAAGCTTGACTACAAATTAGTTCCTATTTTTTGCATTACATAATATATTAGTATCTTAAAATGACCTTCAAATACTACTGATTCATGACTACAAATTATTATTCTGGGTAAACACTAAAGTACAGAAGTATAATCAAAATGCTATAGAAAAATTAAATAACAAAACATGCTTGTGTAAGTAATGATCTGATATGGAAACAATATTTAAAATAAACTGCCTGCATTATATGTGTGAAAGGAGCACTCAGATGTGCAGGTCAGCTGATTATTCAGCTAACTCTTATTAAACATTTCCTGCTGCCTTCACCTTCTCTCTCTAAAACCTGTTGACTGCTGGCAGAGACTCCCCATTTCTATTTTTCTGTTGTTTATAAAAGAGGCTAAAAAGAAAACAATAAAAGAAAAAAACAGTAAAACTGGCATTCTGATTTGTTTCATTTAAGCCAGCCTTTGAGCTAAAGAAGAGAGCATTCTCATAATCCAAGAAAAGAAAAACACATACAAGCCTGGCAGTACTGCCTGTACAACTCCTTCAATTACAAATGTGTCTATCCCAAAGAATTCAAACCTTGTTCTCCAACTAGCCTTCTGTAAAGCAGCAAAATTGAAAAAAGGGAGGAAAAAGGGATACAGCTAGTGTTTTATGTATCAGTTAGAGAGAGGAGATTCAGCTTAAAAAAAAAAAACCACACACTTCTAAATTTCATCCCATCTTTTGCACAACAGCTCAGGATACCATGATCTGGCCTCCTGAAGTTCAACACAAAAACTTCCAGCTTCCTCCAATTTTGTCCATAGGCTACAATAGAAGGATGAACTTTTTTTTTTTTTACAGTGGTGTCTATGGAAAACTTGTGATTGAAAACTCACTTTAATAAACCCACTTATACCACACATAAAACTATGCAGTTTGGGGCAGCAGAAGCTGTAAGGTCATTACTAATATTATTGCAGACAAGTGTTTCTCTCATGTTTTATGACTGTAATGTCATTCCTATTTGACTTCACTGACACTACTCATGGCAGAATTGCTTATGACATAATTATGGAAATACAAAGCTTATTATTGCATAATAGCCTTACAAATCTCATGCATGCATCATTATGCAAATTTCAATAATGGAGCAAATGTTGTATGGACATATTGACATCAACAAGAATAAGGTAAACAAATGAAATATAGTCCAATTAGTAGTTTGGCGGGCAATCTTAAATAAAAGGAAATGCTCAAGGGAGGAAACAATTCTTAAAAGTTATGGTAAAAATCTGACATAACTTCAGGAAAAGTAAAGATTTCTGTTCAGTTGATCCCAAGACACTATAATTTAAGAAGTGATTGATGATATACATACCAAATTCTAAGTTCTCTAAAGCTACATGTCACATAATTTAATTTGACTGAAATTTAGGAACCTGGGCTTCGCTAGTTTTGTAGTTACCCTAGAAGTTAACAGAGAGAGGAACAGGGGAAAAGAGAATAAGAGAAAGACATCCGGAGCCAAGTATGTTACTGGAGACATCTATGCTAAGGTGATGTTAATTACCTCCTGAAAGTACTTACTTTGTCTGTCCCATGACTACAGACAGAACTTACAGCCTGGATAAATAATGAACTTCTAAAATGTGCTACAACCTAAATCCTAGCCTAAATGCTATATACATATAATGGAGCAACCCTGATATCCTATCCTAACTCCAGTGGCCAGGCATCTCCTTGCTCAGACTGGGCAAATCTGTGCTGTATCCTCCATATGTATTTGGTAGAGAAATCTCTTATAGATTCTGGCAGACTACATTAACTCAAGCAACACAGTGGATTGGTAGCTAAATTTAAACCTCTCTGGAAGGAAACTGGATTTTGAAATTGAGGAGAACCTCAGTCCATCCAACTCCTGCCAGTCTGATGCCAATGCCAGCAATAGATGCCCAGACCCTGGAAAGGGATCACAGATCAGCAGGAGAGCATGTGAAGGACAGCACAAAGGAATTCCAGCAACTCCAACCAGTAGGTCAGCTTCATCAGGGATCCAACTTAAATGACTCTGCAAATGCCTGTGGCAAAGTGAATAAACAAGAGGACATAGAGGCATGCACATACCTGCAGGGCAAGGATCTTATTGGCATCCCAGAGCCAACCACACCAAGCTGTGAAGTGCAGTGACACACCAGAGGGAAGGGATGCAATGCAGGGGACCCTGAGAGGCTCAAGAGGTGCACCTGAGAGAACCTCACACAATTCAACAAGGCCAGGGTGCTGCACGTGGGATCAGGAAACCCCAAACCACAGGTACAGGCAGAGCAGAGAAAGGATTGGGAGCAGCCTTGAGAAGAAGGACTTGGAGGTGATGGTATACAAAAAGCTCAGCAGGACCTGGCACCATATGCTTGCAGCCCAGAAAACCAACCTCATCCTGGGCTGCATCAAAAGAAGTCTGACCAGCAAGAGAAGGCTCCATGGAGACATTACAGAAGCCTTCCAGTAACCCAAAGGGGCTCCAAGAGGGCTGGAGAGGGCCTTTTTAAAGGATGTGCAGTGACAGAACGAAGGGGAATAGATTCAAACTTAAAGAGGGTAGGTTTAGGTTAGAGGTACAGAAGAAATTCTTCCCTGGAGGGTAGGTTTAGGTTAGAGGTACAGAAGAAATTCTTCCCTGTTAGGTGCTGAGGCCCTGCACAGGTTGCCCAGAGAAACTGTGAATATTCCACCCCTGGAAGGATTCAAGACTAGGTTGGATAGGACTTCGAGAAACCTGGTCTAAAGGAAGATGTCCCTGCCCATGGCAGGGGGTTGGAACTTGGTTTGATGCTACAATAAAAGGGCCAAAGGATGCTTTGCCTTGTGACCTCACCGCAGGGAAATGAGACACCTCTGAAGTGGCTTTGGTTATTGTTATGCCTTATGCAAAGGCCAGTACATTTCTGGCATCCCAGCTAAAATGGAACTGTTACTATTTTAACTGGATCTGTGATTTTTTCCTCTGTTTGATAAGTAATAGAGGGTTCTCAGAGCCTCTGTAACATTTCTCTGTACAGCACCATGATTAATGTAAGACACAAAATGTCTATGCAGATAACTAGGTGTTTTCTAAGCAAACACAGTCAAAAGTTTGCATTTTCATTTTCTCCTATGCACTGATGCATTGCCTCAATGTGGACAGATGTTTGGGATGCCATGTTCTGCCATCCAGGATCCAGCAAACACATTTGCTGCTCAGGCACGGTTCCTTTCCTGACCAAACTTATGACCATGTGTCCAGGTGGCAACTCTGCCTACTCATCAGTCCAGACTCCTCAGACTGTTTCATTTGCAAGAGGTGACAAACAGGTACAAGTGTGGGTGGTCAGACTGATCACTCCTAAAGAAACACCCACTGCCATGCTGGACCCGCCCTGGGAATTGCACTCTCATATTCAGTGCTTTGGCAATTTAACATTTAACTTCATTCACTGCCAACTATCTGAGAAATAAAAAAGGCAGAGGGAAAGAAAACACAAAACTGTGTCTGTCTTTTAGAATGGCAGGTTATAACTCTTCCAGTATTTGGCAAACCATGGACACCAGAGAAAAGGTAAAGATGATTTGAGGATGTGCAAATGCCTGAAGGTGCTATTCGTGTAGGTAAATGCAGGGATTAAAATGGCACAGAGAAAAACATCACCATAAAAAAGGAGGCAATGGGGAGTGTAAGATTTCTATGTAATCACATTTTAATCACAATGAGCTAATATGTATTTTTAAATGCAAAACAATCCCTTAGTATTACTGATCTTTCATATAAATAATCTAATAGTCTAATCTAGTCTAGTATAGGTTGCTATAGCAGAAAAATATGAAAATATAATGTTCAAGTGAAAAATAAAAGCAGAGAAGATGGATAATCTAAGGTTGTATGGTATTTTATCAGATTTTATACAGCTGCTTGTTGAAAGAACATGTGGAAGTATTTCAAATTTGCACTTTTCAAACAACTTTTTCCTCAAAAAGACCTTGACAGCAAATGTGAAATGTAAAATAATTAAATCAAATCTCATAGGAGGCCAACAGATTAAGTAAACAGCAGTGATAATACTCCTTAAAGTAAAGAGTGCAATAAGCTTCACAAATAAAATTTTACTTCTATCAATGCAATTATGAAATCCAGTGTATAATATTCAACTGTCAGCTCCAGAATCACACTGGAATTCTGCTATTCAGCTTGGATGTCAATTTTGGAACTTGCAAGTAGAAGCCTAGTTGGCCACATACCTCTTTTGTGTTAATTCTAGTACAACCTGGGCATTGAAGTTATTCTCAGTATAAACTAGACAGGGCCCAGCTAACCTTTTGGAGTACAGTACAGCTCTTCCTCACCTTCCATAAGTTGGTTATACAATTGTTTCTTATGCTGTTACCAGGATGATTATCTAAATCTTTTAGCTGCTACATACACAAGGTAAAAAAATCAAAGCACAAGCTATTTTTGATATTTCCAAGGCTACATTACTCTGTGTTGAAAACTTGTTTTGAAATTCTTTTGCTGGCCATACTCAGAATAAGTCACCGATACGCACATCCTCTGATGTCCTGGAAATGAAAAAAGGACAATATTTTGCTCAGGCCTAGCAATCCATTGATATGACACACTGCAGAATTTCCATTACACAGGGGTTTCAATTCTGGCACTACCATTGACCCACCCAACTCTTACAGTGGCAGAGGCTCAGAATTGTAATCCTCTCTTTGTCACAGTTTAACTGTAATCTTTCTTTTCAACACCTGCTGGCCTTCTTCAGCAGACAGGGTAACATTTAAACTAAAAAATGTCATTATAGTAATACTAATATCTTTCATAAGTGTAAGTGCTTTCTTTCAGTACCAAGTGAGATGATTCTAGCCTAGCAGCCAGCTGGTGAACCAGCAGTTACCTTGTTTAGGTCACCATGAACTTCAACTTACACCATTTTCTATTTTTCTGCTACCTTGTGGCTCAAGTGATATCAATTTAAATTAGACACTTTGCTGTGTGTCCTAAAGCCACCTTACTCATTAGGGAAAAAACCCCAACCCTCTAAGCCCATCTGAAGCCATCTGTAATTTGAAAATAAATTCTACTGAGGACCCAAAACCATTATTTTTTCTCCTGGCTGGCTGGCACAATTGATGCATTAAACTCCTTGCCTAGAAACCAGAGTTTGTCTTGTCCAAAATTTCTTTAACACTAAAAAGCTGCACCAGACTACATTTTCTGCAACCAGTTGTGTCTGTTAATTCCACCAACAAGAGCAATGCCAATGCTGAAAGCCTGTAAGGGCTTAATCAGTATGTTTCCTATACTCCTGCAAAGCAATTTAGATGATTCAGACAGCACTAGAATTTCAT
Organism: Corvus brachyrhynchos; assembly: GCF_000691975.1. Taxonomy (NCBI): domain Eukaryota; kingdom Metazoa; phylum Chordata; class Aves; order Passeriformes; family Corvidae; genus Corvus; species Corvus brachyrhynchos. The sequence goes on from NW_008239324.1 coordinate 11,203,516, forward strand.
CCTTGCTGAAGCCAGTGGTATTGCATTGGCTGCACAAATTTTGCAAAAAGTTTTGGCAGAGAGTTTGCTTTAAACACCTCTAGAGGTGACAAGGTTATTGGGTGTTATTTTTGGATTTTTTTCCATTTATTTCTTGCAATGATAGGAGATTACCTTATATACCTTCAGAGTCTGATTCACACCTAGCCCAATTCTTTGTCTGAAAATCTTTGATAGTAGTTTTCATTAGCCAAAAGTACTTTAAAAAGACCCAGACATATTTTATTTCTAGGAGAAATGGTTTTCAAATATGAGGTGAGCTTTTCTCTATACAGGGTAGCTTCATTTTAAATAAAGTTAACTCTAGAAAATCAGCAATGACTCCCTCTTTGGCCCTTTCATCTTGTACACAGATATTTAGGTGTAACCTGGAAGGGACATGATGTCCATGTTTTTCTACCTATGGTTCCTTCTAGTGCTATTTGAAATATGGGGATGGGGGAAGTAGATACAGTAATAATAAAGAACAAATAGAAAAAATTGCTGCCTGATGCCTGCTTTTTCTTACTGGCATTATATTTTCCCCTTCAAGTAGTGAACTACATACTACAGTTTTCAAGTAAACCTGTATACAGTTGTTTACAGCATCATGGTGTAATATGCAGTGTCAGCTCTGCAGCTCAGCACTGACCTTTTTCCTCTGCAGTCAGGACATGAAGGTGAAGACTATATTTAATATTTTTCCCTATTAATAAGAGTAAAGATTCTCAGGTGCTGGTCTTTTCTAGAAGGGATAAGAACAGATGGATACCTTTCTTGTATTCTATAGTTTAGGCTTCACTTCAGAGATTATCTAGATTGACATAAGACTGGTTGGCAAAAGAAAAAGATGCACTTGAAAATGTACGTGAAATCACTATCTTTGATAGGAATGGTTGATACAATGTAAATATTGTCTTGAAAAAGCCTGGTATTAAGGGAGTTTTTTCAATTTATACAAATAATATTGTGTGGCCTAAGTCTTTTCCCTCTACAATTGTTTACCAGACCTCTCCCTCATAAGTGGAATATATAATGAAATATGATAAAATTAAGAGAAAGAAGAAAACTTCCACCACCAGAGGGAAAAAAAAATCCCAATCAGAACATGTTTCATTCTCACTGCTGTGACTGTAATGAGACAGAACCAAACATCACTACCCCAACAGAAATACAAATCCCAGACCATTGGTACAATCCTTAACCCCTTCCCTACTTATGGCTGTTATGAATATTTGAAACACGCAAAACACCTGAGATTTCCTGGCTCCATTCTTCTTCATTCTGTGAAAATCAACACTTTTTGAAGTGACCTGGAAGTATGAAGCCCTGCCACGACTTAAGGATTATGTGGTAAGACAATTGAACAAATAATGTGAAGATGTATTTTAAATGTTAGCTGTTCTCACTAACTGATTTTAATGCCTACCATACCCTGTAAAAGTCTCTTAAACTTGGTGTCTGTTTTTCATCCAAAAAGTAAGTATGAAAATATGGCAGCTGGATTTTAGGGAAGATAATAGGTTCTTGCATTTTTCCTTTTAATAGAATGTACTTTTTCAAGGCAAATGTAACTAGAAGTTAAATACCAACCCTTTATGGGATTTTGTAACATTGTATTTATTCAGGTAATCATTTGTTAACAGCAGGCTAATTAATATTTGAATAAATACCATTTTAAAAACTACTGAGGTAAATATAATGGATTCTCTTCCATAAACTAGTAACTACTCTCAAGCTCCTGCTGCCATCAGTGTTAGAGTATGCTTGGCGCTTTACAACAAGATCTCCAACAGCACTGGTTATTAGTGACTCTGACTAAAAGTTCTCCTTGCTTGAGGAAGATTTGCCAAAGTCCTTTCCTTAAGATTGCAAGTGATGCAAAGACTCTGTGCTGGTCTGTCCTGGGCCTGACTTCTCAGGAGCAGACACATTAAAACTATTTCACTGCTGTTGCAAGTAGTTAGTAATTCATTAACAACCCATCTGGGGGTGGTTATTATTATTATTATTATTGACTTCCTTACTGTGTAAGTAACAATTACTTTAGCTATTCATGCAATTGCACCTCTATTTTCCAGTTCAGCATTTTTCCACATGTATCTCTGTGTGACTATTCTCTTTGCTACAGTGTTCATCCTGTATTTGTCTTTTATGCAAGTCTTAACTGTTTGTGGTTAGGCATGTAAACAAGAAGAGGGTATTTTTTTTTAATATAAGGTAAATAAATTAAATGTTGTGACTTTGACTTTCACAGCAAGAAGCCATAAACATCAGTTATGATACATTTAAGCTGAAAAATCTCTCTCATCATGTCAGGGGAAAAAAACCCGTAGATCTCAGTACAGGTAGGACATCATTCAGGGGGCTGTTTCTTATATTACAAGTAATTCTATGAATTTCTATAGTTATTTTTATTTGACTTACTTCCCTATGATTTAACTCCACTAGCATGACATATAATGAAACCAAGTGCAGAGTTATATTTCTTAATCTTTCACAGCAAAATATGACATTTTGAAAGTAATATACCATGTCCTTAAAAGCTCTATTCTTCTTAATTCTAGGTACATAAGCCAGGTATCTCTTAAAACTAGTTTTATTGCTAAAATTATTTTACCAAAAATAAATAATTATGAAAACTTAACATTTGTCTACATAGAAAACAATGAACTGAACACTTTTGCAATATGTGTTTAAAATGTTCTAATTATTTTAAATTTTTTTAATAAGTTTGTTTGCTTTGTTAATTATTGACAATGGATTGCTACTTCCTATTTTCTATTGAGAACATTAGTGTTTGTATGGTTCATATAGTTCATATAGTACATGTGTTTTTAATCTTGCATAGCATTTAGGATAAAAGATAGGAAAGAATGATCCTTCACAAATTCATAAAATAATATTTATTTCACCTTTGTTCCTGTAGATTAAAAAATATTTGTGTGTATTATCACAAATAATTGAAATCATGAGACAAAGTGAAGGAGGGAATATCTACAGCTCTGATAAGCAGGGATACTTCTCTCTGACCTGTGCAAAATCCTGACATTCTCAGTGAGACTACTGTTGGACTATAAAGTGAATAATCTTTTCATGAGAGAAAGGAAAATAAAGTCTTATCTGGAATATTATCTATAATACTGATCATGACCTTTGTTTAAAAAGTTGAACTTCAGATGGAAAAGTGTCAGAAAGGGCATTAGACTGAGAAGGTAAATGGAGAGCTTGAAAGAGGTTAATAAAGGAACTCATCTCGCTCACTCCAGCAAAATGAAGGCTGAGAGGAATTTGATGGCTCTGTCTACACATGAGGGGAGAAAAGCATCACTGAGAAGAGAGCACTCTTCGTTAATGAAAAATGACACCAAAAGACCAAATGCAAGCAAACAGATTGTGAATAAATTCAAGCCAAAAATTAGACAAGGGCTTTTCAATAATCAAAACAGTGAGGAAGCCACTTGCAATGATGCCTTATTTTCTGTCCTATTCATCACACAGCACCAGGAATCAGTCTGTTAGTTGGATAAGGCCCTACACAAATGACATAAGCTAAATCAAAGGGCTCATCTTCAAGAAAACCTTATACAAACCCACTCCTTCTACTCCTTCTTGCAAATCCAGTTGCAAAACATTCAGGCAATGCTAGCATTTCACTAGATCAAACTTTTCATTCCTACCCTACCTGAGAGCTCCTTTTCTTCCTTGGCCTCTTTCCTGGGGAGCAGATATTTCCACCCACTGACAGCAGCTCTGCTGCCATGTGCAACAGGTATAATAATCTCACATGACTCCCTCCAGAGCAATCAGATGCCTTTTTAACACACATCCAGCACTCTCGATTCAGTAACACTGCAGAAGGACAGCAAATCTATCGCTTCATAAAGTCAGGTAAGAGCAAGCAGAATTCATTTGCACAGGCTCCACACGAACACAGCACCTTGCTAGCTGGGAACTAGAGCCTGACAGACACAACTTCACTCAAAAACATTTGCTATCATATCCCTGCTGAAAGATCTTTCTGGTTTAATTGCAACTTCAACCTGAAAAATTCTATCTAAAAGAAATTGACAAAGCAGGCATTCTTTTTGGATTTGGAGGGGTTTGAGTAGTGCAAACAGCAAGTCTTTCACAGCCTCTCATTTATCCTAACACATTTCTGTACATTTCTTTCTGTGTAAAATTGGATTATAACTTTCTTTGGCCTTTGTCTCTGTTGATAGCCATTACTGTTGGTGATTTGTGATGAAAATCTGCAGGTATAAGAAGTCTGTAAACACATCTAAAAATTAGGGCAAAAGGTTGGGTGACACAATCCACACCTTAATTGTGTCTCCCCTGATGGGGGAGACTTTTTAGAGTCTTTGCTAGGAGTCAGAGATGAACGGGACTTTTAAGCCTTCTCTTTCTTCTGTAGTTGTTTATTGAGTCTTATCAGAAAAGTACAGGCCACTGACGTGACCCAGACATAGCATGAAGTAGAGAACACAGGAAAAAGCCAAATTATCAAGATTGCACAGCCTTTTTAAAGGTGAGTTAACCAATGGTCACTAAAAAGGTACATTATTTTTACTTTTCTACCAACGTGTAATAAATCATCTAGTCACCCAGGCAGGAACTGCAGAATTCTTTATCAAATCATCCCAGACTACTTCTACTGCAGAATATGGAGTAGATGAAGGAGAAGGTCTGGAGAATAACAACAATCCTCCATTTTGATGTTTTTTGCTTTTATCTACTTCCTATATTAATAAACCCAAAAACTCCAAATTTTTCACCCTGTGACAATCTTGCATAGTATTCTATCACCTACTTCACACCGGTGTAGATTCTAATTCTTCCCAGAGGGTAGGCAATTTTCTCCATGGACAAAGGTCAAAAACAGTGTTGTCCAGAGGGGTAGAACCCTTCAAAACAGGCAGAGAAGTATTCTCTGTATTCTGGGTTCCCACAGGTATATATAATTAGGAGTCATATCTTAAGAGAAGATGTAAATACTGTGATTACTAGCAAAACCTCAGTGCCACTGCAATCTGTTAGTCTATCAGAAAGTCTCCCAAAAGTTGCTATGGAAATTCCATCACTGCAAATCTGAAAGTGAACTTTGCTTGATGCAGTGAACAACACTATTTTGGAAGGACATTGGCAACTCACTACAGTACATCTTTGCTCATAAACAGCACAAGGTTAGTTGTCCTCCTGCAAAAATACACTGAATTAGAACCAAAAGCAGCGTTCCACACAAAGACGAACTCAGAATCTTTTGAAAAGAGCCACCTATGTAGGAGAATGGTGTCTCCTAGTTTCTTACACAGAATGTACCAGTGTTTGCAAGGCCTTTCCTAAGATATGGGGGACCTTGTTTAAAGTGAATTGAATACATTTCCCATACTTCAGATGAATAGCCTAATTACCCCTCAGCTCTCTCTCCTAATCCTTTAACAAACAGTGAAAATGAAGTGTTGGAATTTATTTCAAGTGAAATACTGATTGACTTGTAGCTCAATGTTTTTCCTTTCTAACATGAAGGTTGCACTTTCCAGCTGTACAGACATTTTCTATACAGTGTTACATCAGGGCGGTCTAGATTATTGAACACTGGCTACCTTCATCCCTCATCTCCAGCTACTAAAAAAAGACTTGCATCTTAAATGTTAATTATGCATTTGCAGGCAGCCTAAATGACTCAGGGGACTGAAATCTGACTCTAGCTTTTCATCAGCAGGTCATCAGTTCAGACCTGACTCAGATCAGCAGTGGCTGGAAGCTTCTACAATTCAACAGCTGCTTAGATGACCTATATGAAAGAATATAATATTATGTTATATGCAGCATTGGGTGGAAAAGAATTCACATCTTAAAAGTCACATTCAGAACTGACATTAATTGGGATCCATGCTATTAAATCCTGACAGGACAGCGGGTCTGGAAACTGAGCTCTCCTGTCTCTGCAATCTCCTCTACAGAAAGGATGGAAAGGCTTGATGGAACAGAAGGTGATTCTTTTTCTTTGATTTTTTTTTTTTTTTAATTTTCATGGCTTCTCCTGGTTCAACAGAGCAAGGGAGTCCTCAGACAATTATTCATGAATACATTTAGCTTCAAAATTGGGAGTCAGCATTGTAACAGACCCCAGATTATTCTATGCTTGATAACTGCCTTTTTGTGTGTAGAGCATAGGCATCAAGAAATCATCCTTACAAGACTTCTTCAGAAAAAATGCAAAACCAGAGATACATCAGACTCAATATGTTGAAACAGGTGGTATCAACACTTCAATTTTCCCTATTCATAGGCTCTCCAGAAAGTAGATTATAAATCTATAGATTCATTTTTACTACTCCAGTATAACCTACAGAGAGTTGTCAGAACAGAAAAGTATTAGAAGCCTTTTCTTGGGCTTATGTCAAAATTTCAACACTACTATGGATAAAAATCATTACAATCCAGACATTAATTTACTAGTCCTAATAAAAGTAAGCAGCATTCTTTTGTATTTGAAATTCTGCCCTTGAGCAGTGTGAAGAGCCAAAATACAACTCTTATGGATTTCCTCCGCTCCCTGGGGGCAGGGAATCTTTCCATTGGTGTACAAATGGATGAGCTCACACCCCCACGAACTGCAGAGGCAGCCAAGGAGGGGAGATCACTGGTCAGGCAGAAAAGCATTTTGCTCTGCTTTATCAATTCTCAGCTTGACTGAGACTCCTCTAACTCGTGCCAAGAGCAAAACAACCACAGATTCAGCATAAAGTCAATAATTTCTTCAAGAGAAGTTCTCGTCCCTGGTTTGTATAGATCTTTTAACAAAAACTTAGCTCAGAAACTCAGGATCTGCGTTTATGACTCTGCCTCTGCAAATCACAGTTATAAGTATAGTTTAATGTACAATATTCAGTCCTGGTTTGGTAAAACAGCAGTCATGAGCCTATGCACTATTTCTGGGAAGAAGGAAACAGCCCATCTGATGTGTGTATGCATCTCTGGGGTTCATATAAACACAAGATTTCTATGCAGAATCCCATACTCAGAACTATAGGCCCCATGTACATACGAAATATGCATTATCTACAGCCTCTTTTTCTGTAACTTGGCATATTGGACTGTCAAGTTTTGTGAAATAATTCTTATAGTATTTAAACAAAATCACAGCTCAAACAAATATTTTTTGCTTTGAAGCTGTTGTTAGGTTTTGTGTTTTCAAGATATCATAGGTGCATAGCCTGATAATAAGAATTAACTGTCAACAAAATTACTTTTAATTCTACATTGGATGAGATGCATTCTTAATTCTTCTGCTGAAAATTATTAGCAGTATATAAATAGCTAATAAAACCAGTTTTGCTGAAAACATACTGAAGATATTAATGTGCACATCTGTCCTTAATATGAAGTGGACAAAACATTTAATGACCCACAAAATTTGTAATGAAAAAAATCTCCTAGTAATTTCTAGAAAATCCAGCACATTTTCTCATGCTTCTACCTTGTGTGTGGTCAAGCTGGATGTTGGAAGACATCCCTCATGAGTCCCTGTAGCTCTGATGTGAAACCACAGTAGCTTCCTATGAATAATTTTGCACTGTCACCCAGTATTTGAGCACAAGAACTACCTTTGTTTCTGTAAACCAGTGCATCTGTAATTACTGGACCCTGGTGCCCAACCATAATTTTTGAAGACCAGGTTTTTCAGAACCTAGCAAGAAACTGGAGGAAATTAGGTCTTGGAGCTCAGCTACCTTCATTGGGGAGGCAACTACCTTGTAGAAAGTGGAAGCAAAACACAGGAAGCCAAACTGCTTCACCCTTTGTCATCAGAAGTGAATCACTAAAGATAGTGACAATTAATTAGAGATTTTGTTCTGTTTAATTTTCTTCTTTCCTGTGAGGCTGACAATGTGAGGTTACATATATTAAATACACACAGATCTTACCCACATATACTTTAAAGCCAGGGAGAAAGCTGGGGGGAAGTGAACAATAAACAGTCTTTAATTTACAGGGAAAGAAAAAAAAAAAGCAAGCACATCCATACTAAATAAAAATTCCCACTCTCCTGCTGTTCGGGCACTTCACTACCTTGTCTTGTCTCGAGTCACAAAACCCTCTGACCAGGGAAAATTGGAAAAATTATGTAGCTCTAGTAGATGTGCAGCCAACTGGAATTGGCAGAATGGGATACAAAGGCTCACCTGACAATACAGTGGGCAGGATGCTTATGCAGGAGCACCTTCTCCTGAATAACAGGAAATGCTCCCCAGGAAGTTCTGCAGTCCCACACACACTTCACAAAAGATGGATTTTATACCCAGGTATGGCATACCTGTCTCCAGGGCAGGCCCAGGCAGTCAGAACTCTGCTTGCATAAAAAGTTAAGGCCCTGATCCTTTGGCACATTGCAGATTCAGAAAAGAGGGGTTACACTTTCTGTCAGAAGTTGAAAAGGTTTTCCTTACTGAAATTGATATATCATGCAAAATATGATAGTAACAACAGATTATAAAAATGTTTACTAAATATGTAATTAACTTCAGGGTTGGAAGTTTTGTTGTTGTTCTTAAATCTAGCAAACATCAGCTGGCAAACAAATTGCATGCCTTAGAGCTTCTTCAGAGAAAAGCTGTTCAAGGTTTGATATTTTTAAACTCTGCAGAGCTCTCAGCTATTAGCAACAAAAACAATAGGAGTCAAAAAGTATCTTTCCTTCTATTATTGTCATAAGTTAAAAATGAAAGTATTTGGGTTTGTTAGAGGATTCACAACCTAGCAATTAACAAAAACTATCCTACATTATGAGATATGGAACATAAATAGAATCTAGCTGCTTCATGAAAACTAAATTTAACATAGAAACACCCGATGTGAAAGCTTGCCTTAACACTTGTTCTAAGAGCCCCTGTATGAGATAGAAAGAGAATCAGCACTACAGAGGAAAATAGAGCTTTCTATGCTATTTTAAACAGAATTGGACCTGATTCCTCAGTGTGCTTTTTAAATCAGTAGTACCACCACCATTTGGCCCTTGACACAGGATCAGGCTCTTTATCTGAATTTCTACATACTTTGGTTCCATAAACTGCTCTTAGTTTTATTCATTTTTTCCCACCTGCTTTCCACCCTGTTTCCAAGCAATCTTGCATATCAAATCAATAATCTTGCTTCTAGCTTAAATCTCTTTTAATACTTCTTCAAAACTGTTTGTTCTTCAAAAATCTGTAATGGCTTTATACAACACAGACCCTAGTAATTTTTGTCAAACTGTCAGAAATATGAAACTTATGTTCCCAATGTTTGATGCTTTCCAGCTTTGATCTCCCCAGTAGCTGCTTTTGTGCTGACTTTGTACCTGTGCAAAAGAATTAACAAAAATACTTAATACTATCTCATTGTTAGCAAAATTTAACATCATGATAAAAGAAGTGAACAGTACTAGATATGGAAGAACAGAAGCTATGATACTAACACTGCAGTGCAACCTCCACAATCTCCTTTTCCCAAAAAAATTTATCTAGACAACAAAGAAAGAATCTCACTCCACTGCACCAGAATCAAGTGCATTGAGACTGGTCAAATCTCAAATTTTGTAACTTTTTTTTTTTTCTATGTTCCTTCTGCTTTCATTTCCCTGCAACCTCTTTCATGTAGAAACTGGATGATACTACATCCACAGCACATTTTACTGACCCTCAGAACCATCCCCTTGATTTGCATGTGTTTACATTTATTCAAATTTTAGCAGCATGTATAAATTACTGATGGGAAAAAAAGGAGATTGAACCAGTCTACAGGAAAAGATCAGAGGCAAGAGATACGAACTGAAACATAGGAAATTCCACTTTAAAAAAAAATTTTGTTCTTTAACTATGAATATAAACAAAAACTGAAATGGATCATCCAGATTGGTTGTGAATTCTCCCTTATTGGATCTATTCAAAACTCAACTGGACACATCCCTAAATACCTGCTTTGAGCAGGGGGGGCTTGTATCTCCCAAGGCCCCTTTCAGCCTTAACTACTCTACAATTTTACTGGTGTGTGTTTCTTTATTTCTAGGAATAAGTTGATTATACAGCAATCGCCTTGATTATAGGAACTTAACATATATGTAAGTAATACAAAAACAGCCTTAGTGAACGCAAAAAGAGTATTAGAACTTACTTGCCATTGTGAAGTGTGCTAGTTGAAGCTAATATTTAAGTGCCACTTGGGAAAATTTCTCTAGCTCATAAAATACAGCTCTATTCTACAGAAGAAGTGCAAGAGAAGCATGTATTCTATATTCAGCTATCAGACTAGTTTATCAGTCACACAAATCAGTATTTATATTTCCTAAACAGTGAGAATACAGCTCTGGACTTGAGCAATTATACAGTGAGAAGTTGCTCCTTGCTGGTTTAAGTAAAAGAGATATGCAGCACTTGCTAGATCCTTCTCCAGGATCATGTCAGCCACCTCCCCCAGGCTCCTGTGCTTCCCAAAAGAAATTCCCATGCAGTGGCAGTCATTGCTCTTCACCTCTCCCCTTAGACAGTCCACAGCCACCCAACGCTAAAATACCTTCACTGTCTTTTGGATTTATTTGGCTGTTTTCAGACTGTTTGGTGCTGGAGACTGTGTACTTTGTTTCCCTGCAAGATTGCTTTCTAGCAAACAGTCCCTCTAAACTGCAGAGCATTTTTTGCCTTCTCTTCCACCTCTTTTCTTCAGATTGACCTAAAATCCATAGAAGTGACAAGAAAAAGTTTTGCACAGAACACAGTGCTAATAGAGCAGGCTGATAAACTTTGATCATCCATTTAAATGGAGCACCAAGGAACAAAGATATGGCTACTTCTCAAGACAAAGCAATTTTTCAAGAGTGAATTCCAAGCAGGTGGTAACTAAGCAACAGCTCACCTGTACAGGGACTTTGATCACTTGACAAAGCAGATCAGAGCAACACAAGGGAGGCCTAGAGATTACAAGAAAAAAAGCCTTTTCTTGGCCTATCAGAGAGAAAGATGGAAAATAGCCTAGGAGATGCAGCAAAAAGGAGCCTGATGATTTGAGGAAGAGAGCAGCTGAAGAAAGGAGCTCCTGAACATTTTAGTAACCATACTTTATATTTTGAACAGCTTATTTTATTTCAATATTTCTGTTGCTTGACCCAGTGATGACAGAAATATTTAGGGGAACAAAGAACAGTTCCTCTTCCTCACTCCAGGATTGAAAAAAACACAGTTTTTTACCTTTGCGTGGCCCATGCAGTACCCATGTGAAAGAGACCTTGGCCAGTGAGGAGGAAAAAGATGGGCATGCAGAACTACAAAGAAGCTGCAGGGACAAAATAGCAGCAAAGCTGGGGAGAAGGCTGATGAAGCCTAGGGTGAAACTTGCTTCAGTATCTAGTAACCAGGGACACATACTGAATTAACAGGTACAAAACTCAGGGAAGAAGAAAAAAAATATTAGGAAATTACACATTGAAAATAATCAATATATAGGAGATGAAAGGTATTTTGCAAAAATAACAGCTAGAGTATATCAAAAACAATGGAGATGGGCAATAAAGAACAGATGGCAGGGGGAAAGAACAATAATCATTTTCAAACACCTCACAAATCTATTGATTGTAAAGTTCAATTTTATCTCTTGAGGCTGGCAATAAAATAAGTATATCTCATCATTATTACTCCTCTATCTGCATATTGCAGAACTGTTCTGATGCTGCCTCCCATATGAATTAAAACTGCATTTGCCTTCAAAGGAAGTTGAAAATTTGTCATCAGGACAAGATTAGAACCTGGATTTGTAAGTATTTATTTTTTGTTGGGAGCACCTGAACTGGCCTCAGACAGGAAACGAATGTGGGCAATAGTCAGACTGGTACTTTTTCTGAGGAACCTTGGTATCCTTTTCTAGTGCTTAAGGTCGCTCCACTCCTGAGGGAAAACAGGGAAGAACATTTTAATTAAAAATGAACATCCACAAAACTTTATAAGCCATTTTTGCAATTTCATTATTCCAGCTAAAGAAGAAAGATTCTAAAATATTATTAACATCCCTTAAAATATTTATTAAGAGAGATTTAAATTAGCTGTCTGAGTCCAGCACTATTGTAGTGATTCCATTTCTTTGGTATATCCAAGGTAAGGACTAAAATAATGTTTAAATAACAGCAAGAGCATTGATGATGCAACTGAGTGTTAGAGGTTCTGATTAACATTTTATTTTCCTCAATAACTGGTAATTATTAAAGTACAGAGTTTCTCCTTATTAAGGCCAGAGTCCACTCAAGATCCTGGGGATCCTGAGCTGTTGTTTTTTCTTTGTGAGTTAAGAACAGCTGCAAATGACAATGATACAGCATAAAATGTCTTGTGTGTGGTGAGTACAATTAAAGATTTTCTCTCTGCATTTGTTTGAAGACTGACAGTTCAGCCGACAGAGCAGCGAAGTTTATGCAGTTTTCTGTAAGCTCATTGACAGTTTTCCCTGTGAAACTCTTTCTGGCTCTCTTCATCAGGTAAAATCCTGAACCTTTGTCAGACAGCTCTTTCAAGAGCAAACAGGATGAGGAGTCCAACCATGAGCAGCTATGAAGTCTCATTAAAAAAAAAGTCTTTCACACTCTGTTGTCCTTGTTCTGTATTATAATGATGGTTTGCCATAAAGTGCAAAGAAATGTTATTCTAATGAACAGAGGAGAGGCACTGCTACACTGAGGCATGATTAACGAGCTGAAGTCATTCATGAAGTCCTTTTACATGTCTGGCTGGTGACCTTTGAATTTGAATTGTGTGTAAAGTATAATAGGAGAAATTATTTGCTTAGCATACAATGTATTCATGGTTTAACAAAGGGATTTGGAATGGGTTATGGTGTGGGAGAAAAAGCAATCCTGACACAAAGTGAGATTACTTCTTCCTTCCTCTCTCCTGTTCCATCCCCAGCTTCAAATGCAATTGAGGGCCTGTTCTGTTCCATGAGTTCCCCTCCTGGCTATGAGCACTTGCTCACAGGCCATCACCTGACAGAATTCCCTTCCCTTGGCAAAGCCAGGGAAACTGGAGAGCATGCAACAGCTGAGGGCGATTCTAACCCTATCTGGATTGCCAGATGACACAGAAGAAAAACAAGGAAATTAGATTTTCTGTTTAGATGGTTAAACTCTATTCTTTAGACCACTTCAGAGGGCCCATGCTTCTCCAGCCTGCATACCAGTGACCCACACTGTCAGAAGTAGCCAGCAGCTGCTTCCCCTCATGTGGGGTGGACACAGTACAGGCTGTACTCCTATAGAAATTACTGGAATTGCTTCCACTTTGTCCAGACTGTCCCAGTTTCACTAGGATACCTGGGAACCACAACCCTCATAAGTCTACACAAAGCCAATGAAAGCAGAAACCTCTACTTGGCCACTTTCATACATCCCACATGGGATCTGCTTTTGTGGAACTGAACAGAGGAGCCTTTGTTCAAAATCTTCCTGTCTACCAATTCCTTCTTCTGGCCCTTCTTCTCAGCATGTGAGATGCACCTACTGGCTATAGAAAGCATAATGAGGTACAAGCTACACCCTGGTGAGGCTCCAAAGAATTCCTGACCAAGTGAGCAAGGTGCCAGCTGGTGCCAGGAACATCTCTCTCACAGCAGAATGAGAGGCACACCCACTTGTGCTAAGAGCTGCAGTACTATTTCCTGTACATTTTTGAATATAAATGAAATTACCAAAGCTGATAGCAGGCAGGATGTGAAGGAGGCAATGAGAAAGGATCAATTAACTAGTTTGTTCAAACTGTAATGATCAAAATGACAAATGATCAAAGGCAGCAAAGAACACTACATGTGGCGCTGCAAGAATTCAGCTGTTCTCTTATACACTGCTGCTTCCAGTGTGAGGTAAAAATGGAAATTCTACCTGCTCTGGCATCTGCAAGAAGTAAGGAGAGGACAGAAGCTAAAAATACTGTTAACCTAGTTTGAAAGTTAAATATTGCTCTAATACTGTACATGGAGAGGAAGTAAGTGCCTTTGTTACTGTTTTCTGATTCTACTACATTTTCACTCATAAATAAGAAAGAAAAGTTAATTAGACCTCAACCTTGAGTACTCAGCTGAGAATTTTTCCTCTCCCCCTGCTATCTTTTAGTTAAGAGAGCCCTTTGCTTTTAAACTGTGCAAGCTTGCATTGCACAAAATGGTTTAGGCATGGAATGAAAGATATTTAGCACTTTTCAGTCTCAAAACCAGAAAGAGTAGTCACGTAACAGGAAGAGAAAGGATTAAAGAAAGTCTCTCCATACTTTTTAGAGTATCACTAAGAATGGGCTATTATAATATTAGCCTGTACTTTCATACCTTTTGTTGTGTGTAAATGAATTAACAAGAGAAAACCCTATTTCTTCCCCTTCCCCGGCAAAAATAGTGACAAATTCTTACAATCAAACTCCCTTTAAAATTTTCCACCTACTTGTGTTCAACTTTGGATTATAGAGCTTCCTTTGAACTACTGCCTACATTATTGCCACAGTATCATGGAAACCTTAACTGCTATAAGACAAGTACCATTAAAAGAAGCACTTTTGTGTCCTCCCTCTCTGCAGCCTCAACCAGTACTTTCTTTCCTTCTTTTGTGATGGAGTATTTGCAAGGTTGGATGGTGAGCCAGCCCAGCAAACCTAACTGTATCAAAATTAATTCAGCCCTATTTTGCCAGGATAATTTTAAGCCAATTTCCCCCCCTTTCTTGTCCATTTCTGTGCCAGCATAAGCACATGAAGGAAGTCAGGAATGAGCTGCTGGGGTCAAGGCAGGTTGGGAACACTTCCCAGAGCAGTGGAATTGGCTTAAACTGACTTAAAGTGATGGTTAACCCACAACAGTTGTGACCACACCAGATATTCCAACATCAACCCAATAAATTATTCCATTAAAAAGTCTAACAAGAGTGACATCATCACACAGAAAACTTCAATTTTTTTATAATTCTGTATTTTCTGACAAGGGGAGTGACAGGGAAACTTTTTCAACAATCACCACTGGGAAGTATTTTCAACACACAATATAGAGCTGCACAGGTTTTAAGCCACTTACAGTGCCAGAGAGCATGGACAGTCCTGTGACAAGAAGTAAAAAACATACTTATTTTCCAGAGAGCCCCTCTAGAGTTGCCAGGCTCTCTCAGCAGACTGAGCAATGCCACAGTACAGGGAGGCAACATGATGAGCCCAAGGAGCTGGTATGACAGCTGTGAATTGAGAATTCACTTGTGGGACACTACACCAGGGATTGGTTTTTTGTTTCCATGGTATGGAATAGTATAGTTTAGATTGTCTAATGAGAGCAGTAGAAGAGCTAAGTAGGATTTGCTATTTTGCCTAATGAGGTATGCAAAAAATTGCTAATGGATTTAATCTGCATAAATTTTTTTCTAGCATACATATTCCCATGCACCCACTCACACTCACTCTAAAACTCAATTGCTAATGACGAATTTCATTTGTTCCCCCATCAGAATTAAGAATATTTAATGAATTGTAATGTATAGCTAATTATCACATTCGTAACTTACTTCTTGTTTATATTGAGGCTGGATGGGGGAAAAGGGGTAGCTCCTTATTGCAGCTGTACCAGGGCAGAGTAGCAAGCACAGTGTAAACACAGGTGCTTGAAGATGAGGCTTGCAACAATTGCATAAACTCTGCTGAGTAACCAAAGTTTGTACTTCCTAGGAAAGATTTCTTTTCTAGAGGTACAAAGCACTTTTAAAACATAATATCTTTCCCTGTAGGACTACATATATTAAATATAATAAGAACAGAGCACTGACAAACCCTTAGCAAATCTGGGAATAAACATGTAAGCAATTCACTGTTACCAAGTATTCATTCTATTGCCAATTCACTGAATTTTCCACAGAATAGAGGGAAAACAAGAAATACTTTCCTCAGCAAAGGAAATGCATGCAATGCATGCAATATTACATGTATTTTCCTTCTGGGGTGAAAAAAGGAGAGGGAACATACCCAAAGTGCAATTCAGCTGTATGAGCACAAATCTATTCTTGGAATGGTGGGAAGATACGCATTTCTCTCTCAAGTATCTCAAGTCTCCCAAGTCTCTTGCCAGTGGCAATAATAGTGGATTTGTTTCTGAACTATAGAAAATCCTCCTGCATTGTGCAATTATCCCATCATCCCAGTCAGTGAGCATTTCTCTTATGTGTCTCCTTCCAGACAGACTGAGTGGTTCCTAAACACAATTACCCTCTGAAGTATTGCATTACTAGATGCATAAAATTAAACATCTTGCTGTAGGATTACTCCACCTTAACTGTGTTACCAAGAGGTTTCCATTCACTAAAACAGCACTGTGAAACTGTCTGTCTCTATGAGTAAAGGAGGAGTTGTGAACTAAGCAGTTCAAGAAGTGGGCAGCCTTAGACAAGCTACTTACAGAATCAATGTTTATGGCAGGAGCTAAATGATCTTTAAGGTCCCTTCCAAGCCAGTGCATTCTATCAATTTGGCCCATTCTTGACCAGTTAAATCCTAATTTCATTTCTGTAACTCCTTTTTGTCTTTGGTGAAAACCACTTTTTTCATTTTGATGGTAGTCAGCACATCTAATATAAATAACTAGCAAGGCATCTCTGGACTGTTCATTGAACAAAGGTTTGAAAGGCAAGAGGAAGGAAGAAGAGAGAAGAAATTAAAATGAGTGAGCATCAGTGAGCTGGTAGAGGTTTCAACAAGCTCTGCCACAGCACTACCTCTGGATATCCCCATGGGCCTAAGCATAAAAACACAACAGAGAACAGATAGGTAGAAAATGGACAAAAACACAGCTAGAGATTTGAAACAGATGAATGCAGCTACAGGTTTCAAAATAAAATATTTTTGGACTTGCTGAATGCAACCATTCAATATAACTTACAAAGATTTGTATTCATTAGCAACATACATCCCCAAATCTCTTTTGGAGCCTATTGTAACCTGTATTCCGTCTTTCCTTCTTCTTCCCTATAAATTTATATGTCAAATTTCCTAAAATTTAATGCAGAGCTTGCTTGTCAAGTAAAATACCTCAGAAACGCTTTATAATGACAAAACTACATTAAATATAATACCAGATCACACTACTTGTACCTGAGGCTTATTTCCTGAAAAACATAGACTATTAGTATTCCCATGATTCAATAGCATGCAATATTTTTATTTACACTTGGCTTGTATAATCTAGTGTGTCTAAGAAAATCATTTTACATAGAAACTAAAACAATAAGAACAGATTTAAACAGTGATATTATGTGTCCAGAAACTATTACATCTCAGCTGACAATAAGAACTTCTTTCCTGAGCTACCTATTATCTATTCAGGAGACTGAAATAACAGGACCATCTGGCTACTTGCAATAAAGGTTACAGTGCTCACCTCTGCTGTCCCTGGTCTGTGCAGAGACGAGCATGGAGGTTTGATATTCCAGATATGTCAGGCTTGTGAGGCTGAGCAGTTGCAGTGTTCCTACTACACAGGAGCAGGGGACAGTTTATTCCTGTCTTTAACCAGCACATTTCAGGACTTCAGTTATTTGAATGCCCTTCATCAGTGAAGTTATTCCATAATAAAGGGCAAGAATTTCAGATGAAATATGAATGCAGAGTGACTCTGTGGACACCTATTTTGAAAGCATAAGTCACCTTCAAAGTTGGAATCACAGGGAGATAAGAGTTTCTTATTTTTGCAGAAGAGGCTGGTATATCCATGTCATACATGACATTTGTGACAGTGGTTTACATATGGAAGGTTTTTTGGGAGAAGATGATATGAGCATAGTAAATTAATTTATAATGAGTTTTTGGTCCATATTTCAAATGGAAAAGTAAGTAATACATGAAAATTGCTTTCCGGTTTCCATAGCCCAGTCCATTTTTAGCAAACACTTACATGGGCTGGCTTGGAATAGACCATGTAACAGTTTTGTCCCAGGCTGTAAAAGCAATTCTTTCATAAGTGCTGCAAATTACATTATTTGTTGTTTAAAAGAATTTAAATTGTTTACAAGGCTTTTAGCTAAAGTTCTTAGAAATAATATTTGCAAATACTTTGTGATATGCAATATTAATGTTTTTCTATATAATAAGAAGGTAATGCAGGTATAATAAATACATTCTAATTATGAGCTACATTGGTGAGCCTGCCAATTCCCACTGAAATCACAAGAATTAGATGACTTCAGAAACATAAAAATTCTGGATTCCAAATAATTAAGTAGTTAGAAAAGGGGCCGAGGCATAACTGATATCTGGCTGAAGGGTTAGTGTGAAGAATTCTTTTAAAAAGTATTTTATGTTCTGTTAATTTTATGTATTAAATGCCACTTTAGGAGGTTTGGGAGTTTAGCTGCACCAACTGGCTTTCATTGAATTAGAAAAAAATCCTCTCA
>NW_008239324.1:11221996-11271596 GCF_000691975.1 Corvus brachyrhynchos
AGGAATGTAAATCCAAAGGAGTAGATGAGGAGATACCTTTCTTCTAATTCTTTGAGTAAGCCACTGTCATGATAAGTTATAGGAAAGAAACCCTGGAGCTGTGTCTTTTCTTTTTTTTTTCAACAACTAAGAACTTCAGAGAGAAGCCAACTAGGTCGTAGCTAGCCACAACACAGTGTATCAGTGTTAGGCAAATTATATGTAAGTAGGTTAAGTGACTCCATATATTCAGCAGCTTCTCTACTGACCATGTACAATGACGTACACATGCCTACACTGGAATAATTATATAGTTGCAACATTATTCAGATTCGGAACATCCAGGAAGGGTACATGGAAACACCTCTGGGACTTTCCATGAATAAGCAAACTGTTATATTTTGTGATGTTTAAGACCAAATACCTGACCTAAAGATTGACAGAACACTGCAGCATGGCTGGGGACCCGACAGGCCAAGTACAGAAAACTTATTGGAAATGTTTATTAAATTTCTACATGAGCCTATCAGATATGTCACAGAAGGTTATGTCATTCAGATTTCATTGTATCACATCATGCCTGTTAAATTGTAATGGTGCCTGACTGGCAAAACTGAATCTAGAATAAAATTTGATTGTGTCTTACCTATTTGGGGATTTTGAAAAGCACAGCAGATTATATGTCCTTTAAAGTGTCGTAACTTTCACCACAAACTTCTTGTCAATTTGTTCTTCATCTGAAAAGAAGAATATTCACAAGTGAGTGCCATGTATCATACAAACATGCAGTAAATTGAGACCAGACAAAATGATAAAGTCCAGGTAACAGATGAGCTGTGTTTATAAGAGTGTCTGAGGATCAAATGATGGTTGAAATAAGATACTGAAAGTTGTCAGCTTTACAACTCAAGCCTTCAAGCAGCAGGACAGGCATAACAGGCTCCCCAGGACACACTGAAGTCATAGCATCACACAGCTACACCTATGTATCTGACAGTTCTACTTCATGTTTAAGTTACCAACACAAACTTTTATTTTTAAAAAGTGTCAACACTTAATGATGTTATTTGTAATTTTACGCATTAAACAGTGAGTTTGAGGTCCACAGGATCACTACCATATTGACTGAAATAGGGCCTGAGTGTGCCTTTCTTTGCTCTTATTTTCAAGGCAGTTAAGCCATGTGTGCTTTCACACCACTAAAACAAAAGCTTTCAGAATTGCTCAGATGGAATTTAAAAATATTTTACCTTTTGTTTTTTCCTATTAAAAAGTATGTTTTACAGGTTGATTGAAATCAACTTGCAAACTATTCTAATGCTGGTGTGTTTCATGTTGTGTTACTGGGCTTTAAAGCTGGGGAATCATCCAAACCACAAAAGATTTTCTGCTTCAAAATCTTTTTGCCACCAAAATGTGTAGTTTTGACAGGTGTGCTTTTTGAGCAATCTGAAGAGAGTTTACAAAAATGGAAATGCCAGTTAGAGAGCAATACTGAAATTCTCTCCATTGCATACAGAGGTTTGAACCCTGGAAACAAAGTCTGAATACAGTGCTTCACACGTTGCTGTTATGGATGTCCTTTGTTTGAAAAGGGAAAGTGGCTGCCTGTTTAAATCTCACACACAGGCATGAACACACATTTTGTATGTCACCAAGTAAACCCCAGAGTTCTTGGTTAAATAAAGCTCAACACTGGAATCTAATAAAAATGGTGAACATATCTCAAATAGCAGCCACATTATGGTAGAAACCATTGCTGTCTCTTAAGGTCTGCAAGTAATTAATGTCTTTTAAACTAAAAGCATCCCAGAAGCATTCAAAGATAAAGCATTTTCCTTTCAAGTGAATACCTATTATGCAACATATTAAAAGGACCAGATTTAGCTCATGTCCTTCTAAACACCCGAAATGTATAAAACAAAACAGGAATGTAGTCTAGCCACATGCTAAAATCGTGCAAGCAATACAATAATTTAATTTATTTTTATAAAGGATTATTTTTCTGTATTTTGCTTCATTTGTAGCTATTTTACGATTATATAAGACAAACTCATGCTTCCAAAATTATCTAATTGACACTGAGGACTAAGGGTGTTTAGAAATGCCTTTTTCATGACATTGCCACATCTCCATTGGAAAACAGGAAAACACACAATAGATGTACTCATGAGCTGAAAATAAATGCTTGAGGAAAAAAATTAAATGGTGAGTGTCATTCAATTTGGCACTCAAACTACTTTTCACCTCTTCTAGGAGGCTGACCTTGTCATACCATAATGAAGAACGTGAATGATACCCCTTTTTCTGTCTCTATTTTGCTGCTAGGAATATTTTCCCAGTGTTTCTAGCACTGAATACTATTTGGTGTTATAGGTAGAGCAAATGAAGAAACCTATTTTAAGAATAAAATGTTGCTCAATAGAAGTAAATGTGACTCATTCCGATAAAGAAAAACTTTTTAAGTATTCAGAGTGAATTACAGGTAATCCTATTTTTAAATTAAGTCTCTTACTACTTACAAATACCTGATTAAACACTGATGCATAACACTTGCTCTTCCTTCTTAAATTCAGACATCTACTTCATTTACATGCAATATTTTAAATGCATTTATTTAATACAATGCCTACCTCTGTACTACAAATTGCTTTTACTTGTCATGAATTCTAATGCTCATTTTTTATTCTGCTTTGAAATATCCAGCTACCCTTGGCTTTCTTTTCTCTCAGGCTTTGATATATTGGAATCATTTCCCCAGGCAGCAATCAGTGTTGATAAAAGAGTTTGAAACTCAATTCACAAACACATAGCATATTTGTGGGTAAGAGAACTAGTACTTTATTTCCACTGTGTATCAAAACAAACACGGGAATACTGCTTCCAACAGAACTGAGTTCACACAGCAAGGAAAACATACTGTGGGTTTCACAAGTGGTGCTGATTTACAGCATTTAGGGGGTTATTTTATTTCTGGAGATAAAGTTCTATATGTGCAACTAACAGCAACACATCACCTTCAGTCACAGAAGGACACATTGATGACATGCCTCTTTGTGGTGTTCCTTCTGCTTTTTCCCTGGTCTTTTGCTCCCCCCCTCCTGCACTTGTCCAGCATTTTCTGCTCTTCTAAACACATTCCCACAGAGGCACCACTGGTGTTGCTGAGGTGCTCAGCTGTGTCCTGTGCTGGCATGCTCCAGAACACCTGGAATCAGCCCTGTCCCACATGGAGCTGCTCCACAGAGACCCCACAGCTGAGCAGGGACAGGTGGGACCCACAGGACCCTCAACATCATTTTGCATCTGGCAGTCCCCTCTCAGCCACACAAAACACCGCTGTGACATCAGCCAGGACTCCCATGACACCCCCAGAACCACACCTTCCTTTGACAAACGATAGAAAAGCCCAACCAGCCCCTCAAAAATGCTAATCACAGTTGCATTTTCCCTTCTCTCAGCAATAGTAATTGATTATGAAAAGAACTGTTTTACGCTAGTGCATCTGTAGTCCGTATTTCAACGGCATTTCACATGTGCTGTAAACCAAGTTGTCTTACCCACAGCCTTCCAAAATAACAGATGAAAACAGTAATGCATTAAATTACAGAATTTTGTTGGGTTTTTCCAAGAAACTTCTGTGATGCACACAGTGCAAAGCAGACTACTAATCTGATTAAAAAGATGGGCAAAATCAGAATATAGGACAAAGTATTCAACAGTGTCAGGCTGTCTTACACCCACTGTGATGCCTCCACATACCTGAACCATTCTGGAGAATATGTTGTAAATATACTACAGAAAGCCCTCCAAAGGTAAAATAAAATAAAATCCCCTCAGGCAAGAACAGCAAGTCTGCCTGGCTCTGGAAAATGCTCTGGCCCTGTGAGTGCCCGTTTGGTAGGAGCACAGTCAGTACCGTGCCCAGAGCACAGACCAGCTGTGCCACAGGGGCTTCCTGGAGAAAGGGCAGGTATTTAAAGTGGTTAAAAGGACAGCTTCCTTGAGAGAGGGATCTGGGGTACAGTTATGACTTTGGATTCACAGTGAACCTGTAGTTCTGTGTTCCAGCTGCTTTCCTCTGGGTACATTTTCATTTGTATAAATGATTGGCAACCTAAAACCTGCTGGTATTGACAAGTAATAGGAACTGTACTTTAGAGTCCTATACTCTAAGGATGTCCATACTGACAAATCATTTTAGAGATACACAGTCCTCCCAATTTTTTAGGCTTCTGAGTAGCAGCAGAGTCCAGTCAAAGAAGCCCTCCAGTTTTCCCATGTTGTTACCAATGGGGAGCTTGATAAAATGTTTCCAATCACTTGACCAGGAAGATACAAATGTAAATCAACTTTGCAAGGGGATGGATCCCTGTTCTCAGCTTTACTTTCTTTTTAAAGTTACAGCATATGCAAATTAGGTAGAACTAGTAAACTTTGAGGAAGTTACCAACACAATCAGAAGCTGAAACTCAATGCTTCTAAGATTTATTCTGTACATGTGTCTCCTAGCACAAACATTTCACATCCTGGCCAGCTTGGGAGATGAGGTCAACATTCCTAAGAGTCAGGTAAATGCCAGTGGAACCTTTCTCAGGCACATCAGATTGGAACACACACCAATAGCAATCACACTTATAAACCTCACTCAATTACAGGCTTTTCAGCTCAGGATGAAAAACATGCCTACCCTAAAGAAATGCATTTAGGCTTTCTCATTTCTGAGTTGTGAAAGAATTATGTCAGCCATCCATTATTGATCTCTTCAGGAAAGACAGCATAAAACAAAGCAGCTCTGAAGATACTCACACAACAGGGTTGGGCTGACTTGCCATCTTCATTTAGTGATATCTTTACTTTATAAAGAGGTCATCTTTTAGGAATACAGAGATATGCACCTTTAAATGAATAGCAATTAGTCTTAGCTTTTAATATAAGCATTCAGGACATGTCTAAAAAAAAAACCATAAGACCACTTCAACTTTCTGATTGATGTGAGATGGTATAGGCACACACCACTCCTGCAGCCTCCTGGGACACAAAAACCAACTTTTGCAAGACAATTGTGCACAGCAAGAGACATTAAAGCATTTCTAGCAAATCATTAGTACAACTTTCCTGCCTATTTGCAGGAAAAACAGTAAAAATGTTATTACGTCATACTTTCCTAGGATACTCTCCCTCCCATCCTCCCAGTTTTTACTTAACTTTTACTCCTGTTAAATAAAACTTATTTCTTACCTCAGAAGACATCTCATCCCAGAAAATAAATTAATATCTGTCTACCAGTTACCAACACCTTCTAAATCCCTAGAGAAATTTTGCACAGCAATTAGCAACCTTATGAGCAAATGTGCTCTAGCAAGAGAAGATTACCAGCATCTTCCCTCCCAAGCTTCTTCAAATACCTCAGTCTGCTGAGTCACTCTTTTGATGGGATTCACTTACAAATCATTAGCAAAAATGGCCAACACCTGGATCCTTGTGGGTTTTTTTTGGGGTGGTGTCTTCACCAGGCATTTATTTAACAAGCTGCAGGTGGGCTTTTGAGGGTAGGCTTGTGAAAAAAAGTTGTTTCTCCTTGCTAAACTATGAGAGTCAGAATATCAGTGTATTTTTTTTTCCTCTCTCTCCTCTTCTCTCCTTTTTACTGTTTTTTTTTTGGAAAGGCCGATTTTATTGTCACATATGGGATAGATGAGGTTGCACTCAGCAAAGATTACTGGCAACAATATCTTTTCAAGGGAAGCAACTATCACTGTGCTTGTAAAATTTAGCAAGTAAGGGTAAGGTCAACAAAGCACCTTCTGATAGAGATTTTTGGAATATGTCAGCAAAACAGAACAGAAAATTAGATTACTATTTATGAACAAGTAGCAAAATGTGTACACTGGCAACCTTTTAACTGAATTCTGTCCTTTCCAATGCATGTTCTATTTTTTTTTTTTTCACGGCAGATTTTCCTCAAAATTGTATTCTGTGTTGGCCTTTGAGTTAGGCAATTACGGTTGGGGGTTTGGGGGATTTTGGGGGGTTTTTTCACTTGTATCTGAATATTGAAAGAAAAATAAAGGGAAGAAGCTTTCTACCAAGGAAATTATAACTTAGACATATTAGCTGTTAAATAATTCATATTTTGAATAAAATATTTTTCAGCAGCATGAAAGGGATAATATTTAACAAGACAGACATGTTTTAGGAAGACTAGCTATGATAAAATATTGCTGAATGTTTTTTAAAGAAGGTGGTTAGAACATGTAGCTCATGTATTAACTGGAAGCTATCTGGTGCCTATCGACAAAGCCAGACACAAGTATTTCTGCCTGAGGAAAGGGAGATTTTTACCTTAAATGGCAGGGTGTGGGAGGGAATCTCATTGCTGAAAACCTTCCTACCTCTGATCAGAGTGGATACCACCTTACTGGAAAGAATGGGACTCTGGCACAGGAGGATCACCAACATTTCCTATTATTGAGTAAAGGAGGACAGTATGTGTGTCACTGTAGGGTTGAGGTGGGAGGAGTGGCTTTCCCCTCTCATACAGACCCAGCCTGGGCTGCTTCATGAGCCTGGGCTCACCCAAGGAGTGGCCCTGGTACCCAGAGCAGCTACCAGGACTCACTTCTGCCACATGGAGGTGGCACTTGGACCTCTTCAGCCCCCAAGGTGGGAGTGCTGAACTTAGCTCTGGCTGTGGGCACCAAAGTGTAGAATTTGCAGAGATGCATTGTCTGGAAAACTTGCCTCATGTCAAAGTGCAAATATTACTGAGAAAGAAGTTTCTATAAGGGAACCAATTTATTCCTGCACACAAAAAAAAAATGCTTTTTGGGAATAACAAGGCAGTGCTTGGGACCAATAGATTCTTTCACTTAATCGGCCCATGATGTTGGTTCAAGCCTATTAGGCTGGGAAGGCTCCCCTAAAACACCTTCCAATGCATTTATAAAATTCTCCTTTGCTGTCACATGAATGAGAATCGTGACATACTGAGACTAACTTGTATTTGCATTTTAGCTCTTGCCTGCCTGCAAATGCAAAGAGGGACTGCATGCATGATGGTGTGCATGCAGATGTAACCGCCCCATTTGCATGTGTACATTTGACATTGTACTTATGCAAATCAGGATCAAAACAGAGATATCCTTTTGAAAATACAGAAGGAAAAATGCACTCAAAAGGAAAAATACAATAAATAGGAAAAATTCAGAGAATTTTGGAATCTGAACTTGTATTTGGAAACAAATATTTTGAGTTATCCTGGCAAATAAAAGGGAATACAAGCACAATAAATCTGAAGAATCAAAATATAAAACCTCTTTCTACCTTCATATACTCTAAATCTACTAAAGTCACCAGAATTACTAATCTAAATTAATGGTAGTTGGTAATTTATTAGTTATGAATAAACTCAGAGTAGTATTTCACTACTACAGAAGCCTTCTGCTCTGGTGAATTAAGGTGTTCTGTAGGCTGCTGAAATGCTCAGGATATTTAAATCATCACATCATAGTTACTGACAGTCTGGAACCTTAAACTTAGGGGTCAAATCCAGAGCCAATTCAACTCAATTAATTTAAGGGCTCATACAAGCCATGTTATCTTTCTTTTTTTCCTAAAAATCTCTGCCTTAGAAGACATTAAAAAAAGGGCCTTTTTGGTATTTTAAATCATCTTGAAAATAAAATTACTAAGAAAACCTCTGAAAAAAAAATTTATTTACTGTTTTGACTGAATGGAACATCAACAAGCTCAGTAATGAAAGATAGTAAAATGATGTATTTACTCACAACATTGTAATCACATGCTTAAAATTATCCAGCTAGTAAAATCATCTGTTTCCTACCATCTGGCCTGTGTGCAAAGAAATAAAAGAGGATATTAAAGGCAGAAATTTACTATTTGAGCCATAAACAAGACTTTACACATGATAAAGTTTAGTATTCTTATATTTAAGCCTTTGTATTGTTTAGATTAAGGATAGGGAGAAGCTGGTCCAGTGAAGTACCTGAAAATTGCCCTACAAATGAAGAAATCAAACAAATGTGAATCATGGATAAAACACAAGGAGGAAACAGAATTATGTTTCCATTTACACTGCCTCAGACACTGGAACTAGTGCAGCAGAGCCACTCATGCATTTGTGGGAATTTGCTGTAAGAGATTCTCTGACATGAGCAGGTCTTTGTGGAATAAGAATATTAAAATGTCTAAAAAAATATTTTACTAATGTAGAGGTGTCAAAAATTCCCCAAGCCTGAATAATTCCTCCCTGGAAATCTGAGCTCTGATTAAGTGTCAACAAGTCTAAAGGATGAAAGCAATTACTGCCTTCCTTTGCTTTTCACTAAATATCAAACCCAAAGCTGCCCAGGAGTGTTTGTTGCACTGGGTGTCTGTTACAGTGTGGCATCTTTCAAAAGGCTTTCTGAACATGAAATAGATAAGTTTGAAAGCAAAAGGGAATATCAGCAATGTTCTTATTGTTGAAACAAACAAACAAACACTCATTGAGAACCCTCCTTGTTATAATCTGCCATACTTATCTGTCTGTTGATAGTTCTGCAGCAGGCCATAAGGAAACACTAAAAGGATCTCCTTAAATTTCCATTCTGGGAACCATTGAACAGTCAGCCACAAGAATTACCAAAACAGTCCTCTGGATTAGCAAGAAACATGTTGTCTATGATACAAGTAGATTGGTTCTCTGTTTGTAAAGCCCCAAACACAGAAAGGACCAGTCCAGTGCTACCATGATAAAGAGGAAATTTGGTCAAATCACACCTTGTATCACCTGTTTTAACACAACCTCCAGTATCTCAGGAAGACAGCCTTATAGCTCTTCTTCTCCTCATTTGTTAATCAGAATTTCTGTTTCTCACTACCAATCTTTTCCTTTAAACTACTTAACTCCTTGCACTGAAAAGAAATCTATAAATTCCATTTCAGACAAAATCTGTTTCCAGCTGTTATCCTCCAGCACTATTCTCACATTCTCTTCTCACACACACAAAAATCTCTCTGACCCCTCTCTCTCTCTCTTTTACCTTCTCAAAAAATAAATATATAACCAGCCTTCAGCTTCCCTAGTGTCCCTTCCATGGTCACTGGTTACCAGGGAAACCAGATACTATGGTAACTCAGGGATGACAAATCATTCCTTAAACTCCAAACTATATGTAAAGTCCTCATCCCTTTTTTCTCTAGGTGATGAAGTGGCAACAAAAATAATGGCAGCAAATCCCCATCTTTACTCATTTAGTCTTTTAACTATGTAAATCTGTATTTCCCCCATGCACCCCTTCCAGCTTTTTAAGTGCCCTGCTATTTTTAGAGCCATTTCATGCTCAGTCCAGGTTGTTCTAAATTAGACCTGAGTGCTCTCATCATAGCTCTAATTGCATTTTTTGGGTTTGCTTTTTTTTTTTTAATGTCTGAAGTTATTCCAGTTCAAAGTATAGGGATGCTCGTTTCAGCTGGAGGGGAAAAAAAAACCCCAAACCACATCTGATTATTTTCTGAGCCTCAAAACTATCACAGTCCAATACCATAGTTGAGATTTCTGTCTCAAGGGTGAGTTTATGCAGAGTCTCTGATGTCTAACCAAAGATTAATTTTGTTGTCTTCCTTGGGTAAGGATATGACAACAGTTCTCTCTCTCTCCAATATCTAACACTCATTTTCATGAAATGTGAAGATACCCAATCTCTGTGACTTTCACTCATGCCAGATTTGTTTGAAATTGGTCGACAAGTTCAAATGTTATAAAGGAGGCACATGCCAAGGGTAGGGTCACAAGGATGCCACTTTTTAGGAAAGCTTCAAGCCAAAAAAACAGAACTAACAATTTCTAGGTTATCAGTGTTCCAGAAATGCTTATTCATTCTTGAGAAAAGAAAAACAGTGCCATCATCCAGAGCCTTCCATAGAAGAAATTTTATAGCACAGTTGATCTTAAGACTATTTAAAAAACTTAAGTTAATGCTAGCAAGAATAATTATGTATTAATCATGCATACATCACAGAAAGTATACTTTTAAATTCTACTCTCATTGCACTCCGTGGAAATGGTAGGTGAAAAACTTCCAAAGCAGCCAGTAAACACTTAGAAGACATCAATTCCTCTTGCTTCCACCTCTGTGGGTTACATGTTCTGTCCAACTTCCAGGTGAGACAACTGATGGAAAGCTCTGTTTTAAAGTATCATTTACAACATTAGGAACTTTTTTCTTGGCCATATCCTTAAGTGTCTCTGCCTCCTGGGGTATTTCACCTTGGCTCATTTGCTGGCTGACTCAGATCCTCTGGTCACTCTAAAAATAATGGTATTAGCCTGGACAGCCCAAAGTCAAAATCCAGTCCAAAAAGAAGAGATACCACATTGATTTTATGAGACCATACTAGGATTTAAGTTACTGTCTCCAAAAGACTTATCTAACAAGCAGCACATGCCCCTACAATGAGGCAGCTCTTCAGTTCCTAGTCAGCCCAGTGTTGGAATCTGATGTCAGAGAAAATTTGTTCCAGCAGACTGAAGAAAGACACAACTCCCCTATGTCTGGCACTTCTCTGATCCTTAAACCTCTGCCTCAGTTCCCATCTTTGCTAAATAGGGCTGCAAATTCTTGCTGTCTAGATAAGAAACTCCAGTACCTTTTTTTTGTAATTAGCTGTTCAACGTGACAGATTAAAGAATTGTAATGCTTGTCATACAAAGGAGCAAATAGAAAATTTCCCTGCTACAGATCCATATTGAAATCCACACTGATTCAGTAGGACAGCTTTTCTCTTAGTAACTACTGAAAAAAACCAGCTGATTACTGAGAAAATAATCAGTTAAGCTAAAAACCTTATTCTTATATTGCTATCTCCTCCTTTTATTAAGCGCAATGAGATAGTCAATATCCAAGCATCTGCATGATATATCTGCCTTACAGCCTTTAGCCAGACCATACAGTGCTCACAGAAGGCTGAGTTATAAATTGTGCTGCTACTCCGTTTGAGATACCAAGCATCCAATTCCAGAATTTAGGTGCTTCTGAGCACCTAAAAAGTTTACTTGAAACCACTGCCAGCATCAGAACAACAGACTTCCTGTGCCACGTAATTGATAGCCCAGAACCAAAGGAACTAAAACCAGAACTGTCTTTATGTAACTGGAGTTTCCTCATTTCCAGCAAACAGCACATCATCTTCAGT
Organism: Corvus brachyrhynchos; assembly: GCF_000691975.1. Taxonomy (NCBI): domain Eukaryota; kingdom Metazoa; phylum Chordata; class Aves; order Passeriformes; family Corvidae; genus Corvus; species Corvus brachyrhynchos. Next base: position 11,233,175 of record NW_008239324.1, read on the forward strand.
GAATGATTCCCTTCTGAAGTTTTAGATCAGGCATACATTTCTTTCTTTTTTTCCTACTTGGCATGCTGTATATAACATCCTAAACTGAGTATTTATTTTCCTTTGTAGATCACCATATCTATCCAACAGTGTTGAGAAACCACTCAGAAATATAATATATATAATAATAATATGCAGTACGTTCAAGAACAGCAAATGTTTTAGTTCCAAACTTTCAACAGTTTCAGAAAAACAAATATGGCAGATCAAGCAGATGAGGCACTCTGTGCTTGTGCACCCTCTCAATAAATCAAATACATATGAGATGATAATAAAACCAATTCCTAAATAATGACAGCAAACAGCTTTTAGACTTCAGAATAAGTAAAATGTCTGACAAAGAAGAATGGATATTGGCAACTTCATCTGATTCAAAAGACACAAGGAAAAGGCTGAAGTGATGACTCTTGCTACCTTAAAGAAGTCATTATGAAAGTATCAGCTTTGTTTCTGACAGCTTCCCCAGGCATGACAGTCAAATATTTTTAGTTAAAACATGACTAGCCTTAGTATTTATCCCCTCTTCCTCCCTCCTCTTTTGCTGGACTTTATTTGAACTGATTCTGATAAAGGAAACTGGTTCCCAAGACACATTAAATTAAAAATTAAGAATTACAATCACACTGAGGAAACAGTCCCATACTCACAAAGTAGCCCTGGAACTGCTAGTGGTGACAATAGTAAACAATGCATAGGGGAGGGGCACAGATGCACAGTGGGTGAGGATTTGTCCCTTTGAAAGATTCAAAGCATGGGATCAAAGCACTATTTCAGTTCTCAAAATGCAGTTTGAGCAGTACAGAAACATCCAGAGATCTCTTTGGAGAAACATTATTAAGTACAGATTTCTTTTGGAGAAGGGGAAATATTTCAAGCAAAAATGTAAACTTCCATAATTGCAATTTAGTGTTGATGCTGTGAGCATGCAGTGAAAGGGGGGAAAAAAGGTGTCCACTTTCTTACACGTTGTCCTTTTTAGTGAAAGTGTCCAATGTTATTTTGCCATTTTAACATGACTAAATTTTAAAGTAAACAAATAAAGAGAAATCTTTCTGTGCCATATATTTGTAAGACACGACTGTTCTTCCAGCTACCCACATGAAATAGATCCTTTCCTGGCATCCACATGTAGAGGGAATCTTTATAACTTTCAGCACCAGCAGGCAAATCAGAAATACAGGATATTTTACTTTGTACAGTTTATAAATTTTAGCAGTTTGCAGTATTTTAAATCAAACCTTAAAAGAACTAAGGAAGGAATGATGATGCTACCTTTGCATTATTTTTATGATCAAGCTTTAGTATGTTGTAAGGTACATTGCTGAATTTATTTTGTAGTCAAAGCTTGTATCAGTTAGTAAGACTGATTAACCTGCCCTCTCCACCTGCCCAAAAAAACGCTTATGCAAATTGGATTAATTTTTAGAGAAAGAAAAAAAGAACCAAAAAGAAGAACTAAACTCTGTTCTTTAATAGTTACACATAAAAAAGGAGCACATCATAAAATATATACTGTATGCTGTTAAGATACTAAAGTATTCTGAAGCATATAAAAAATTTTGGTTGGAAAGGAGAAATCTTTTATTTCCTGTGACATCATCTATATCTTCTTGAAATAACTGCTGCCCTTAGAGAATTGGCACATGATCAATAGAAGTGGGGAAACCTCATGATCTCCTTCAGCATCCTGCAGGCAGTTGAACAAGTTCAACCTCCTGCAGGACCAGAGCACTGATCCAGTGTATATCATTTAACTCCCCCACGGAATATCTTTTCTTTCCAGTTGCTTCCTATAAACACTAAGAAAAAGCCAGTTTGGTATTCATCCCTTTGGCCTACTTTCCATTTAATATGAATGTGCTTGAAAAGACTAACAAGTATCTTTTGTTGCACTAGATGTTAGTATTAAAGGAATACTGTCTGTTTCTTACGTGGGTCTGTCTCCAGATTGGTTGAAGAAATGAATGATATATCTAAAAATAGCCTGTGCAAAGCTTAACAATTGTGTGAATATTCAATTTTGTGCAATTGGCTAAGTGGGAAATGTATCAAAATCTGGTCTTCACAAACTCACTTGGGATTGTGAAAAACAATATTTTGGCAACACCCACAGAAAGTAGCTCAGGAACAGGCTTTTTCCAGAACACTTGTTCACAAGTTCATTTCTATGATTTAAGAATACTCTTTTGCCAATAATGTCTTACAAACCTCACTGATTAACAAAAGCAAGAGTTGCTGAAGGTCTGCCCTCCCCTTTGCTTATTTGATGGACAGATCTGTGACACCTGAGTGAAAGGCAGAGCCTCCTTCTCTTTAGTTCTCAGAACAGTTCCAAATGCACGTGAAGGACTGAGCCACAGCCTTTGGCAGTTTAGGGATACAGTGCCTGTCAGCCCCACTGGCAAAGTTTAGCAGTGATCAGAAGGTGAGGGGCCAATGTCACTGTGCTCTACTGAGTCTAATAGAGAGAAATTTGGAAACTGCTCTGCAAAAGAGCATCACAGGAAAGGTATGATTAATATTTTTTTAAATGAACTACTCAGCATAAAAAGGATTGCAGAAAATGAATCCGGAAAAGCAGTCTGTTCATGAGCCGCCACATGTACAGCTTCAGAAATAAAGAGAAAGACCCACGGCCTCCAGGATCCCTCCTTGCTCAGCCAGTCAAGATGACTTATTACACCTGCATACAACAGAGGGGAAAACAGAAAGTAAAATTACTTCATTGATTTTGTTCTGGTGTATGTAAATAACCTTATTGTCAGATCTGCCCTTTCCAGGAGAAAAAAGTTTTGTTCAATTTGCCAGTTGACTTTTTTCCTAAATCTGATTTTCATATTTCACAACTTCTCCACTGAGAACTCAGTAAATAGTAGCATGATTAACTGAAATTGTATTTACTTCCTAATCTATTTTATGGATTATTTCAAAGAGCTTTTAAAGTTTCTTAATAATTTTTTTGTTTCTCTCTAATATGGTGATTTAGGAAAAGACATTCTCTTGAGAGATTTCAAGCATTTCCTGTATTTCTATTTTCTCACCAATTGTTAATAAAAGCATAATTTTTCTGAATATCTTTTAAGTAAACAAATCTCTAAACTCTTATACATGCTGTATGTGTCTCAATTACAAAACAAATATTTTTTTGAAAGTAAAATAATCTATACACCACTAATTTGAGGAAAGGAAGCACAATCCATTAATCTATGTATCAGTCTCAAGCCAGTTCATTTTTAAGCTAAAATCAACCAGTGTTAGTGAATGGCTGGGAATATCCATGTGAACAGTCACTGGAGGGCAGAAGTAATAACCAGCCTGTCAGTCATCTTAACTATCTTCAACAAATATTGATTTTGGGGGTAGATGCATACAGTATAATAGGCACACATTTAGAAATGTTAATAAAAATGTGATCTATTGCACTTTTCTCACTAAATACAAAATGCCAAAAATAATCTAAATAATTCTAAGAAAATTGTTTGCTTGGCAAATCCATCTGCAAGAGATGTGGAAATAAATCAAGGGTTCCTTGATGTGACATGGCATATTTAAACTAACAGATCAAATAGAAACACCAGCTACAATTCAAACAGTTACAACTCAGACTCATTAGAGACAAGAAAAGCAAATTCGATAAAAATATTATCTTACTTTGGTCATCTTTCAAAACAAACTGAAGAGTTAGAGAAGTACATTCTCAGTGCTCATGAGTCTAAATGATGGATTTAATATGAAATAGATCATTTTGCTATATTCTTCATATCTACAGCTAGCCAAAGCAGAGTTTATTTTTTTAATAAGATTCAAAATAATCTTCTCAAACCATTCTGAGCTCCCCTAATAATCAGATTTTATTTATATAGCCAAGACAAAATTCCAGGTAGAATTCTGTGCTCCTGCCTATGATAAATAACAAAAACATTCAAGGGCTGTGTGTCACTAATTCTGATCTTACAACTTAAATACAGGTTAAGCATTAGACAAGATTCATATCTCATATCTTGTCATGATTCCAGGTCAGCCAATGAGCTACTGTTGTCTTTGAACATCTTATTTGTTTTAAAACCCGGTTTGGTTTTGTAAATTTCTATTCCCATATTTCCCATAAGAAATCAACTTTAACAAATGGTAATACTGAGTCAACTGACACTAATTATTTAAAATTATACTAATCACGTGACCAGGTATCTTCAAGATGAAGCTGTAAATACACTGTAAACTTTAGCAAAATTAACAGAGGTTAATTTGAATTATAGATACAATGTCAACTTCTGTTCTGAATCAAACCCATAATATTCTACAGGCTGTAGATAAAACAGTTGGGTAAATAACACAGAAATTGAAATATGCTACAAAGGAGACTCAACAAAAAAAATAGCTGCTACATACAAGATTATAATGCCATCTTAAAATAACCCATTAGTTTGTTGTGAAACAAAACACATAAGCACTTTTCAATACCCTCAGATTTTTTCAGACCACCAGCTTCCACAGATTCATTATGAACTTTATATTTTACTGCTTGTATTTCAAATTTTTGCGTGCTTTCATGGTGCAAGAGATAATTTAAAAAAGGAAAGTACAGAAAAGTATACATAAATTAAAAATTATGAGACATAAATGAAACATAATGGCATGTTCTGCAACCCAGCAAAAGTAAAACCAAAGCAGTAAAACTTTAGAGAAGTGCAAAGCTTTTTCCACAGAAAAGCAGAAATCAGAAAAGTGAATTACAAGTAGCATTCAAAATTATTATCTAAGAAACTCATAACAAGTCTCTCATTAAGATCAGTCTGTGTCTCTAGCCCCTACTGCTTTGAAACTAAGGACTTTTTCATGCAGCATGCTGTACATACTTTTTCCTTAAATAACATTTTCCCCACTGCCTCTCCCCAGGCAACAAAGCAGCAAATGCAGGCAGATGAACATCATATTCACAGCAAACAAGCAAGGACTTTCTCAGAAGCAGAAGTCTGTCACTTGTAGAAATGTACTAAATGAGTATCTGAGCAATAAGCAAATTCCTAAAGGCACCTAAATGGTGATAAAATGATCAACCCTCACGTGAGAACTAAATTCTTGAACTGAACTAGTGAGGACAAAAGTACAAGTATCTAAAGGTTGTTCTGAGATCACTGAGCAGGACAAGCATGTGCTCTTCACTTACACTTCAGAACAGTGTTGTCATTTTCTTGGAATGTTTCATACAAGGTGACAATTTCAAGCACAGCAGTCTGAGAATTAAACTGAGGTCAGAAAAACCTGGCCAGTTAATAGCAACCCCAAAGCAGTCTGTTCTTTATGGGGCAGCAACTTCGAATAAATGAGATATATAAATATTTAATGCCAATCCTTACTTTCGCATAAATAAATGTAGCTCTTGGCCATGTACAGGAGCCTGTTCTTCCACAAGTTAAAAGAATCCCAACAGTAAGAAAACAGAGACATACTCACATATAAGAGGAAAATCACAGAAACTCATTTAGTTATCTATTTATTACAAAATTTGGGGTTTATGCTTAGTACTGTGAATTGACTTATTCTGTTTGATAAAACCAGTCTCAAAATGTTCATGTAAAGACAGAATAAATCACATTCAAGCTTACAAAACAGTCTTGCTGAAAGGGGACCTGTAACATATTACATTTGCATACACAAAATAATCTTGATTTTCTGTCTTTAAATAGCTATACTAAGCAAAATGGCATTTGCATGTGAAGAAAGGAAAATATTGAAAAACTTTACAGTAACATATTTCTCCATTTTGCATGTAAAAAGCCTAAGTAGTAAGGGAGTTAATACATTAAGTATTGTGCATAAGATAGGTAGAATCATATTGAATATTTATTAGAGTTAGCTCAGTTATACATCCTTCTTCCAGAGATATTATATTGGCTCGCATGGAGTAAGGGCCCAGATTGAAAAATTTTAAACATATAAACTGTCAGAGGATTTATTATGTAAGCACCACATCCTCAAATTCTGAAAACAGGACTCTCAACTCATGAGAATTTCACACTGAAAACCTGAAGGATGCCCAGCATGACTGGCAGAACAGACGTCCATGTGCACAAGTGCCATGAAGGACTGCACTGATTCATCCATCAGTAGGTTCCTGTTCCCTGTGCATCAGGCAGTGCAAGCTGCTGGCCAAAGCCTCCTGCATTTCAGTAGCAGACAAAACAATCTTTATGTATGCAGCACATACATGTAAATACTGTACAAAGACATAAATGTGCCTTTAAGAATAACAATTATATAAATGCATTACACATAAAGAAAAGGTGTATATCTCCCTTGCACCAAACACAGTAGAATTAAGTACATTTCGTAAAAAGTAGATCCTGCTTCATATACTCAGATGTAAATACATCTGCTAAAAAGTGTACATAAATTTCCTTGGTCGAATTCTAGCAGAATAGCAGATCATGTTCCTAAGGTAGACAATGTAATTGTTAAAACACAACAGTAAGGTCATTGTGAAAAAGGACTATGTTACAGTAACATTCAGAGGCAGCTATTTCTCCCAAAAGATACTTCCTGAAAGTACTGAGACACTGACAAAATTAGACTTTTCTCTCCTGTGACAACCCTCAGTTTCTTCATTCCTTTGAATATTGTTCCTGGTTATGTTTGTTAGAGTCCCTAAATCTCAGTTTAACTGCTGTTATTGATTCTTAAGGTCTGAAACACAGCTCTAAACAGAGTTTTTACCAGCTCCTTAAGTGTCTTATATAAAGCATTAAGGACATTGATATATTTGTTTTCTCTTTTGGAGAAGTACAGATAACTCTATCATTCTATACATCACCTTCATTGATTGGTTTATTTCTAAAAATATGTGGCAATTTACCTGCAGGACACTTGTTCCTAACTCATTAAGAGTGATCAGTAAACCCTCTGGTGTTCATTAGAAAGAAACTTCTGTACACAGCAGCAAAAAAATATTTCCTTCAACAACAGTGGTTCAGCACTTTAAGGTGGCTGTAAGGTTAAAGAAATAGAAAACAAACACATTGACTGTAATCTCTACTGTATCTCCTTATCCTGAATTCATCCTGGAGGCATAAGGGTTTGATTTATGCATGTTGGTTAGATTCCCTGCAACCCTTTTACCCAGTTTTTAATAATATTTATTTTCTGGGAGTTCATAAATTCTGAAATTTAGCAGAGAAGGTTTCTGGTGAAGTAATGAGCCAAAATATGACAAAACATCAATCAAAGGAGCTTGTGGCTTCTGACCCTATCTGGGCTTGGTTTTATGACTTTCATATCTTTGAAGTTATGAAAAGGAGACAAGATATGACAGGTACTGTGCTTGGAGAAGTCACTTAGTCAATTTAATTCCAGCCACCTGTGAGCAACACCACAGAACTACTTCAGCGAATTTGAAAGTGTTCAGCTGCCTATCTTTCTTTCACAGTAGTAACACATAAACACTACAATAGCTTGCAGGTGTATTGGGCTGACTTTCTTTCAGTCCATTGATGAAGTGAGGGATTTAAATAAAAGTGCAACAACATTACATTTCACCAGTGCAATCCATCAAACAAAATCAGAGATAGCCTTCAGAAGATCAGGAAATCTATAAATGCAATGCAAAATGTGGTTGTGTGAAGTCCTAAAATAGTACCATGGCCAGTTACTTCTGTATGATGGGTGAAAAGAAAGAAAATGAATCCTAATATATATCATAGGTGAGGCTCCTCACGTAGGGAATTTTAGCAAAATTAGAACTGTTCGCTCCCTTTTAGTTCTAGAAGAGGAATGCAGATAAAAAGTCTTGGTTATTTCCAGCTTTTGAGCTGGTGAGGCTTAGGTACCAAGAAATTACACTTTCTCAGGGCTTTTAATGAACGTCTGGATACTTGGTCAGCCCAAAAGATAGAAAAAAATCTAATTTTAATATGTTTTTAGTTTTATCAAGGTGGAGATTTTTGTCTTTGAACAAGCCATAGCAGATCTTTCTGAAGTCGGTGAAGATGCTTCAATTTTCAGCAAAAACTGAATCAGTGCCTTAGGGAAATAAGATTGCCATATTGTTCCTTTGGGGAAGAGGAGAAGGTTTGAAGAGTTGATTCTGAACAGAAACAAAGTTAAAGTTACAAAGTTGAAAGAAAACAGGAAAAGGCAACCGAGGCAGCCTGTTGAAAGGCTAAACTGCGGCCGTAGGAGTGGCATCCAACTACAATTTCGTGCAAAAATTTAAAGACTGAATTACAGAGAAATATGTGTAGACTTACTTTAATACTTTTGTTTCATTTAAAATATTCATACTTGATACAGCAAAGATAACAATAGAAGTCAACATATTTCAGAAACCAGAGTTCTGGAAGTTTGTGGTACATTAGTTGAGGGTAAAGCCAGAAGGCAGGAAAAAAGGATGAGGAAAGTAAGTGTGGGTCTTTCTGTGCCAATTTTCTCTCCTGCCTGAGGCTGCCACTTTGGTAATAACCTGAGTTTCTAACACCTTATATTACACAGGAGGCTCAAGACTCTGAAAAGTTATGTACAATAAAAATCTGAGAAATGTGCAGAGAGTAATGGTATCTGTTAAAACTTTAGGCTTAGCTCTGTTAAATTTAGGCTTTCTGGTAGGAATAAGTTAGTTGGAATGCTATCATTCAGAGGCAGACAAATGACATTTGACTTTTAAGGGAGGGGGACATATGTGTTTGTGGAGGAAACAAGCCCCAGCCTCTGAGTAGGCCAACATTGGAGCATCAACCCACATTTTAACTCTCTCAACAGATACGTTTTGAACCCTTCATGAATCATACACAGACTAGAGATAAATAGGCAGCATATCAGGAATTTGAGTGTTACAAGAATAGCATTTACACGCCTTCTAAACAATTTTCATAGGGCCAGCTTCCCATCAAAGACAGTAAAATAGAAAACATTCTCAGGAGCTTCAGTCGTGTGTCAGTACTGATTTCTTTCTTTAATTTTTTTTTTTCAGGCACTTTACAAATCCAGTACAAAAGCTGGTACCTCTGCACTTAGCTCACTGACAAATCTATTAACATGGCAGATGCTCTCCTTGCATCAAACATCAGAGGTCTTTCACGCTTAATGGGCAGAGTCTTTTCTCATTCTGAAAGAGAGCTTCCTGACGGAGGCGAGAAGATCAAAGCACAATGAGAATGAGATGGGGAGCAAGACCCAGGAGTTCTAATCCATTTATATCATCCTGTCTTTCAATATTGTGAGCAAATCCCCCTAAAATGAATGCAGCCTGTAGTGGAAGTTAATCCTGATCTGTGAGATTACAAAGGTGGAACAGGGAGCTTCACATAAAGGGTAACAAGAGGAAGGGTGTCAAGTCTGTTCCTTACCAAACGACCAAAGGAAAAAAATGGAACAGGAAACCTTGCTCCTTGGTGCTACTGTGAATGCATACTCTGGGAAATTTTAATTCTGAGAACTTCACTAAATATTTCACAAAGCTTTTTTTTTTTTTTTTTAATAATAGAATAAAAGGAATAGAAAACTACAAATTACTAGTTTTTCCAGTAAGATATGTCTATGTTATATATATGTGTGTACATATATATATATATAGTAACTTATGCAATATTTATCAATACCACCCTGTGTTTGAGCTTGCTCCATTTCCATTTTTAAAACTGATTTTCTATATGGATATTTTCTATGTTTGTTTACGTATAGGCATAAGTAGACAGAATAATATATAGGCTATTTTTAGCTAGCAGTTATGCATCTTCTAACACAGAAAAAGCTGGTGGTTACCTTTGGAAATTGTTATTGCATTATGAAAACCACTATGCAACTATATGAGAGCCCATGAAGAACACAATAATATTTCGAATATTAATTCCTTGAGTCATGATTGCCTAAATAACCTTCTCTTTCACACTGCAAGCAACTTGAAAACCCAGTATGTTTTTCTGCAGTACCTCAAATGTTCATCTCCAGTATTTTGATAGTTCCTCAGTCCACAAACATTCTCCAACAACTCTCAGTGCAGTGATTTGCAAAAGGAATCAGGGTTTACCATGTAATTATTTATACACAATCATAGCATTGAAAACTATTTTTAAAAATCCAATCCCTGTTTCCTGTAGTAATTTTGAAGCTGTGAAATTCTCTCAAACTTTTCTGCAATAGAGTAATTTACTTAACTAGAAGAGACACAACATATTTGCATTTAAATAAAAATTCCCCTTAAAATTACTTATAAAATTAAAAATGGATTTTCTAAGACTACGTAACTCTATTAGTTGCCAATGCAGAATAACACTCAGTTTGTGCCTGATATGACCTCAATAAGGGCAACAAAAAAAAAAAAATTCTTTTTGAACTCAAAGTCACTTGAACCTGGCCATAAAAAGCAGATCACCTTCACTTATGAGAAGTGTGTAGATTGGAAATTCACAGAAAGAATTCAGCTTTACTCTGGTGATAGTCCTACAATCACCACTGAATAAAAACATGCACTATGTTTTTACCCAAGTTGTTATGGAAATTATGTCTCCAAAATTCTGGGATGTGGTTAGTCTAATTCGAGCAATGCAAAACCATACTGCATTCAAACACAATCTCACTAGGACAACTGCTGTCAATACCCTGTCAAATATATCTATTTAATTTTTGTATGTTACTTGGAGAAAAACAACATTCCCAAGTTCAGAATGCCATGGCACGCAGTTAGATTACTCACGCAGAAGGTGCTAGAGCTGTTGAGATAGATGTCTCCTGAAAATCAAGACCTAATATGTGATCTCAGCAAACCAGAAATTAGTGGCACATACTGCATGTTTATGTTTGATTTTGCATCAACATCAAAATGTGGATGTCATATTCATAAAGCACTTTCAGAAACACACGTCCTAAACCTGCATGTAGAATATGGCAGGAAATTGCTAGCTCCAGTACTATGGGGTTTAATAATTTCAGAGATAAGCATAGATCCAGTATAGGCTTTACAGTGCTTTTATAGATACCATTGTGTAAAATATATAGCTGAGAGGAGATAAAATTTGGACCCTGTAGGCAGAAGTTCAGTGGGGAAGTTTCTATTCAGAGATACTGGGGCTGAGTTGGTCTGGCTCCATCACAGAACCTCACTTTGCAGCCTGATGTGTATGGATCAGCCAGGATGAAAACTGTGATCCTTGTTCTCTGTGAACATTCACAGGCAAAGCTGAAGGGTGGTAAAGTTGAAAGCAACTTCCCATACATGATCCAAAAGTAATAAATGGTCATTTTCTCCCAGCTGAAATGCAAAAGAAGGGGCAGGGAGAGAACATGAGTATGTAGAGGTCAAGCACTGGAACATCAAGGAAGAATTTAAATGATTATTTTTAAACATTCCAGTGCCAAGTATTTTCTCCTTCTCAAGATATTTGAGGTGAGTACACAAGGATACAGAGCTTGTGCTTAGGCATTTATATTTTCTTCTAGGTCAGATTAAGCTAATGTAATAAAGTAATGGAAAACCACTGATAGATCTTGGCTGAAGACATGGATGTCAAACTTTCTTTAGATAACAGAAACACTTTTTGACAGAGAGGGGTATTTGTTAGTGACTTTCCATCTACTACAAAGCACCTTGAGTTGTCTTGGCACAGTGACTTGCCATATGGAGTGATGTGTGACCTGTGTTAATTTTGTTCCTATCAAGATATTTTGTTCAATTTCCACAGAGATGCTGTGATGGAAATTCTTGTTTACATATGGCAGCAGGGAAACATGAAAAAATGCCAGGTTTTCAGAAGCAGGAATACATGAAAAATTGCAGGCTTTTAAGGACATTTAGAAAGGATCATAATTCCATAAAAATTCCCAACGATTCATTACCATTCTTTCCCTGTTACCAGAAAAAAAACCAAACTTTTTGGTAACAACAACAACATTGCTTCATTTCCCAGTAATGAGGCAATTAACTAAGATGTCCTTTTACATTTTTTTCCTAATGTAAAATATTTGAATGTTCAAATACTCTTACATTAAGCCTTAACAGCAGTAAATTTCTTTGATGAAATTCTTCCCCTATACTTAAAACAACAACTGTTCTTGAAGCAGCAACAACTATTCTAAAGGAAAGATTTGGTCAGCCCTTGTTTCTATCTCTGTAATGGACAAAGTTGTTTCCCTCATTGTTTTCAGTGTTGACTCTCAAATGATTCTTTAGACAGTAACCATATTTTCTCTGAATGCAAATCCAGCTGTTTATACCCAGTAACATTGGTCATTCTTTAACTAGTTTGCTCCCAAACCCAGATATCTGGGAGATATTCTATCAAGTTATCAACTTATCTGTTGTCAGTTGATGAATTTCAGATAATCACAGATCATTTCATATCAACAACTACATCTGTTCTCCAACGGACTAATAAATTGGTTTTATTTGTTTCAGGACCCACCCATTTTGATTACCAAAGTTACTGTATTTACTTTATTTTAAATATACTTTGTACTTTTACTAGTCTCTACTTTCCAGTAGAGTCCAAAGTCTGTTATCAAAAATATCATTATAAAATAACTTTTAACAGTACTACCAGCATGCCTTAAAGTTATTTTTAAAGACTAATAGGTATATAGCTAAATGGAGTAAGACAAAAAAGGATACATATATCATATATATATATATATATAGTGCATATATATATCATATATATATACATTTACAGCAATCTCTAAAAAATTCCAGAGTTATTTGGGTTATATCCTACTCTTTTTTTGTGTCAGTGCAAGTCCAGGGTCAAAATCTGACCAAGCAGGAAATTAATTGAAGCAAGATGTTTGATTATAACTATGAGAATTTTCTTTTCAACAGGCTTTGTATTAATCCTTTTTCTAGTCCACTGGGGTGACCATGGGAATATTAAGGGAATTATTTGAAGATGAGTTTGATCTGGTCTGAAATATCCTCATTAGTGCTGATGAAGAGCACATTGTAGAGAACCCACTTTAAAAACAGCAGCTAAAATATGCAGGGCTGAGAGGCAGAAGAAGTTGAGATAAAGTTTTTGCTCACGTAAATTGCAATAGCAGTGAGGTCAGCAAAACTGCAGGAATCCTTTCCAAACTTTTTTATACATTAGCTAATTCCATTTGCGTTGGAAGTGGGTCCCACATGGCACTGTCTCATCTGTCACTGAGTGGGTGGGCACATGTTCATATGTACAGTGATAGAAGAAATACGACCAACTGCAGAGTAAAGAGAAAGCTGAAGAAGAAGGGAAGTAATATGACTTGAAGATCTCCACACACAATAATAACCTGCATCTAGCAAGAAAATTCTGGTAAACCCAGAATATTAAAAATATTCTGTTTACCTAGGCAACCTGTGAGAAGCAATGCCACACATTCAGACAATTTTTAAATGGTAGCTCAAATGCCATCCCCTCCCCCACCTTCTCTCCAGTATTTTCATTTACAGAAATACTCATAAAAACACCAGTACTTTTTTCCCCGAGCAATGTAACTATATCCAACACCCTAGGTTGGTATCAGAAGTCTACTTTAGCAATGCTCCTGTGTACAGTGTTTATTATCTTTAAGAAAGAAACAGAGCTAAGGCTACAGAAAAAGAAACATTTTCAACATTTTGATTATATAAACTAATAAATATTCTCCTCCCAGACCTAGGATCCTTGAAGTCAATACTTTCTGAAAATAAATTGTTTCTTACTTTCCATATTAAAAAAAAAAAATTCACAATCAATAGAGAGGTCAAAAGTCTTTCTTCACAAAATATTTTTACAGCATTTTTTTTTCTTCCCCCTTTTCTTCTCCTGAAGGACTAAACATTAGAAAGCTCTAACAATCACAGCTTCACATCTTTGCAAATTCAGTTGAGTTTAAAACGTGGACTCCCGCACAGAGGTGACACACACATGATTTCATGTATTTGCTACCGACAGCTGCATTTCCTTTCCCTCACAAGGTTTATTACCTGTCCTCATGGTCCCTGGTTTTAAATAAGGCTCTGACCTAGCAAAGCCTTATCCTATCATATGATCCATCATATCCTCTTCCTGCATCGCCGATTTACAGTGCAGTACCAGATTTATTGGAAATGTATTGCTTTGCTGTGATTTATATTTGTGCAAGTCACTGAATCACAAGAGCTATTAAGTCTTCAGGGCAGGAATCATCTCTGATGATACATCTGGTAAATGTATCACATTCATTCAGTAGCTACAGAGTCCAAAATTAGGTTTCAGTTATATTGAAAAAACAGTATCAATAATCAATAACAACAATTCTTTTCTAGTTTTATGCAATAAATAACATCTGCAGTGGTTGAGGAACATAAGGTCATTTTCTGCAAACTTTCAAGTTTTGTATTACCAAAATTAAGAAGAGGAAAACCTTTATGTTATTATAATAGAACAGGAACTCTGCTTAGCTTGATAATTCAAGGCTTCTTGAATTAGGTGCCAACCTGAAGAAAAAGACATTGGAAGGGAGAATAGCCTGGTTTTATTTTTTCATCTCTTTCTTCTTCTACTCAGACTTTTGAAGAAATGTCATGCTTTCCTGTGATAAAAGTGCAGTGAATTCTTTCCCAGCCTCTCCCATTTCTCTACAGTTCTGTACAGTTAGATTAATATGATTAGGAATGGAGTACAACTGTTTTGTTGCTCCCTCTGGAACTTAAAAAGGAAAATTGGACAACTTGGCAATGCTCATTTGCACTCAGCAGCTTGACTAAAATTTATCTCAGGATAAACAAGAAAACAATGTGAAACAAGTTTTAGAACAAACTGCCTTGCACAGGCCTGGGCTGTTCTCAGCATCAGCTGCTTGTTTGAATATGCTTCAAAAGAATATCACTCACTAACCAAATTGGCAAAGCTCTTTATTTAATGTAGTGAGGTAACCCACTGGACATTTTTCACTTGTGGAATGATGATAATTTCAAATCAAAAACAGCCAAAAGCAAACCCCGGAAAACCATCACAATAAAAAACCTGCAGATAAAACTATTAAAAAATAAGATTTTAATCAAAATTTACCAGACTGCTCCTAACTGCAGGGTTAGCACCAATACTTCCTCAGCAGTGGAAAGCCATGGTTGCCACAGCTCTCACTACATAATAACTATCAGGAAATTCTGGCTGCTCAATGGTGATGACAGTAGGATACCCACTGACTACATGACAAACACCTCATTAATATGGCCTCTCATTATACACAGCAATCACTATTTATATTTCATGAGATCATAGATCTTTAATGTGTAGTTCAGATCCCCTTTGGCTACAGAAATCAGAGATAACCAGAGAGGGAAGGTAATGGCATGAGCTGCATGAGATCACCTAAGCTGCACTCATACCATGTTGGTTTTCAGCTGGACAGCATTCAGCTCACTGGCTGCTGCCAGGCCTTTGAGTATCTCCAACTACAGAAAAATGATCCATAATAAATCATCTCTTGGGATAAAAGATGAAGCCACCCCCATAACTGACTCCTAGCCCTACTGACAAAGTACAGCTGTAGAATGAATCTGTAGAATGTAGAATGAAGCTGTAGAATCACATTTTTACTATAAATTTGTTATTCAAGAAGAATTTTTCTTCTTGCAGGATGTTGCCATCCTTAAGTTTTGGTAAGATTCTGTGGGAAATACTTGACAGGGAGGTATCCAATTGCTGATTGGCCACACCAGTTTTCTTTTGTATTCCCCATAAGGTAAGAATATGTTGTAAAAGCACCATATGAAATCTTGAGTGGCTATTGAACCTGGTTATGTTTGTAATTTATCTTGAGATCCAAGCTTAATATCTAGATTTCACAGATAACAGAGAAAGTCCAAAATTATATGGGTTTCCTGAACACATGCATGAACCCCACAGCTGCACCAAAATTAAATTGACTAATTCTCCCTTCTAGATATTAAAAAAAAATGTAGAGGGCTTTGAAAATTTTGTTACTACAATTCCTAAAATGAATTACTTTTAAAACTGATCATTGCATCTATTTAAAAAAAATAGCTACTAAAATATTAGTTTACTATTGGACAGTTTGTCCTCTGGATTTGTTAAGAGAACTTTTGTTAAAGAAGCTCCTAGAATTTAAAGTAGATATTCCAATAAATAAATAAATCTAACCACTATTATGAAACATGGCTCTACAGATGGACCAGCATAGAACTAATGGTTGGAAAAGAACTTAAGAAAAAAAAAAGGGAGAGCAAGAAACTGCTGCAATTACTCTCCCACCTTTAGATTATTAATCACAAGGCAGCTGCCAACTGGCCTTTTATGCCGAGTTAAGTAGTCACCCAGGTTGTAGTTTTTATTTTATTTGCCCCAAGTAAGCTATTACTTCAGGATTCATATTCTACTTTAAAAAATTGACTTAAGAATCAGAAGTGTACTTTGCAGACTGTCTTCTCTGGAACAAAAGGGAAGATTAGGCATAATCTCCATATCACTCCAATGCTCCTAGAATAAGGGTTATAGCTAGGTGAGGTGGCAAGCACAGTTATTCCTGAAATGAGGAGATAACACATATCAATACCTTCTGAAATATCTGCAGACTAGTCAGTGGTGGCTGTAGACACATTAGGAGAAAGATGTATAACTTGGAATAAGTAGTTCTGGAGAATGACACCCAGCTTTGTTGAAGAATTAATGAAATAATCAAGGAATGTGCCTGAACGTATGGCTATTAAGTCTGATTATCACTACTAATATGTAGTTTTTAATTATGTTACCTGTTTATTTCTTAATGTCTTAGCAAAATAAAACAAAACAAAACACAGCAGAAGAGTTCTATGAGATTTCCTGTCTTTAAAATCAAGGGCAGATTCTACCTCACTTTGCACCATGCAGTATCACTTGCTCTGCTGCCAAATGACTGCAGTTACCACTATTATGACTGGCATCAGTGCAAGCCCTTTAAGCTTTGAAGGAAGCAAATAAATAGAGTAACAGAAAATTTAGCACAAAATGGGTTACTGGCAAACCACAATAATTTCCTAGAAAAGCTCAAGCTTCTTAAACAAAAGAAAGAATTTTGTATCTCCTGAGGCCAGTTCCATCTCTCAATTTACCCTCTGTTGTACTGGAAGAGACTCTAAGTAAGCCAAAGAGATAAGCTTTAAATCTACTGCTTGAAAACATTTTATCCTCTCATTCAAATAGGTTCATTAAGTAAATCTGACATACAGCACCGAAAACTCTTTACATGCTGCAAACATTTCCTTACAAATCAACAATAATAAAGAAATCCAAGCCTGATCCTGCAGCTTTTATTTTGAAAAGTCAGTGAGAAATTGAGATTTAATCTCATTCAAATTGAATTAAGCACCTTAAATTAGCAGTACAAAATCAGGATTTCTGAACCCTCATGAATCTAAGTGACAGGTGAAGAAAGACCTCCAGCTCAGACACATGGAGTACTTGATCAAGACAGAAGTGAACACAGCTCACTCATATTTAAAACATTCTTCCATATATTTTTAATAAAATAACTGATACAAATTCAAAACCAACTTCATAAATCAAACATTATTCAGTGTATGAGGCTTCAAGGTTTCCCCTGTTATGGCTGTGAGCGTGCCTGTCTCTGAGACAAGGGTTTTGCACTTGAATGCTTGAGGTTTTATGAAAGGTTTATTGGATTTCATAGTCCCTTAAGGGGAAACCCTTTAAATGTCTTTGCAATTATAAGTCTAATAACAATTTCAGCTCTTGGACAGAGCCTTGACTTGACAAAGATAAGGAACTGGAAGTTGCTCAGTCAATACAAAGCTATTAATCTCTGTCACCCCGCTGTCATTGTGGCTCAGGGAAACAATGTAGTTTCTTGACCTACGTGAAGCTGTGTAGTGATTTTATTCAGGATGTCAGCATTCATCAGCACAGATTTTGTCACACCCCAACTCACTTGAAGAGCTCCCAGTTCTTTATCTTGACTGCATTGACACCCTTCAGATACCAGCAGTTTGTTTCAGTCTCTGCTTATTATTATTATTTAGCACCTTCTCATGTGTAAAAGCCTTCAAGAATAAAGTCTTGATTTGGAATATAAGCAGTTTCATCACTGCCTTCTGCGTCCTCAGAGGACAGTTTTTAGTTGCCAAATGCTATACGTGCTTGCATATTCAAATTAAGGTTAATTTTGTTCATCTTCAGGAAAATTAGATTAGTATTTTTCCTTAGTGGTGCGCTTTTTAATGTCATCCGTCTCTGATCTTGAAATACAGTGTGAGAACATAGATCAAACTCTTAGCAAATTATCCTGCCAATGTTATCACAGGAATGCACAATTAGCGTGGATTTGTCTTAAATAAGCCAAATTTATCTTTCTTTCTTGGTTAGTGCACCCTTGCTGTAGGAGAAACTACAGCACTGATTCGTTAATGAACCTATTCTAAAGTCTTGGTGAGCAATGAAAAGACCCCTCACTTTCTTCTGGAAGACTTTGGAGAAGACTACAGTGATAGTTTAATAGATGTATACCAGCAATGTGCTTACATAAATATTAAGACTTCACAAAATATCACATGCAAACATCAAACTGATGCAGAAAGAAGTAATCTAACCAGTTCATGCAGAGTGATAACTGCACTCAAACCTTTAATAAATATTTTCTAAAGGGATTACTGAGTAATGAAAATGTGTACGACAAGAAAATCTAAATAAATTACAAGTAATGTAGGAGTGATAATTAGATGGGTTATTTTAACTGCCCAACACCAACTTATTATACTAAACAATATATATGAATACTAGCAAAACCTAACAAATATTAGTAATCTCTACAAAATACTTAACAGTACAGTATTCTTGTATTACACTTAGTGGAAAGTAACCTCATTGACTTCAGCAAAACTATTCTAGAATTTCTCTGAATAAATAAGATTTTCAAAGTGAAACGACATTCTACCAAATTTGCAATGTTGATAATTTTATATTGTATAATGAATATGAATAATACTTTAAAACTTCAGGGGTGTTTTGTTTTGGGGTTTTTCTCAGTGAGTATTTTGAATGCAAGGAACTACAAGAGGAAACTAACTAAAATTACAGCAATTGATTACTTTTCTTTCAGGCAGTCTAGGGGGTTTCTATCCACCCTTGTTTCCTTTTTTTATCTCTTCTCCTTCACTCTTCAGTTTGTCCCTTTATGATGTTCACCTTTGTCCTACTACCCTTGTATTCTTACTCCTTCTTGCCCTTGCATCTGTTTCTACTCTCCATCTGTATTGCTGAACAGGTTGCAGAGCAAGTTATAGAACAACTTTCAAATCCACAACCTGCTCTCTTCAATGTAGTCCTTCCAGTGTGCGAGACTGACAGAGGCAGTGCTGGTTCAGCAAAGTCACCATGAATAAAGGTGAGAGTGGGCAGCTGCAAAAATAAGCTAAGAATAAGCTTCAAATGAAATTTTTGTCTGTTTTTTCTCTGTAGGCTTCAGAGTATGAAGGTTTTGAAGTTGTTTTATAATGTGGGTTCACCTGGTTGAGGAAAGTAGTTCCATTACTTTCTTTTCTTGCACTGGACAACCCTAAAATCAACTCTCTCAGAAGACATTCTTTCATGTGTCTTCTGGTAGCTACAGAAATTGAAATTAACGGGGAAACTGAATTAATGCATCATTTGTCTTAATCCTGTCAAGGCAAGAATCTATGATTGTTGAAGTCCATAAAGCTGTTCCCAGTAGCAGAGGATTAGCACCTACAGGTATAGTTGGAATTTCTATTTTTCTGCTACTTTTTCCACACTGATATATTTCATAATAGACTAATTGCCTGTATCTTTTAGTGTATTTTCATCCTCAACTATCACTCTCCCTCCTTTCAATCTTATTGTGGTCTTTATCTTTTCCTCATCAGTTCCATTAATCACATTTTCTGGCATTACAGCCATTACTAAGAAAGAATACCAATCTTGTATATTGTGAATATGCTTCAAATCTTCATAAATCTTTAATCCAAAGTCCTTCCCCCTGTTCTCTGCATGTATATATGTGCATGTATTTATGCACACACATGTACAGCGTCTGGCACAAGAAGCCTTCAGTTACTCAGGGCTGTTAATACACGACAACAAAAGCAGCAACACAAAGGCTAATGCCAATTATAGAGCCAAGGATTGTATCATTCATTCTGATCTCTCACACTGTTTCATTAATACTTGCTTATCAACACAAGCCAGTACTTTTCATCCTTCTGGGCCAGTGCCAACACTACATTGCAGTTTGACCAAGCGTACTGCAAAATGTGCACACTCGCATGCCCTGATACACTGTGCACATCTCCTTTTAACCTCTCTCAATGCAAATTAGATGGGGTTGACAGGAGAGCACAAACAGATTTTGGGAAGTAACATTTTTGTACAGTAGATTATCTCATTATTAATTTAGCATTTTCTTCTTTTTCTTTCAGTCTCTCCATTCTTGAATTCTGCTTGGTATTTTCTTTCCAATACTTCACCAAATTATATTCTTGGATATGCTCAAACCTTATGTCTCATCCTCACAACAAAACACCTAAGGTTTTGGTCTTTGATTTGGGTTTTTTTCCTATCTTTGTTCATTCTGTTATTCAGTATTTATCCTCATTCCATCTCATATGGCCAAAGGAGATTTGCCCACAGTCCCTTAGATTTTCTGAGGAAGGTATAGATAGTATCACGTACGGTCCACCAGGAACAAGGTGTGAATTTATGGCTACTGATCCTGCTCAAAGACAGTTGAGTTCATGGTAAGGACACAATTCCATATGTAATCCAGCAGTGCCTGTTACCACCTTCAGGGCCCATTTTCTGGGCAGACAGATGAGGCATCAAATATTTCCTCCTGACTTGCTTCTCCTCTTTCTCATCATTTTTATAGCACTGAAAGGGTTCACCCCATCTCACAAACACAAATGTTTTTACTTCCTTGGACTCATAGGACCTAAAGATTCTAAAGTAATTTATACTTCCTGTGGTTTTACACCATTTTCCAGTTCCAATGTTTCTTAAAATGTCAATGGCTATTTTTTGCCTCAATATATAATAAATTTGAAATAACAATACTTCAACTGTAACACATGGTGATTCTTGAATTCTGTGGCTCCTTCTTTCACTGTCTTTATATTAATACACTTCATACTGATATATATTTGTATACGAAGGAATTAATCCCTCTGCTTCAATTTTACCTTGCTGGATATAATATGTTTGTAGTGACCAAATAATTAGTGATTGTGAAACACCTTTAGTACCTAGAAGCAGTGTTCTATCTAAAATATTAGATAAAAGCTATAAGTTAACAGTACTCTTGTTTAGGTGTGTCAGTTTGAAAAAATCAGCAATATATGACAATGTAAGTAAAAATAGACCTGCATGATAATTTAAAAATGACTCAACGCAGAAAATATTCAAATATTCATGGGATTAAAGATAGAGGTTTTCTGATCCTGCACAAGGAAATTCTCTTTGTTTCAATGGCTGTTTAATCCCTCAATCTCTCTAGCTAGATGATATTTAAGTGGAAAATGCTTTAAGAGCACAATCTCTGCAAAACCATAATATCTGATCCTTTAAATCTGAGTATATGTTAGTGACTCTGGCACTATAAATTTTCATGTTATAACTGTTTTCATTTATAAGTTATGTTGTAAAAGTTAGATTGCACTGTAAACCCTTCTCCTTTGCAATGAATAAAACAGAAGCATATCCAGAAATGCTTCCTGAGCTGCAGAAGCTGTAAATCAGTGGAATTGCAGCATGTGGAACAATGCACCTCTCCCAAAACGCTTTCAGAAAAAAATGCTTCATCTGCTTGAAACTTGTTGATAAATGGGATGAGATTTAAATCTATTTTAGAATAATTGAGAATGTATGATACAGACAGATTTTGTAAGTCAAAGAATTTCCACTGTTTTGGCATGATTATTACAAATCAACACTTCCAGGAGTGTTTTCTTTTGCGCAAGCATTCTAACACAATGCTACTTCCCATTAAATTTAAATTTGCTTTAAGAGAGTACAATAGTTACTAGTGATTTATAGTGAAGTAAAGAAGAATCAAGCCAAACATTTCTCATTAAATCTCCAGTTTACTTTGACTGTGCCTCACTTCATTATTTTGAATAACACTTCTCAAGAGAATTAACAAATCAGTATTTATGCTAATTATTTTCAAGATTTTTAGAAAAACTTTCTGTCAGTGCATGGAGCAATGAAAGAGGAGCTGAAAAATGCAGTGTTTCATCTACAAGATGTCCCAGTAGAATAGTAGCACAACAAACTTTTGTTTGACAAAAGGCTGGGGCAGTTCCAGTGCTCATTCACTGGATGATAAAAGCATGAGAGGATGAAATGAAATCAGAATTAAGACTGAAATTTACTGAGCTTCCCTCCCCAACATATATTTATTTTTTAAAATTATTATTTATTTTAAATTAAATTCTGGAACAAAAAAAGGCCTTGGTTTTATGAAACATTTCAAATGCAACAGAAACATGTAGACTAGAATAGTAAAATTTTCATGTGTTTGTGTTTTGGTCTTTGCACTCAGGTGAGCTGATTCCTACCCCAATGCCCTAAATAAGTCTCTTGTTCTCTATATCAATAAAGTCACAAAAGCAAAATGAAATTGTATTTCCTAATATAGATCAGAATTTGGGGAAATAATACTCTTCTCATAAAATCTGAAAGAAATTCTGTCTCACTGAAAGCAAGTTTAAGCATGTAGATTTAGTAGGAATTGCCTATTTATTCTGTAGTGAAAGCTAAATGAAAAAGTCAACCTAGTGATATTGTTTTCATCATCTCTGGTAGGTTGGAATCTAAAACCTTCAGTTTAAAGGTAACTATGACTTTTGAGCTAGGTAGTCTCCTAATAAATATGCAACACTTTGTTCCTTTCCCCAGTGAAACTCTAATTATTCTCCATACAAACTGCAGTAGCTCAGGGGAGAGTAATGAAATAAGCTGTATTTTTGCATATGTCAGGGCCGTAGCAAGAGATCTGTCCTGCCAGAACACACTGAAGTCAAATTTCTAGCTTCCATTGGGTAACGACATGTCTTTACAACAATCTTGGTGGGATAAAAATTTCAAGGGAAGCAGTATTTTGGCAAGGCATAAGTAGAATTCTACTATGCTTAAGTTTTGAGCTTCTAAATTTTCACAGCTCTCATAAATAGGGGTGTATTTGGGTTTATTTATTCACAAATCATGGTATGTTACAACACGGATTTGATCGCGTTCAGGGATGAACCGTTCCACAGTGAAAAACTGTTAAGCATTAATTGTCCTTATACAGCTGCTGGAAGAATTTGTTTTTCATCTCACGCCTCATTATCCACCTTACTGCAGATCTGTGGGTGTAATAACCATAAAATGATCCAAGTGTCCTATTATTGTCCAATTACTGAAATGTAACATGACTGTTTAGGTTCAGATTGCTACTTGACCACTTTGCATCTGGAAGTTGTTCCTATGAACAGAAATGTATTTTTTCACTTATACACTGAAAACACCAACACTCTGAAGTCTTTTATCATAGGAACTAAAAAAAGGTCTTAACAACTAGTAAAGGTGGCCAGGCATTAAAAGTTCCTTCTTTGAAACAGAAGTTACCTACACAACACCCCAACACCAGCAACACAACATTCTGTAATTAAAATTCTGAACAGAAAAACAGAGTGCCCTGATTATACAGGCCAATGAAAAATGGGAGCAGCGTTTGGAATCTTTCAAGCAGACAAGGCAGTGATGCTCCATAAAAAGACGAGAGAAGGTCACATTATGTTAACTCGAAAATAATGAAACTAGAGAGTTCAAATACTATATTCTAGCTCTGGCAGCAGACTACAGAGATGGGAAGTATTTAGCCTGTTTTGGAAGCCAGAGGACTCTTCTCTCAAAGACTTTTTTGTTGTTGTTTTTAACTCTTAGAATTTATGCACTTTATTAAGAACTTCAGTCAGGAAGTACAACAGATTCATCTCCTTTCTCCTCTATCTGATCTCTTCACTATTGCCTTTGAACTCTGGGTGAACTGGATTTGATTTTAAGTTGCATATCTATTACCTCTTCATATGGCCTCTGACAGTGCACCTATTTTGAAATTGGATGTTTATACAAGAAAGAACTTTTACTCTTCAAAAAGACCAAAAAAAATCTCACATTAAATACAAACCTGTGATATAAGTTTGTTTTGAAGAATTGTGAAAGGAAGAAAAGAGGACTGGTGGTATTTTAAACACTAAATGCAGTCTACATGTCACCCAAAATGCCATTAACACAGCATTCAACAGAAAGATTTGTTTGAATGAAGACTGCAGGATTCATCACCAAACCTTTTTCTAAATGGGAAGCCTATCAGTATGCTCTTAGTCTGCACACATTTTATTGTGTTCTTCATAAAGACAAAGGGAATTCGAATTTAGTCTGGAGGTGATCGACTAGAACTCTGCAACTGCACTTACACCAGCTCTACATCAGGTCCTGTTTTAATACACACACACAAAAATCATAATGAAGCAATTACAAACATCACACAGAAAAGGCCAGGAAATGACAGCAGGAGTCACTGCACACTTTATTCCAAGAAGCACACACTTAAAAAAACCCACACATATCATTACAAATTCTGCTAAAGGCCAAGTACAACTCTCAGCATGACCTGCTCCCCTTAAAGAAATGGTCTATTCTACAAGATAACTTAAGGTTTGCTTTAATGAATTTGTTGTGTGTTACATTTTTTTCTTCCCTCCTCCAGTGTATTTTTTTCCTAGGGTCAATTTGCAATTATTAACTGGGATAATGCATAATGAAAAGGAAGAAGTGGTAAAAGTTTACAAGAGAACATCAGTGTAAATGCTGAATGTAAACGAGAACAAAGGTCTGTGTGCTAAGACATATAGTCAGGAAAAAAGGCTGAGATATGAGAACAGACTTGCTGTTAATGGAAAAAAATTCAATTCTCCCTGATAGACAATGTTATCTAACATTTATCATTTATCTGTAAGTTGTTTGAAGACATGTTTTCAGCTTTTAGGTTAATTATCAAATTCACAGCTCCTCCTGATTTTCCTCAAGAACTCTCCCACACATTGTGCCTTATCTACCAAAGATACCCTTGTTTAAGAAATGTAACATATATATGCAATACCTTTCAAAATTATCTGTCAATAATGAAAAACCAAAGTACCAATAAAAAATTTAAGCCAGAGGCAAAATTATAGCAACTCAGATGAAAAATGTATAAACAAACAACCCCCCAACCCTCTATAAAGAAATCAAGGAACTAGCACTGTAAAAATTTCCTTCTGATAGGTAGAATTTCTTTAAAAAAAAACCCAAGGCTTTTCTACATATATTATTGAATCTTTTATGAAAGTTGCAACAACTTCAGCCTCTGGAACAATTACAAACATTAAGAATTATAATTAATTTCTGTTTAAAAAACACCACACATCAAGGAACTTACTGGAAATAACTGAAACTAGCTGATTCACAAAAGGTCTTTTATTACGGTAGTTCCCAGGTTTGCTGTTCTGACAACAGAGATGAGTCTTTCACTGAAGGTTCAAAGACAGTAATGGGAGTAATATAAATAACAGGTATGAAAATGACAATTAGGAGTAACGGTACAAGCAGTAAAGGGACTGTCAAAGTCAGGAAAGTAAAAACAGGTTGTAAAAGGAGCAATGTCTGTAATGTTAGTGAACATGTTCTAACTACTTCTAATTCCAACAGCTCAGCTGGGAACTCTGCTATAAGGGAGGAATGCAGAGTCGTTGAAAGTCAGGAACAGCGCAGGCCAAATTCCACATTTGATGGGTTCATTCATTGCAAAGCTGTAATGAGACAGCTTTACGTTAGCTCAGGTGTGTTTACAGTCGCTCACCTCAGCTGCCTGAAAGGATGCCTGTAAATTTTGGTGTAAATATTGCCAATCACAATGTCATAAGTGAATGTCGTAAGTGGGGTGGTGACAGCCTCAAAGTCCTGAAGCCAGCCAAGATCTAGATAGGAATCAAACACCAGTGCCTGACTAATAAAGAACCCCATCTATAACTCTATATTAAGGTAATTACAACCCCAAAGATGGAGAATTTCAAACTCAGACCTGAAATGAAGCCTCTTTTGCATTTACAAGCAGGTGCAGACAGAACTACAGACAGCAGTGACAATTTCTTCACCAGAAGGGTTGTCGAGCATTGAAACAGGCTGCTCAGAGCAGGGGTGGAGTCACCATCCCTGGAGGTATTTAAAAAGATGTGTTAAAAGTTAAGCAGTGAGGCAGCATTTCTCACTCCTTAAAGTCACACCAGCAGAAAATCTGGTACTCCATACCCAGGACGCACCCTGAAAGTGAGTGGGACAACACCTGGGAAATACTTCTAAGAAAATGAGTGCTAATTAATAATATTAGTGCACCTCCCTGCTTTGGTGTTCTAATTGCTTTGAGCTTTACCTTACAATGGCAAAAGATAAACAGAAAACAGTCAGGGAAATACTCAAGTATGCCTCCCTTTTTCCTACAGTCCTCTAAAGATGCTCAGCCCTGTATCTTGCAGACTAACATACAGACTTCTTCTGACCTAGAACCTGGATTATTTGAGTAGTCTATTAGCTACTTAATTTTGGGAGCATGTGACCTTCCATGGGGAGTTTGATGTGAACAGCATACAAGGAGATGTCAGGGGGAGTCACAGCACCAGCAATGCCTGGGAGCTCGATTCATTGTAGCAGTGAGCTAGTGAGCTATAATTTAAAGGGTCAAAAGCCTTCTGTTATTTTCTTATGAGGCTTTTCTCTTTTGATGACTGTGCTAACAGACCCTGTTCATTTATTCATTGAAATTTATGTTTATATTCCATGTGAGATGCTCGTCTATCTGCCAACCTGTGTCAGCAAAATTATAAACCTGTCAGAGACACTGTATTTTAGTAGTAACCTACATCGGCTGTAAAACACAAATGCAAATGTTCAGACAATTACTTATATGCAAAGAAAATAGCGCTTTCCAACAAATAATGCTGCCAAATAAAATACTGACACTACTCATCTTTAAAACAATGAATTTATATCATCTACTTTGAATCATGTTAAGTTTTTTAAAAGGCTTCATTTCACTTACTACCTCAAGAAAATTGCAGGCATTTCAGATACATTCAGAATGTGGTTAAACATAGAAGTGCCAAACAGCCTTCCTGAGGCATTGTGCAAAGCTGTGCTGAAATTCAATACAGTTGACTGAATTCAACCATATAAATATTACCTCCCCTAGTCCATAGGTGTCAACACACTTGAAACTGCAATGTCAGTATGTAGGTAGGTATTTGCATATTTACATGATAGAAATGCTTGATTCTGCTCAAGCAGCCTTTTTGCCTTATAGTATTAATTCCATGGCTTTTCATCTTCATGGATTATGTTATTTACTTCATAGAGTTAATTCAAGTCAGTAACTTAAGGGATAGGAGAGAGGACAGGAACCATAGATCCCTTACACAGCCATAGTGAAGAAAATTATCTCAGGATCTAATGTCTTGGCTTTAACCTTGTTTTTAAAGGTGGAGATGTACTAAAATTTATGATCTAATGCCTCCAAAGGTTCTGCAGCAGCCTTATTTGGACAGTACATTTACAAGTGTTTTTTACTCTTTGGTAAACATGTACAATGCATGTTGTTCATATTATCACCAATAACAGATTGGAAGACTGTTGTTCATATTATCACCAATAACAAGGTTTTCTGGCAGCGTGCTTTTTGCCAGAGTACTGTGTGTGTGCATGCACAAGAACCAATTAGTGTCCAAGGCTTTAAATTAGTTATAAAATTAATCACAGCATATTAGAACCATAAAACAGCACTTGTAATATGTGCTCATTTTATAGATAAGCTAAATTAGTGTAGCCATTGCAAATTAGCTCTTTTTCAGGAGTTATAAAGACAAACAGATCCCATCCTTCAGCCTCTGTATGTATGAGGATTATGAAGGATTTGATTCATAATAGCCAAACTAATTATATTTACACACTCAGGGAATTCTTTGATACAAGTTCAAATTTCCACTCAAGAACCATATAAGATGTTTAAATGTATACATTCAGACCTCTTTTGTCTGTTAAATGTTATAAAGTGGTGTAAAAATCGTATTTGGTTTTTAAAAAAAAGGTTAATGTTAAATCCAGGTACTTATTTTTTGATTAGCATCCCACTGAAGAAGAAACTTTAATGTCTTTTCTTTCACTTTAGATGCTTCACATTTTCCTAGTTAAGATGTATTTTATAACTGAAAATAATACAGAAAGTTTTTGCAACTGAAAGTTTCTTCTCAAGGAGCATGTTAACAATAAGGCAGCTACTTTCTGGTTTCAAGTTTTTATTTAAAAACTTTTAAAAGGTTGTGGCCCCCATTGTAGTAAAACTTCTTTTTTAAAAAACAACTTTCCAATAAATAATATTTGCGCTGTTAACTAACAGCTTCAGAAATACAAAATTCTTTATTTAACCATGAATAAGTAAACTTCTTGCCAATAGAACTTCTACTGGTGGTATCCTGGTCTCACCAATGACAAAGGAAGATTATCTGGAGGGAATAAAAGCAATATAGAAACTTGAGTAGAAACTAGAGAAGGAGGTCTGGAGTCTCCCGATTTTATTTGTAAATAGATGAATGCATAGTTATTCTTACATAGTCTCCTTGAATCTTATTTATCCCAGTATTCATAAGTTTCTTTGGAGTTTCAGGTATCCTCATGTGAATGAGAGAATAACAGAAGAATGGGAGAATGCATTTCACCCATCCAAAAAATCTGAGGGAAGTGCTCTATGAGCTTTCCCTCCATTCTTGGGTTTAGATATTTATACTTCAGAGAAAGAAGTTCTATTACATCTACACAGTTGCAGACAAATTTTAAAAAGACTTAAGCATGCTGAGGGGCAAAGTCTTTTAAAACTTTGGTCTTAGGTGTCACAATGGGAACTGTGCTGGTGAGTGTATTTGAAAATCTGGTCCTTATACCTGTGCCCTAGTTGGAGTTAAGATCTTTTAAAAATCTGTCTCCAGCTACAAATGCTTGAAAATTTGGCTTTGGACTCTTCAAGGTTTATTTTTATGTAAGAGAGTCTTTTCAGAAGTTCTGGGTATCTACAGTTTGTGTTCAAGTGCATATGATCACTGGATACTCAGCATGTATGAATTACAGGCCTATCTTCATTTCTAGATATTCTGGTTATTCCTTATAGGAAAACTATAAGTCTGCTTTCCATATCCCTTTCTCAGCCACATTCTTCAACAGTGTAGCTTCAAACTAATTTCAATTCCTTGTGGTCTCTTTAGCAGTTAAACATTGGCCAAATTACTTCTACATACTCATTATAAAGACATTCTAAACGAAATAATATGCTCCAAAAAAGCTTTTGACAAGACAGACAGCCAAGGGACTGAAAGGTGATTGTCTTTTGCCATTTCTGAGTGATGTGGCTGCCAAAACTCATGGACTTGAGGTTTAACCTTGCACAGACAGTGATCTGTCTTCATGAAAACTGACTGTCACATGTACATGCCTCAATTTCACAGAGGAAGCACTGGAACTGTAAAACAAGAGAACCTTGGACATTGCTAAAGAGAAAAAATGTGTAAAGCTTTCAGGGCCTCACCAACAGCTAAAATTAACTCTGAATCACCCATGTGGATATATTCTGATGCAACAAATTTGCCACAAACCATAGCAATTACAATCTCCCATGGCCAGCACAACTACAAATGAAAGTTTCTTTCTCTCACCAGATCTAAAAAGCTGCTAAGTCTTCATTAGCACAAAACCACTTTTTGTCTGCAAGGACAGAACAAGCTGCCATGCCAAACATGGTTTGAAAGGATAAGAAAGCATTCAGCATAACAAAACACGCATTTTTAAAGAAGGTCAGTATCATTTAATGCCACTGTTCTGTATTGAGAAAATCTATCTCTTCATTCTTCCATCACCCTCACAGAAAATATAAACGGCCATTAGGAGCCAGAAGGGCTAAGAGAAATGCAGAGGTTTAATTGCTTTGTCTTGGGAATGTTGCAGAAGTTGGTCTTGCACAATGAATACTCTGACAGCTCAAACAGAGATTTATCTATGGAATTAGAACTGCTTTAAAAAGAACACATATGAACCTGACAGAAAGTACCGACTGAAGACACAGTATCAGCTTATTAAATAATATAAATGAAGGAAGGATGCATTTGCAGCTGATTCGCTGTGTCCATCTGGGACCCTTTTAGGCTTGCAAGAGTAGTATATTATTGAGTGACAGAATTTGGTAGAATTTGGAGGAATGCAAGGAGAATCATTACTGCTCTGTACAGAAAATAAATGTGTTTATTGCCAGACTCTTTCCTTTTTTAACCCACTGAGAGCAAACAACCAGCACAATGTTAGTAATTAGGTATTTTTAAGCAGAGAAAATGCAAAGCTGACCACTTATTGTCCTGCTACAAGCAGAAATCTTAATTCTGGAGTCAGAGCAAGGATGGCAAAGACTTTTAATACTGTATGCGCAGTGCCTAAAACAATAGGGGATCACTGCTTGGACATGAAGCAATTACCACAAATCAGTAGTAACTACCTGGTTTCTATTTTACCAGTTTTGAAATACAGGGGTCACTGTTACTCATACCACAGTGTGTAAAACACTCTGTTATACACAGCTATATAAAAATACACGTTAAGGGAAAAAACATATTCCCACTTTCTAAATATTTCATGGCAACTCATATGTCATTTTAAAAGACCTTCCTATTTAAATAAAATCTTTGCATGAATTTTTCTGATTTTATTTTGAATTTTTAAAAAATAAGAATGATATAACTCTCAGTACTTCAGTGAGAAAGCTAGAGGAAATTATTTATAGTTGCTGGTTTGGGTTTTTTAATAGGTTCATTATTTCAAACCAAGCTCAGGTTATTTATACATCTAAACTATGCAATACTGCTTCTTAAGGGCTTGTTTTAGATGATAGCACAGTAATGGGAGCATATGACCAAGCTACCAATAAAATCAAGAAAAAAATCTTGCATTTAATACATATCTTAAATGAAATTTAAAATCTATTGATCTGGGGGGAAACATCTATCATACTCTTATTTGTCACAGATTTCCTATCAGCTACCACTACTTTGATTTTTAAAAAATTATGTGTCATTACTGTAAACATACAGATTTCTCACATCATTACAGCTAGACACATCAGAGAAGTTAAAAATTTTAAAGAAACTTTCTAAGTAAAATGGAATTGCTCCTATTTTGTAAAAGGAGTGGAGTTAAGTCATAGTAGTGACAACATGGCTAGAGAAATATTCACTTTGTGAGGTGGTAGGATTAGGCACAGGAACCCTGAATATCACAATGATTCAGCTCCAAAACATTGCACAGGCAACCTGAATAAAGTTATTTACTTGGCATTAGAAACCAAACTGGGGATAGTGCTCAGATTACCCAGGTCCCCTGACTATGTCTTAATCACAGATCATCTTCTCTTTAATCAAAGCTGATATCTGTTTCATGGAGGTGGTTTCAGGACATAAGTCATTACAATAAAAACTAAAAATGTGTATGTATCCAAAGGCCATCTCTATAAACGTTTGTGTTTATACACCACCCGCTCTTCATTAAGTGCATCTAATTACTCTGCTGTGTAACAACACTTGGTATTCAGTGATACTCCAGTAAGAAACACTCCAGTGCTCTGCTGCACTGCATATCTACCTGCCTATTTCTTCCAACCTTGCAAATTAGGAAGGAAACTACAAGCTGCAACAAACAGTTCCACAGAGAAAGCAGCTGTGTTCCCACCACATTTCCAAAACAAACAAATGAAATGTTATTACTGTGATTTAAGAAAATTAATTCTAGATTAGGCCATTTCAAGACACAGCAATAAATTCTGCCCTTACCTTTCAAACTGCCCACTATCTTTATTAATTTTCTATTTATGACCATGTACTGTTTTAGAAAACATCATATCTAACTGAAAGGAAGAAAAAGGGTTTTGATTGCCTGTATTAGGTTTACTGTAAAATACCTTTGTTTTCCACTTGATTTAAAAAGTCAGCACTACATTACAGAGAACACATATGTTATATTCATAGATACTCTTAGCTGACCACTATTAGGCCAAAGGAATGCAACAAATGCAATAACTGCCAATGCACATGAGCAGTTCCAGTTCTTGAACTTGAATATACAGAATGCACCAAACTTTTAACCCCATCCTTTAAGTCTTTCATGTATAAAAAAGCAACTTCACACCTGGTGAAATGAAATATGTTTGAGAAATCATGGTTTAGTCCTTTGGACTATTTTATTTCCTTTCTTTTTATCATTCTCTCATTTTGTAATATTTTTCAAGAGAGACTCGGGATTTATTCTGGCAGCTTTGAATGCCTGCAATGAAACTGTCCCCATGTTTTCTATTCTCATGTCCACCAAACAAAGTAGAATCAAAAAATAATTTAAATCACAGTTTTTAAAAGCAAAAATATGATGGAAAGAGTTATCTTCAAGACAAGTGTGAAAAAATGCCTAGATTTTAGTGGGAAAAATCCAATCCAATAAAAAGTAAGTTCTTCTTTGAAGAAAGTTATAATCCAGACCAGTTTCCCAATCCATATAGGCATGTCCATGTCACCATGAACTATCAGAGGCAGTAGGTGGGTGGGACTGATCAGCAAAGACCAGGGGCACTGCATTTATTGAAGCAATAGCAAGAGTTTGTGCAGGCCTACATGATTTGTAGAACTACCACACTATATCACCATATGTAATCATTTGAGCACAAAAAGGGTGCAGGCAGTGCTCAGATACAGAGGAACACAAATATAAATTTATTCAAATCAAATAATCACTTACACTGGAATTTTGGCAGAAAACTGCCCATATTCTTGCAAATAAACTCATGGGAACTTTTAATGGACTGAAATATTCAAAAATTTTATTCAGTCTCATCTAGGAAAAAAAAAAGACTACTATCATAGTGAAGAACCACCTTGTATCTGGGTTATTAACTAAGTGACTCAGGAGGAATAGTGCCATCTACTGAATTAACTATAGTCCTTAAAACACAACCTAAAAAAATCATCTCTCATCTGCTGGTTATTGTACATGGATGAATTTTTTGTCCAGTTACTTTGATAGAAAATTGTAGTGCAGACACTTCAAATCACTTGGCACCTGCTGTTTTTCTTTTGCCAGGTGCATTTCAAAAGCTTATTCACAAAACAAAAGAAATAAGATTATTTTCTTTTTCCAAGATGATTGCAAGGATACTTTCAAGAACCGACATGGGCACAGAGCACTTGGAACAGTCCAGGAGGGAAGTAACTGTTGGCTGCTAAATGTTACAAGAAAATAGAAGTCTGGAACATGCAAGCAATGAGACAAATCAGAAAGAAAATAAATCTATGTTTACTGTTTCTGCAAATACCCAAGGAAATCCAAAATCCAGCAGTGCAAGCATATGGCATTAAAAGAAATATGATGGAAGAGATTACCATAAGTTCACACCACCACCAAAATATCTAACATGCAAAAGGTATATATTAAAAAAACTGAAAGAATGAGTGGGCTGGAAAGAAGTTTTGGTGATAGTAAAAGAATAGATTGAGATAAGTAAGATGAGGTTAAACCACATGAATCTCTTAAGTAATCCCTGAAAAAACTATGTCCTTCTATGACTTCCACTAAAAATTCAGTCAAGAATTTCCTTCAGGAAAAGGAGGAGAAGTTAAAGATTCGCCATCAAAATAAATACTGTGCATCAAGATGATGGGTGGATATGGAGAAAGTGTTGATAAGCTATTATGGACTTTGTAAACCAAAATAATATTGATAGGTCAAATGATACTTATGCATATAAATAAAGCATATGCAAATACTTCATCATCAGTCGTGTCAGGAGGAAATTCAAAAAATTGACTGCCATAAAAATTGCCAAGTGACTAAGGAAATTTGCACATTAATAAATCTTTCACTTGGTTAAACAACCAGTATCATCAGAGGTTATTCTATGGTTAATCACTGAAAATAAAACAATGAAGTAATTTTTTTTCTAAATTTATAAACTAAGTAAGGCCTAGTAATTGTAAAATCAGATTCAGAA
Source organism: Corvus brachyrhynchos (assembly GCF_000691975.1). Lineage (NCBI taxonomy): Eukaryota > Metazoa > Chordata > Aves > Passeriformes > Corvidae > Corvus > Corvus brachyrhynchos. The sequence goes on from NW_008239324.1 coordinate 11,267,300, forward strand.
TTATCCTTTTGGTCCTTCTTAGAATTGATGGTACAGAATCCAAATGAACACATCATTCTTTTAAATCATAAGCACAGAGAAAATCCCCTAAGTATCTCAAGAGATTTTATTTTAGATATAATTATAAATTTCATTTTCATCTTCTTGAAAAAAATCAGATATTAAAGGAAATGATATAAAATTCTATAAATTCTTTAGCTGTATGAACAATACAATGGAGAGTTATCCTGTATTTGTTATTCAGACACATTTTCCAAAAAGACTTCTGAGTATAAGAAATTAAACCCAAGCTTTCTGCACAGCTAACAAGAAATCAGGTATTTCCTAAATACTAGAACCAATGCTATCAATAACTGTTCTGAATTACTTAATTCTTATATATTGCAATTAATAAATTTTTTTTCCAGATTAGAGTTTTCCTTTTATATAATGCATAAACTTCTAGCAAGTATTGTGTAAGCTGATAGTAAATTGGTAAATACACAACAGATATGTAATGATTTAGAAATGTACTATATAGTTAAATGACTTCTTGCAGACATGTTTGTACTACACGTGCTCCAATATTTTTTTCAGAAAGAAGAAATACCATGAAGAAATGCACATCTTTTGAGGGAACGGTCTCATGGTAATCTTTAAGAACTCTCTGTGGATTTTCAAGTCATCTTGTCAAGCAGCAGAAACCCCCTTATATGAGCTATCTGACCAGACACGTGAGTAGAATAGCCGAGAACAACTTCATCCCATCCTCACTGAAGTCAATGGAAAAAAAAATCTGCAGGATTTTGTAAGTGAAGTGTATAGAAGCCTTTCCAATGACTTCAATGAGCACTGAATCAGTCCCATCAGCAGCAGCCGGAGCTAGAGTCACTGTGAGTAATATATGAGCTGTCCTTGGGCTGCAATGTATTTGCATAAACCTTTTGTTGAATAACTTGAAGAACAAAATAAATCAAAATTGAAATCTATTCACAGTTAAATGGCAAGCTGAAAAAGAGATTTAGTGAGTTAAATTATTCACCATGCTCCAGTGAAAGCGTATTTCACAGATTCACATTCCCGAGTGAACTCATGCTCTGCCACAGCCCAGCTAAATTTAGCATGAATAAGCATCTCTGGACAAATAACAGCCAAATAAAACAGGTGCCTTAATACATGCACTCAACACCTGTTATCTTGCAGAAAATCACAACCACACATATTTGTTCTCATTTGATTTATTAATATTTCCAATGTGTATGAAGCTCTTTTGCACTGGACACACAAACAGGGCTTTGGGCTAATATGCATCTGGGATTATGCACTAAATACAAAATTCAAAGCGTTTTTTTCCTATGCCTGACTGATTTATAATACTAAAATATCACTTGGTTATGTCCACTAGAATTTCTGTGAACTACTTTTCTTCCCCTTTATACTCCTTGTGAGATGAGGTGACCAGAATTGAAAATACAGATTCATATGTTGGTATTGTATTATTCTTATATACATACAGCACTATGAGGGCTTCTATGGGGAACTTAACTCCAGCCCATTTGTATCCTTTCCTTTCTGTATTACAGCCTCCGCATTGAGGCTCCATATAGATGGAAATTATACTTCACTGGATTCTATGGACTCCTCCAGAATAGTACAGTTTCTACTTTAAATCCTTTCCAAAAAATCATATCTGGATTTTTCTCTAACACATTATTTTCATCCTCTTGCCTTTCATTAATACTCTGTTAGAAGCACTCTACTTCAAAGGTGATGTTAAATAAAACTCTCTCCAAGTTGCTGGTTCCTTTGTGCATGGAATGTAAACACTCCCATGGTACTTTCAAGAAGAGGAATAACCATTCTCCAGGGAAAGATTCTTGCACAAATGTTTACCTTTGCACAACCACTTTGCTACCAGTTCTTGAGAGGACACTGTAAACAGTTGTGGAGAAAAAATGCCCTATGAAATAGGACAGAGGAGCAGAGTTACACTGTCTACTGCTGCATTTGGAAACTGTGGGAGAACTTGGGGAGTCCTGTGGTGAATGAAAATACCAGCCAGAACAAGACCCTGGATGCTGAAGAGTTCTGCAGTACAGAAACAAAAGGATACTGGCAAGTGAATTGAAAATGAGACTGCTTGAAGAACAATAAGAATCAGTAACAAACACTGACACTAATAAGCTGAATGACTGGCAGTTTGATCAAACACTGTTATAAGAGTGATGAGCAATTCAATCACATTTGTCAGGATAAATATTAATTGTGTGTTAAAGTATCTTCTATCTTATTGTAGCCGCAGTAAAAGACAAATGACTAAAACATATGCATGTAAATGTGGAAATAAATGCAGATTCTCAAGAATTAAAGCAGCTAATAACAGAGCGTTGAATGACAACTGGGTGTCCTTGCTGAATTCAGATGCTTAAGAAAATTTATAGCTTTCCACAAGAGAAAAATGTATGAAGAGTTTGGAAACATATTCATTCCAAAATTAATAGAGATGATCTAAGACATGACACTTCTATGCAATAGAAAAAGTCACAAAAACTATTAACTATACTATTATATATTACTATAATATATAATATAATATAATATAATATAATATAATATAATAATATATATTACTATAACTATTAACTATATTAACTAATAGTAAGTATTAAAAACCAGTAAGAGAGCACACAGGAGGTAATGACCATCTGAAGAGTAGACAGCTCAGAGAAAAGACAGCTACAGAGAGAGAAAGTGATAGATAATCAGATTTGAAGACCTCATACTTTGTTTATTTAAATTAGCTGTACTGAAAGAGAAATAGAAAAGTCATTGAAGTGAAAATAACAATGGATATGGGCCATAAAATGGAGGAGAGAAGGATCAATCTGCTAATGGTTCTGACCTCCCTACTAAAGCTAACATGATCAGGGCAAAATAAAACATTTATAGTCGGACACAGTAAACAGCAAGCGAGCAGATAATTGCACAGGCACACTTTCTGAGTGGTTATATTTTTTCCTCATAGTTTATCTATGATCATAGAAAAGCAGAGGTAATGATCTACTTGGCTTATGCATTAATTTACGATCCAGAAAATAAAGCACAGCAAATAATAATTACCATCACTGTCTTGTTTTAAATCTTGCTAAAAATTGCAGTGGCCAATAAGCACTCATTCATTTAGGATTTTTTTTTCTCTCCCCTTTGTAAATACTTCTGCATTTCATCCACTTTGCTTTCAGAAGACAATTTTACCACAGAACTGCTAAACAATAAATAACATCAAAGTCTTCAGTGGCATAAAGATGTAAGCAGTTTAACTCTATCTCACTGACTTCAGTGAGATGCATGAAGCCAAACAAGTGTCTTTTTTTTTTTGGAAAATACAGGAATTAATTATTAAAATACATTTTTCAAAACAAGCCTGTCAAAGTCTACTTGTAGAAAAGACTTTTAAAACTCTGTAACTGCAGTACTGTATGAAACTTGCTTTGATCTTCTTAAAGAAACACAAGTTTAACTGTCAAAAATAAGCTGTTGCTTAAATATTTTGCAGTTCTGATCTGGGCAGGAATGTGCTGGCACTTAGCATTTCTACTCCAGAAACATACTTCTGAGTATAGCTGTTCATAATAGGAAATATAATCATCTTTTTAGATACTTTAAATGCATTCATATCTTTTGCAAAGGCAACTTCTATCTTTTTGCATTTGTCACAAGCAAATTTTTCAGTCTAGCTGTCAAGTACGAATAAAATAATTTATTCTGCGGTTCTCCAGAGCTCTTATTAATTACATTTATTGTGGGCTTGTATTAATTCTAAATGTGCTATCAGTTTTTGCTGTGCATAATCTGCAGTCTCATGTAGTCCTGTATACCATCATTTGTCCAAGAAACCCACAGAAGCACCACACGTGAAAGACAAGACATGGACTTCAGCATCTTGTTGCTCACTGCAGATCAGAACTGAAGAAAATGGCACTTTAGTATCAAAAAAAAGGCACAATGATTATTTTTTGATGATACCTGCAGGAATACCACAAATGGTGTCAGTTGACCTAGTCCCAAGGCATCTAGGGATTTACAAGTTAAAGCCAATAGGCTTGGACTTATTCTGCAAATTAACTGGAAACTGGTGGTGGCTGCAGAGCCTCTACAGAGGATGCTTGTTTGAGGCACTACTTAAAAAGAAGGAACTCATACTTTGCGTTAGGTACACATATTTTCCACCTCCTGAAGTCAGATAATGAGGGAAATTCTAATCACAAATTTAGCTCCTAGATCAGAGATAACTACATTCAACATGGAACGTCTCCTG
>NW_008239324.1:11271713-11318134 GCF_000691975.1 Corvus brachyrhynchos
AAGGAAACGTCCCCTGCTGAAACTGTCAACAAAGAAAGGCCATATATATAGATCTAGAAGTCACTCCAAGACACTGCACAGAATGTTCACTGAGATAATTCCATTCCTTCCCCTTTCTAGTAATTACACAATGTTAAATGTAATGTATTGCCAGTTATGTTGCCAATTCTCTTCAATTTATAGGCTCTGTCCTCAGCAGGTCCCCCGCTTAGCCTGAGCATTACACCACAGTGGCACAGCTGTTTGCTTCTGGTTCTGGAAATCAGAGAGCCCTGTTCTCCGCTGTACTGCATGAGATCAGCATGCCTTCAAACACTTAAGTTTGAAAACAGAACAATATATGTAAGAAACTATAGTGTTAATGTCAAGGAAATTCTCTCCCTTGAAATGTACCATCCTGTTCCAGAAACTGTCCGCAACATCAGGTGTTTGAATATTTTTCCTAATTAGCATGATGAAGAAAGTCGAAGAACAAAGACAAAAGTCCATGACATGGAAGAATTATTTTCCCCTTTTCTCCCTTTTAAGCTTAAGTATCATAAAAATAGATTGACAATTTTTTTAAAAATCCTATAAGGCAAAGAAAACACAGTAGGTACCAGTGCCAAACTGGCACCCACTGGGTCCTCTGCCTTGCCAAAATGTTTCATTGAGCTGCTAACCGAAAGTGTGAGGAGCATGCTGATGCTGCAGCTGCTGCTGTATTTGTTGTGTCCTATACTGGTAGAGACTCTCCAAGGATTTCCTCCAGAACAGCTCATTTACAGTACAAATATAATAAACCCCCACTTAAATAAGTTCCAAAAAATTCTTCTCAGTAACAGAGATCCTGAAAGCACTAAGATGCAGGTTTAAGACAGACTTAAGCAGAACACTAAACCCTATGTCTGTTTAAAACAAACAAATTATTTGCCATGTGTTACTTGGTTACTCCCTGCAACCCCAAATCATTAACAGTTGGGCCTAACTGCTGAACGCAAAATATTTTGAAAAGCAAATGCATTGTTTTATAACATCTTTTTCAACGGCAGGCCCTCTGTCATTAGTTTATATATTCTAAGTGAGTGGATGTTACACATCTGCCCTGCACCACCACAGGAGTACAGAGCAGTTTAGATTAACACGTAAATCCACAAAGTGCATTTTACAACATGAGCAAGTGACAGAAGAACTGTGTTTTGCCACAGGTAGAGAGGAGGATAAAATTGGATTTGTTTCCAATTTTTGGCACACAGAATTGACAAAAAAAACCAACTGTCCACAGGGGTTACTAAAGAAATGCTACTGCGACAGAGTTTTGAGGAAGAAGCAGGATGCCTAGAGCATGTGGTGGGCGGCACATGAAAGCACATTACCAGGTACCTGACTATGGTATGGGACAGACCTCAGATAAAGACCAATGTAATTTCACCGCCCCCAAACAAAGTAAACTGAAAGCCAAACTGTGGCTCTCTAGGTCACCAGCTTCATAGCAAGTTCAGATTGTTTCTCCCTGATATATTTCCTCTTCAAAAAAACTTGTTTTGAGAAAGGTGGACTGAAAACCTTGAAAGATTGTCAACGTTTACAACGTGTAAGCTGGTAAAAGTCAGCTGTTTAACATAGATTGTCCAATTATACAATCAATGGCTGAAAATGTTTTGGTTTTTTAATCTTGATTAACAAAGATTAATAAACTTATGTACTAGTTTAACTGTTCAAAGCATAAAAAAATATGGTCATTAGAGAATAGCTTCCAGGAAAGCTTTTAAATAGCATAAATTATGATAATGATAACATTTAAGTAATGGTAAGCAATTGAAAATCAAATATATTATGCCCCCATAGGTTCATGCACTTTCTTTTCCTCCTAAGCTGTAGCTTACTCTGTCCAGTCTGCTAATAAAATTTTGGTGTAAAGACCCATCCAGGGCTACAAAGTCTGGGTGATTTTGAGGCTGAGCTGTGAGTGCACACTTGATATAATGCACGCACCACACTGCCACTGATCCAACAGGGACCAGGACAAGGGAACAACTAAGAGCAAGCAGTATATGCTCTTAGGCACCACCTATCAAGGTAAAACAGACAAATTACACCCTCAACTTGTAGAAGGAGGACAAATGTCTACAAAAAAAATATATAGGAGCAATGGGAATCTGCCCTGTTCCTTATAGTTTTTGCACTGAAAGTATCATCTTTCACATTGCAGCTCAGATTGTTGTGTGGAAACAGTCTCCATAGATTCATATTTTATAGTAGACGTTGAATAACCCTTTCTGTACTTGTAACATCTCAATTTACTCTGATAGATCTCTTTTCATGCAATATTCTCTACTTCTGGAGAGGCTGAGCACCTTTACCTCCTAATGACTTCACTTGGAGCTATGGCTGCTCAGCAGCTGGGACTAATGGGCCCAGTATCTTTTTCCACAACCGGACTTGATGAAGATTTGCATTGTTTAATAATAGTAACTTGCCTAACGATCTGCATTCCTTCTCTACAGGTTCCCAAAAGGCTCTGATATGACTGGAAAAAGCTCTGACTGTTTGGCACACGTATATAAATACATAATTCAGTGTAGAAAAGTTACACCCCTTTTACCACATGAAACTCCTAACTATGCTGAAGATCAGAAATCAGCTGTATGAATGAATTCAGAAAGAGATGCCCATTTGGCTGATTTGAATTCAAAAGAAAACACTTTTTGATCTGGGTTTATTGTAGTGAGAAACTGCTACTTCCATAAAATTCAAAGCAAGTAAATGCAGATAAGAATCTTTGTTTATTAGGAATAGTTTAAAAAACATTAATATGCCACTTGAGGCCACAGTGAAATCAGCGGTTTCAGATAGCACTACTTAAATATTACAGTAGATTACTTTTCTTAGAATAACACTTTTCATAGCTTCTTACAGCCATGAAAATAGCTTTCCATTCATGAACAGTACCCTGAACAGCAAGATTCATATTGTTTCTAGTGTTTTGTGCACAAGGCAGGAAGGAAAGAAAGCCTACAGTGTGATTCCCTCCTGAGTATCAATACATTGTCCCAATATCTCAGGCTCAGTCTGTTAAAGTTGCTGGTGTTAAATGTGTGGAGGTGAGTGCAGTGAGGAGAGAGCATATGCTGCAGCCTTTCCACACATACTGCTAACTGCTGGCGCAATGTATCCTGCTGTGTAGCCCTTTAGGAGAAATTGGAAATGTTTCATCCATGCCCTAATGTTAGAGCTGACACAGGGAGAGGCAGTACACTGTTTGAGCCACCTTTGTGCCTGCTTTATGAGCAACCCTTATGGGACATGCATTTCCAAGGTGGCACGAGTGAATATTGCAGTAATCCTACATTCTTGTGATTTTACACTCCAGAAATTGAGGTATTTCTGTTAAAGATCACATCAGAGTTTTTAATTATAACACAAGGCACAGGCTGTACACCTCAGCTACAAATCCTGTACAGGACTAGAGGAAAGAGAGACAAGAGAGTAGCACCAGAATGTTGAGGCAGCTGGGTCAAAGACCATGTCAGGATCCTGAAAAATCATAGAAAGACTCTAAAGAGGCTGACAGATATATTCTCCAACAGCAGTAAAAACGCTGTGACTGTGGAAGCAGAGACTGGTTTGAAGAGCAGCACATTTGAAAGAATGTGAGGCGTAGCAGGCCAAAATGACTTGGCATTAAAGGCATGTCTCTGTGGTGAACTACATGGCTCTAAAGCTACAGAAATAGCACAGCTGATTCTTTAAGGAAAAAGCTCAAATGTACAGGGATGAGCATCCCTTACCTTCCTACGTGGCTCCATAGAGGAAATCAGCTTCTCAATTAATTTTACAGGTGCTCAAATAATTAATACTGAGATACTGGCCCTGAGATGGATAATGCAACCTCTCTGTTACTTGTCTTAGGAATAGCAGCAAAACACTTCCTTCTCCTTAGAAAACTACTACTTTAAAGTCTCTCTTTTCATCCTGTATAATAGGGATTGGAAAGGTTGGAGGCAGATGACATGAAGTGAAATAAATCAGTGAATAATTACTACCCTACATGGAAGAAGCAGCCAGCAGTACTCCTAAAGGAGCGAGACAGACAGACAGAGGTAACATGCTGTTGTAATCCTGTCACAGCAATCCAACTCCTTAAACTGTTTCTTTCAGCTGAGAAAAAGATGCTGCATCAATGACTTTGCAGATTAAAAGAAAAAAGCCATCAGAAAAAAGCAGAAACAGACTAGACAAAAAAAGAGGCAAATGCAGTAATTCAATCAAAAAATTCACAAGCAAGCATTTGACAAAATTGAATGATGCTTGAAAGCATAATCTCTAACAAAAGAGGAAGGTGAGAAGCAGATTAAAGTTCACTCCTTTTTATTCCAAACTCTGATTCGTCCATTATATAATTATCATAACATAACATTTTCTTTTTCCCTAAATGGAAAGTTTGTTCAGTGTTTCACTGTCTAAAACCTGTGGGTTCCCAACCCTTGTTCATCCACCAATCATTTCTGAAGTTATGAAAGAAGTCCCTTTCTCCACTGCACATTGCAGAACCTTCACCAGTCTATCACATACATGATGTGGATATACCTGTGCACAGCTTATGTGACATGAAACACATTAATTTTACTGCAATACATATAGCAGGACAACTATATTTGTAGACATACTAAATTTATTATTTTAGAATTTGGGGAAAACAACCCTCTTATTTTACAGTTACGAATTTCTGTGAGTACCTCTAAAGTGAAAGTCAGTGGAACAAAATCCCTCATCCAGAGGTACAGAAGGTATAAGGACATTCTGTTCTTATTGATCTGAGAACTGCTGGTCTCTTCTAATCAGAATGTCTATCTTACCTTGTTACTTCCAAACCATTAGTGCAGTCTAAAAGAAATATGTAAGTACAGCGGCTTTTAATTGCTTTGTATAAATCCAGAATGAGAAGTTCACAGGAGATATTTCCATCTGATTTGTACCTTGGCCATGACGCTTTTTTTTCATTATTGTGCAGCTAGCAACCCAGGAAAGACTAGAACTATTAATAATCATTTGATCCTGTGCATGCACAGCATATTCAGCCCAGTAACAACAGCCCAACTCAGAAAAGAAATGTAATTTGCAATGCAGTCCTCTAAAGGGCCATGGTATGCTAAATGATTTGTTATTAATAAGAGTTGTAAACAAGAACTGCTCAAAAATAGGTACAAATAAATTTTAACAGAGCCATACCTTCTCACATGACAATATTGTCACTATCTATAAGAGCCATTCAGAGCTTCATGGCGGTCACTTACATTTGGACTTTTTCACTCCTTTATAAGCAACAATGTATGTGACAATATATGTGACTTACTATTCAATTACACATTATTGGGCAAATATTTTCACATCATAAAATTTTAAGGACATATTTCCCCTTTTTCCAGATCTCTAAGACGTTCTAAATATTCTGCAACCCTGTACTCTTTAAATTATTTGAGCAATATAAACAGCAGTGTGGAATGTAGTGGTTTAAGTTTTTTTAATTTTGTGTACTAGGCTGGTATGTGGTTTATCCTAGAGAATTTTTTTAAATATATAAGGAATGTTGGAGTTAGTGTATAAAAAACTAACATAATGTTGAATTACGTTACTGCTGCAGGTTTGCTTCTGAAAGTGGTTACCTTAAGAAACAGTAATTATACTTTTAGTTATCCTTTTCTCATGTGTCTACTATATATTACATACCACAAAGCAAATTTTTTTTAATTGAGATATGTGAGATGGAAGAACAATGGATCATTATGAAAAGTACAGATCTCTTTACAAAGCTACTCAAGAATGATGACTTTTATCTGCTTTATTAATTACTATTCCATTTTCTTTTTTGTTTGTTCATTCTTAGTCTCACTGTGGAAACTAGAAATTGAAACTGGTTGCATTGAAACCACTAGAGAAAGCTGTCAGTGATTTAGTGGGCACAAGACTGTGTTCTAAAGCCTCTGGAGGCAGCTGAAGGCAATCTGGCAGAATTCAGATGTACTAAAAACCTAATCTAGAACGTTGATGATGTGGAGTCCATTGCTGTCTTCTTTCTTTCCCAACAACAATTTTACACCTTTTATAAATGGTGTATAGCCTTTCAAATATGGTGCAGCACACAAGAAAATTTTCTTACAAATACACAGGACTTCTTAGCTACGCTATTTGCCATGCCAAGGCAATGAACAAAATTAACTTCCTGGAAGTAGTGATCAATTTAGACATTAAGTAATTCTAGACTGCTACTTTTCCTCAGAAAAATCTCACTTTTCACCAAACAGGAACATGTGGTATGCTTAAGAAAAATATTGTATTTATAGTAGAAATTGAAAGCAGCCAATAATCATTTGAAAAATTTAATCTCAGTCTTGAGCTAAAACTTGCAAGCTGTTTATTATCTTGATCAATGTTTAGAAATACACATTCTCTAGATTAAAAATTATCAATGTTAATTTGTTTTACATGATTAATTTCTGCAGAATAGTGATATTTCTGAGAATTAAGGCCAAAAAAATAAATAAAGTAATATAATTAAAATATCACTGTTATGAATCTGGAATCCATACAAATGTATTTACCAATATTTATAACTCTAATATATTTACTATTATAATAATTCCCCAAGTTGCCATCAGTCATTACAAAACTAAGCAAAATTTTCCTGCATTAAACTTTGAGGGTGACACAAGAGGCAGAACACAAATGAAGCACAACTTCCCCTTTGGCCAGAATGTCAGAGAAGGTCTCATTTAAGACTCTGGATATATGGGCTTGCAAAATGACTATATGGAGTTACAAAATATAAAAACATAAAGTTGTGTCTAGATTTCTTTTTTCCTCCGGAGTGTCAACCTTTCCGGGAAAGTGAAATCAAGGAACAGACTCCACAGGGAATAGATCATGGTGAGCAAGCCAGGCATGCTTCTGTTGAAAGAAATGGCATCAAAAAATAACTTTTGCATGTGGATTCCTTAATCTTCTGGCCCATAAAGATTTCCTTCTTGTGGCAGCTGGGAGCTGGCCATATTTGTGAGTCTGCACAGAGTTTTGCTAGTCCAGACATTGCTGTTTCTAGTCTCTAGTCTCTTTCTTTACTTTTCTTTAAAAAGTAGAGACTTAATATATTATTTTACAGAAAAAAATGTAACCTGATGCAGTGCACTACATAACTGGATGAGAAGCCATTCATAAGATAATAAGAAGTTATGGTCAAGTATGTGAGATCAATAAGCAGTAATGATAAAGGCAGAAAGTATTTGTGTTGAGGTTAATGGCCCATCATAGAAGTGTCCCAGTGCTACATCCAGATCTCTTAAATCCAGCATGTCATTAACATTTAAGCACGTGACCTGTGGTTTAGTCACTATTACAAATACATGTTTGTTTTAGAAGAGACCGTCATTAGGATTTTTCCATTCCTATTCATGCAAAGTGTGCCTTCATTCAGCATTAAACCAACATGTTCTAATTTATATCCAATTATTTTCTTATCAAGCTACTCCAAAAATAGCAACTGCGAATAACTCTTTAGAAAGTAATTTTAGAGGATTGAGTGCCAACCAAATCCAATTTTGACATTTTTAAGTGAATTCAGTGCTAAGCCTAAATTTATGGAACTATTTGATTAAGTCCTCCATTTATTCTCGAGACAGATACAGTACTGATAAAAACTTGTAAGCTCTCCATAAATTTTTCTTCTTTCATTTTACATCAGGACAACCTCCAGATCTCTTCTTTGCCAACATAAATCCAAAGATAATCTAAAATGGCATCAACTTCCTTTTCAAGTGTACACAAGGCCTAAGATAGCAATTTTTCCCATTTCTTAATTTGTGCACATTTGAATTAAGACAAACTGGGATCAACAGTGAAGTACTACTTGAATTGAAGCAAACCGATTTTTTCCTATCACATGTCCTTTTACTATCCTATAAGAACCTCTGAAATATCTTTATTTTAGATGGAGGGAACAACAAATGAAGATCCTATTTCGTGTTACAGACAACACTCCTTCACTTCCCTTGTGGCTCCCTTAATTAATATTAACACTAAAAACTAAATAAGGAACTGATTTAGTACTCATGAGTACTTCACATACTGATAATCCAGTACTCGCATGCTCTTACCTTGCAATATCCAAATGGAAGGATTATGAGGCTCCACTAACTTTCTTCAAATGACATATTCACTAAGAAAAAAAAGTTCAATTACCTATTCAGCAAAGAGCAGCACTGATATAGATCAAAAGAGAGGTAACATATTAAGGTAGTTACTGTGGTCATTCACTTTTGAATTTTCTACTGACTGTCCATAAAAATGTGACATAATATTCAACTCCCCTAGCACACCCAGCTCTCCTAGTGATTACACAAGCAGAATCTCACAGAGAGCAGGACTGGATTTAAATAGTGATGAACAGGCAGGTCCTCTGATTACTCAATAAGTAATCCTCAAAATTAACAGAAGAGGCAACATCACACCTAGCTTTGTTATGAGCCTGCTAATGGGCTTCACAGAGATCACTGCACAGCAATGAAATGGAAATAACACAACTGATTTAAGCCATGTTTGAACAGGAGCACAAGGTCCTGGTGCTGTCCAGTACACTGATGGCCTTTCTTCTGACAGCACCAGCAGGCCATTGTGAAAACCAAAATTTCCCTATAATAATTAGAATCAGCTGCGTATTAGCAAGGTGAAAATGTCCTCAGGCATGCAACATTTTCTTTAATAAGCTTAAATTAATCAACAAACACACTGTGCATGTGTAAACAAGACAGTCAAAGGAAAGCATCACTGTAATAGTGTGATCACTATAATCACCACAGTACTAAAAATTATGTAGAAGTGCTTTGCATATTTCAAACCTGTTTTGCCCTGTGGCAAAATCATTCTGGTTTTTAAAAGAGAAATTTATTAAAATTGATACACTCTCCTTGAAACAACTAAACTCAATCTTCTCAAGCATTAATTAAGGCCTACTGTCATTCACTTTTTCTCAAGCTAGATTTATAATATTTACCAACTACTCAAAGTCTAAACAACACTGTCATTGCAAGTATGCTGTGAAGTTATCAAATCTTTACACCATTGTTGTATTCCCTTTTTTTCTGCTAATGTAGACACTAATGAAGGAAAAGAAGGAAGAATTATAATACAGCCAAAAAAAGAGAATGAGTGCATTCAAATGGCACTTTTTTTTCACATTTTAGTGCACTCATTAGACTTAGGATGCATGGTCAGACTAGCGATACCAGCAAACCTTTTTTAATTGCACATTCTATTTGCCCCTGTTCCATGCATTCAACCTGCAGAGAAGAAAGACATTTAAAGATTACCAAGGCAAGTTTGTAATGAAGCGGATGCCTCTTTGTCTGTCCTTGCGCCAACAGCAGCAGAAGGGATACTAATTAGAGGGTGAATTATTAGCTTCCCATGGTGCACTGCAGGGGCATTAAAAATGAGTGTAGTTTGTTGCTTTCCTTTTAGACGGTTAGTACTGGTTTAATATATTCTTGTTTCTAGGTGAGCAGCAGGGGACAGTTTTTATTATTATAATTGTTGCATAATTACTGGCCTAAGGTTGCCTATTGTTAAATAAAAATGCTGAGATACTAATGTTTTATTGAACAGTACAAGTAGATAAAATTGTAATATATTTCCCTGAACAGTATAAGCTTGTTATCTGGCAGCTTGGTGACAACTCTAAGTTGTCTTGTGGACAAAGACTCTTATTTTTTGTAAAGACTAAATATAAAATGGGATTTTCTAAAACTTGAATTCATTCAAGTTAAAAAAAGAAGTTTTATTTTCATTTATTCCAAAGAGAGTACCTAAGTCCGCGCAACATAACCTGACCAGATTTTACCTGATGAGGATTGTAACTGACCTCAGAATTAACACCTGCAGTTCTCCTTTTCCTGCAGTCACAAATACACAAATATATTCCAAATTTTCTGCCCATACTTTGCTTTTGTGATAATCCAAAACTGATTAACAATGTAAGAAATTAAATACAACAATAACTAAAGTAAAAATAAAGAAAATTAAGAAACATTCAATATAAACACAAATAAGAAATTTATAATATTTTCCTTGGTCCGCCTTAGCAGAAGAGCTGTCTGAATTTGTAGCAAAAAGGTTTTCATACTTCATCTCAATTTCCTGTTGTGGTTCCTGCATGTCAGTAGGTAACAGGCTATTTTGATGTCCCATGGTTTATCCAGGTGGAGCTCTATCTGCCAAGCCACCTGCTCTGCATCAAAACTTCCTTGAGAGAAGAATTCTGAATGCAAAGGATCAGCTCCTGTCACTTTTGTCCATGTCACATTTACACAGACTTCTCTCTGAATTTTGCAAATTCGAAGTGTAAGTCTCCACACAACCACCCTAAATAAACAAAATGCTATTTGAACCTCATCTGGTTCTTTCTACAAAGGAGAAGCAAAAGGACATAACAGAAAGACAATTATTTGTAATACTATTGAAAAAGGAATTATTTCATGAAATTTTGCCAAAATCCACTTAAAAAGTTTCTTGGCATTGCACCAAACTAATAAATTACCAGCAAATATTGCACTTCTGATTTTTTTAATGGCAGAACCTCTTCATTTTTCTTATTTTCAGGAAAGTAAAACAACAAAGAAATAGTTAAAACTGAAGAAAAATTAGAGGACAGAAACTAATTAGCTGTCTTAAAGAAGTCTTTAAATGGTCTTTCTATGGTTTTTTTTACTGTTGAGCCCTCTAAACTGAAAGATCTGGAAACACCATCCTGTTGCCTTAGAAGCCATTCTTCCTCTTGAGACCTTCAGTTTCCTAAGTTGCATCCCTGAAACCCTTAGTTCCACCAGCACATTTGACATGCTATGATTATGAAGAACATTTTGGGAAAAAAGCAAATGCTTTAAAAAATTTACTAAACGAGTTTGGGGAGGGGGGGGGGGGGTTGTCTCTACATCACA
Source organism: Corvus brachyrhynchos (assembly GCF_000691975.1). Taxonomy (NCBI): domain Eukaryota; kingdom Metazoa; phylum Chordata; class Aves; order Passeriformes; family Corvidae; genus Corvus; species Corvus brachyrhynchos. The sequence goes on from NW_008239324.1 coordinate 11,282,681, forward strand.
ACTAAATAAAGAATCTAAAATTCTTTAAGAGAAGTACTTGTAGGTCCTCTGGTATATCCAAACACACAATTGGTTTCAGGGAAGAAATACTGAAGTATTGTTATATTATGAAAGAGAAGAGGATTGCATTGTCCATCCACAGCTGGTGGAATATTGCACACAATAGCCACCTTCCCCTACTCAAGTTGTCAGTATCCTTATTTAACTTTTTCCACCTTGACCTAGAAAATACCTGTCATTTGCTATTTCTGTAATGAAATGCTGATCTATGCAGCACTATCCAGCACTTTCCCTGCAAGGTTCTGCTGGCTGCCAATCTCCGGAAACCCCTCGGTGGTGTTGAACAATAAGAGATCACTGACCTTTCCTTCCTCTCCAATGAAAGAACTATTTAAAAGCTAAGGCAACTGTGGAGATAACACAGGTAAGGAACTGATGGCCATCAGCGGAGTCTTATGCTATTGTGATTAAAGTTTTATTACCGCAATATTTATATTGCACAAGCACCTCAAAGCAAAGACAAAAGAAATGGCTGTGTGGGTTTGTAAACTTCACCTCAGACAATAACCTGGTATTTCTATCTAGCCTAGCTTTACATTTCTGATGTGGAAACTTCACCTCAGAAAATCTCATCATTTCCCACCAAAACCTTGGTGCAACTTATTGGTGCTGCATTTTATATTTTAAAAATATTTTCCAGAAAATGCAGGAGGAAATTTATACCATTTCTTTCATTTAGGAATTCACATTATTCGGTATTCCTATCAACAAATTTTTTTTTTTTTTTCTTCCTACTTGTACTAATCTCATTCCTTTTTCTGGCTTCAAATTTAGTTTTGTCGCATTTCTGATGTGGAAACTTCACTATCAGAAAATCTCATCATTTCCCACCAAAACCTTGGTGCAACTTATTGGTGCTGCATTTTATATTTTAAAAATATTTTCCAGAAAATGCAGGAGGAAATTTATACCATTTCTTTCATTTAGGAATTCACATTATTCGGTATTCCTATCAACAAATTTTTTTTTTTTTTTCTTCCTACTTGTACTAATCTCATTCCTTTTTCTGGCTTCAAATTTAGTTTTGTCTTCTTTTTCTGGGGTCAATAACCCCGTGGAAAAATGTAAAAATCCTCAGTTATTGTGTTTATGTAGTTCTGTGAACCTTTCCCTAAACAAAACAAATAGAAAAAAATTCCTTGGCCTAGCTCCATGAATTCAGGTATCAAAGCATTAAAATTGACTGATCATTTAAAAGAATGTGCTAATTTCAGTCACCTCTTCAGAGTCCATTCTAATAAATAGATTTTAAGCACATGCCTAGACTGAGTTAGAAAGAAATACACTTCTAAATAGCAATAATTGTTTTCATTTCAAGCTTTGAAGTGCAAAAAAAGTATATTAAGGCTCTGTAAGTATTTTATATTCAGAAACCAATTACACAAGAGCTAGACTCTGAGTGGGATTGTATAGTTGCACAAAGACACAAAGGAAGGAAGCAAACACCTCTGGAAAGAACTTGGTATCTTTGCACTAACAGGCACCACTGATATTTTCACTGCCAGGGAGGCCCAGCTAGTGAGGAGTGTCTCTGCTGGCCAGGCAGGCACTTCACAGAAGGCGGGATTTGATGTGAACCAGTTGAAGATTTTACAACCCCAATTCCAAACCCAAAGAAGATGCTCAAACAAACTGGGACTCTTCATCCCAACTTGTGACAAATGTCAGTCTGGCCTGTTCACCTATTTAAATTATTTATACAGCCACATAACAGAATATCAGAACTATTCACAGTGTGTAACACACCTTTAAGTGGTATTTTTAATCAATGAGATTAAGAGGCACACAACTGCTATTGGCTTTGACTCTGAACTAGGTGACAAATGTGGGGTTTTATCCTGTTTCCAACCCTACTAGTTACAAATCTAGCCTGAAGACCCCAGAACTGTCACAGAGTTCATTCACAAAGATTCAGCTGAGGGACATGAAGCAATCTGCCCAAGTATATCGAGTATTATCAATTGAAGTAAAACCCAGTTAAAATTTTAATTTCTTTTTGCTTTTTCTGTTAAAATTTATCAAGAGTGTGTTAAGACGCAATACAATGTTTGTCCAGAATGACTGCAGCAAGCCTCCCAATTGAAATGTTTTTATTCCCTGGAACCAACAAATATTTCTCTTAATAGTAAATCAAGCAGCACCATAAAGAGCCATGCTAGTCTCTTGCATTGACATAGTTATTAAGTATTTGCATCATAGGCCACTTTTTATAAGAATAATAACAGCTGTGTTTGTGATCATGAATCCTACAAAAGGAGAGACCAATCTTTGTCTCAGCAAGACCAGATAGGATTGAGCGGCACCTTAAAGGTCTCATTGTGTAAGCCTCACTGGATCTGCTTTCATCATATTATTTAAAAGAGAAGGGATTGCCCAAAGCAAGGGTAATCAAGACCTAAAGAGTGACTGCTTAAGCAGAATGACAGATGAATACAGTCACTGTAAAAAAAGAGAACACAGCACTAAGGAAAAGATCATTTAAAATAGGAAAGCAGAGAAAACGCCTTCAAATGCTTTCTTTTTACAATTCTATGATTACTAGAGAGAATTTTTGGCCGAAATATGAGTGTCCATTAAGCTGAAGTTTGAGATGGTGAGAAAGGAGAATCAAAACTTAGTATTATGAGAATAGATTCCATTCCCTGAGCTGGATTGGTCCTGGTTTCAGCCTCTTTACAAAATAGGGAAAAGATACTGTATGGTTAGATGCACACCATGGTGGGTAAATATTTTGAACCTCTTTCCTAAACATGCATATGGTGAAAACTTTTCCAAAAAAATATAGAAACTATATCATTATATGTAGGGGCTTTAAGTGATGGAAATAAGATTTTTTTTAGAAGTGGAATGTAAGATAAGTTGGGACAACTTCCAAGGAAACAAATAGAGTTACCATAACGTAAAAGGTGGTTGTTTTGCAACAGGAGAAGGAGGCAGACAGGGGAAGTAGATGAGAGAGAGAAAGAGATGCTGAAAGGAATGAAAGGGAAGAAAGGCTTTCAAAGGGAAGAAAAAGAGAAAGAGAGAAAGAGAGAAAGAAAGAGAGAAAGAGAGAAAGAAAGAAAGAGAAAGAGAAAGAGAAAGAGAGAAGAGGAGAATGTCAAAAAGAAGGTGTAAGTAGAGAAGATGGGGGAAAAGAAGGTCAGAAAAAAGGAAAGAAAATAACAGTAGACAGGATAAAGAAGAAGAAGAAGAAGAAAAGTGGGGGGGAAAGGGTGAGAGAGGAAGAAACCGGAGAAGGGAGGGAATGGAAGGGGAAGGTCAGGCAGATTCTCCAAAAATTATGCTCTTATGTCATGCCATACTACTTAGTGCTGAATAAATGCACCATTAAAAATGTTTGGGGTTTACATTAGGAAGACCTACACATTCTATCTAATATGCATTAGTCTCTTTTTTCTATTGTCCATATTTTCCATCAGTACAAAGCAAACCTAAAAAGTAAGAAATTCGTGTACTCCAGCCATCAGGATATCTATATCTAGCTGTACGTCTATATTCTGGTAAATGTATTATGGTTAGTTCTAGACTTTGATCTATTGCACGTACCTCATTCAGATGGAGGGCTACTGTTGTTTGAAATCTTTCCATCTCACAGTAGATGCAGAAATGTAAAATTCTAATATATTGATTCTACTACACTCAATGTCAGCAAATTCAAATCTCAGCATGATTGGCCAGGATACTCTGCAAAATAAAGGCAACATCTCAGCAGTTCCAGTGACGTCTCTAAGATTTACTGTCAGACTGGAATGCATGCCAGTGTCAGCAAAGACTCATCCTCAGCTGTTCTAAAGGGTGTGAATCTGTATTCAAAAAATACCATACAGAAATTCATGCATTTAGGACAAACCATGTGTTACTGGTATGACGCCAGTACTGAACTACTGTCTGAAGTTTAAACATCATGGTAGTGGTGCCAAATGTGCCTATGACAATGCAAAGAACATAGTGATAAATCACCGCAGACAAAGCTGTAGTAGTAGGCATTACAATAGACCAATAGAATTTTAAAGGATAAAAAAATACACCCCTCCAAAATAAATAATGCAGCAAGTGATTTGTTGAGGTTTTTAAATTTTCCTTGTAATTTAACTCTTATTGAAGCCTCTAAAACAGTGAACAAAAACATTCTGCAATGCTTTTATTCACCCACCTGCTCCCATTTTCATAAAGAATTGTTCATCTTAGCCCACAACCCTGTCATTTCATAATGACACAGAAACATGGCTATGGGCCTTGTTGTCATTTGCAGGAGCTCATGCTGCTGCAGGAATATCGAGGGTTTGGAAAGTGCATGATGAGTAACCCTGAAAGTCCTCATGGAAGCTTTGTTCAGTGTCTCACATAGGTGTTGGAACTGAACACTCTCTGGCAGCTCCATATACCTGAATGAGAGCAACTGTGTGAGCTGGATACATCATATGTGGTAGAAAACAGGGAATATAAAGTCAGCCTAAGGCCCTCAGCATGGCACCAACAAATAAAGCATGGGAACAGAACCTTTGCAGGTTCTGCAGCACTTCACTGACCACTGCAGTCTATCCAGCATGAAAGTTAATCATTCTAATCATAACTTTAAGTCCCATTAGACAGCCAGAACTGTAAAAAGTGGTCTTATTATAATTAACAGAGACTTTAAAAGTTACTTTTTGTGCTAGATCAGAAGAAAAAATGTTTATTGCAGCACCACACATTTATCTAGCTACTGGCGAATATTATAACATCAGAAAAGTTGCCAAAAGGTAAACCTCTCTTACAGTCAGAACAAATTAATTTACTACCAGTAACATAAATATTTGATTATTGATTTGGGTGTTGGCAAACAAAGACAAAAATTTACTTAGGGAAAATACCAGGCTCAACTTCATTAGCTCCCTCCAGACTCCTCTCCTGCCTGCCTTATTATCCCTGTAGGGTACACTCAGACCCTTCAGGGAGGCCATGAGTGGTGCAAGCAGTCAGGGTCAGTGTACAGAGCTTTCTCCTTGCTGTTCCTGCTCCTCATTCATTTCCTATGTTCCACAGGATGCAGTCCCCTCAGTGATGAACCTGCTCTGGTATGGGCTTATCCACAGCCCACAGTCTCTGTGGGGACATATCTACTTCAGCATGGGCTCACCCAGGAGCCACAGCCCCTTTGGGGTGTGCGTGCCCTACCAAGGAGCATCTGTTCCTCTATCCCATTGTTTGTTCCCTCTGTTCCCTCTTCCTTCTGCTCTTCTGTCCTATCTTAAATATGTTTTCACAGACTTGCCACAAACGCCTCCAAATGGCTTGGCTTTGGCAACTGGTCTGGCACAGGGCAGCCCCTGAACTTCTTCCACTAGAACCTTGTGCTTTACACCTCATACAGAAGTTAGCAATTATTGGCCTGCTGCTGGCCTGTAAAAACCTGGAGGAAATAAGGACTTATCAGGAGCTTTCCTCTTCAGAGAGAGAGAGAACACATTTGAAAAATCAAAAGGGGGTTTTTGAATGAATTAGTTACAAATGCAAATGAAAAATAAAAGGAAAAACTTAAGGGTCTTTTTCATCAGTTCATGCCACTAATGTCCAATCCAGATGGATTTCCTTATGAACTTGGAATAGTACAAAAAGATAGTGTTGAGGTTAATTTCATTAGTATAAAAAGGTTACCACTATCTCATTCTGATTTTTTTTCTTTCCTATTTATTAAATCAATGCAGTTGTAATCCCATTTAAAGATGATGTTTTAATGTATTCAACTATGTCAAGGAGGGTTCCATTCAAAACTCCTTTAATAAAAATGGACTTCTAAAAATCATTTGGGGTGTTTAGGACACTGTTGGCCTTCTTTCTTTTCTATTTTTCTTTGCAACTCATGGATCACTAATGATGGCATTTTCACCAAGCAGCCGTGACATGCTAAATTAATCTATACCCTTTTGGCAATTTAACAATGAGCATTAACTATTACGCTTTAGAACCAAACAGTATCATTGATACAAAACTAGGAGTTTTTCAAAGGAAGATAATTAGAAGAAGAGCAAAGAATCTTTAGTGCTGAATTTTTAAATGAAATAGATGCAAAATTAAGCATGTAAAACACGACAGATGAAGAAGCCAAAAAGACATACAATTTAGTAAAGTATAAAATGCAAACTGTTCATTCCTATTTATCAGTACAACAGGGAAATGTCAAGGAGTTTTAATGCTTAATGAGCCCATCAAGCTTAGAATGCACCAATTGTACCATTTTAGATATTGGCTACAACATTTTTGTCTCCTCCTCTTCTTCGCCTTCAACACAGCAATACAAAAACTGAACATCTTGCCTGGACTAAATTACACCTTTTACAGTACATGGGGTAGTTTGTGGCTAATTTTGATGAAGGCAGTTCAGACAAGATTTCAGGAAGGATTCTTTGGTTTTGACATGGCTAACATTTATTTTGATAGATGACAACATAGTTAATACAAGTAATGGTAGAACAATAACCAGTTCAGCTTCATTAGGATGCTGCTTCACCTTTTGTGCAATCTCACATTAAACATAAAAGGCTTTGTTAAGCTATCCATATCAGATATACAATATTGATATCAGATTTATAGTACAGAAAAATAAATTACTGACATTAGAGATCTGGTGATCTGATAATTCCAAGATAATCTGTTGGGTATTTTAAACCAGTTTTCTAACATGAATTTACATTGTTTTAAAAAAAGTTTAAGTATATCCTTCAGAACACCCCGTCCTTGTATAAACCATGCACTGGATTCTCTCTCTGCAGAATCCAATGACAAGATCTTTTTGGTTGCATCAGTTTCCTTTGAATTATCTTCCTGTGAATAGAGGTGAAAATGCTGAAGATTATCCACTCAGGGAATATTTCACCTCCTCCCTCTAAATACTGCTGCCTCTTTAAATCCCAGTAATTATGTTTTATTGGTATAAGACCTCGAAGATCAAAAATATCCCAATAAAAAAAATCCATGCTGAGTGATTGATACATATTACAATTGTTAAGGGGCAGCTGACACCAGCTGGCTTCATGCTTCATCCAATTTGCCCATTAAACCTGCCCTGCTGCTCTGAATGAGTTCATAGAGCTGGGTCTCTGGCAAAACCTTGGAATGCTGACAAGCCACACAATCATAACTATTCAATACACTGTGCATAGTTGTATCATCAGGGAGACAAAAGGTTGTTATTATCACTGAACAACTAAAAGGTAGAGAGCTTTACTCAGTAACATTAGCACTTGATTGCTATATAGTAACAGTGTCTTTCAGATCATCCTGATTGGGAAATATTGATCCTTTCATCTCAACAGCTGTTAAGCTTTACTAGGTTGCACAATGACAAGTGCTTAAAAAAAAATAAAGTAGAAGTTGGAGAGAAAATGTGGCAGGAGGGAAATGAAACACAAATATGTGTAGTTGATTAAGTGGGTGGAACTACCAGGTTTGTGTTATGTATTGATTCTCACAATTTTTTTTATTTATTTGATTGATGACAATGGTGTTTCATGTCAACTCAAGCCACAACGATATTTTAGAGCCATGTTTGTGAGAGCTGAAGTAAATGAGAACAATTGGATCAGAAGTCCCTCAGTCACATTTCTTTGATTTAGTGAAGCAGGAGACCATCGTTATTGTGCTGTTGCTAAAACCATCAGTAATTACAGCTGAGTGCTTAAATCTTTAAAGTTCGTCAAACAACATGCCCGATACGCTTGTTTATTGCTAGAGATGTGCTAAACCTTTAAGTCAACTAACCCAGCAAAAGCAGTCCTCTGAAGAATTGAAGAACCACAAGAAGTATTTATTAGTTAGAAAAATGACCATTTTCTTTAAAATATTATTCAGCAAATAGCTCTGAAATTGTTTGAGAAATGAAGAAACAATATGGTTTTTGCTGATGCTTCCCATGATAATTTTCCATGAAAATGGAAAAGTATTACATCCAGAAAGTAAAACTAGTTAAAAGAACAATGAGGTTCTGATTAGGAAAAAAAACAAGCAAACAGACCATAATAGCATACTTGTTGGGTCATTCCCACTCAGGAACACTCTTGAGGAATTTACTTTAGTTTAAGTATATACTTAAAATAAAGTGTGTGCTCAAACAATTCACTGAACCAGAATTCAAAACACTGCTTTTAAAAGACAGTCCAGTACAGTTCAAACTTTGACTTTAATAGCTTCTTTAACAGAAGGAGATGAGCTGTGGCATTTTCTATTGATAGTTCTAATTACCATGTTTTACTTTAGAAAGACACAGAATGACAGAATTGTTAAGGCTGGAAAAGATCTCTAAGATCAAGTCCAACCAAAGGCTGGTCTACTGCTCTTCTTTTCAAACTGTAAAAATACATTAATTCCCTGAGTTCTCTACCTGAACCAATCTTCAGAAACTATCTTCTCTTTAACATGGACTTGAGTTATAAAGATTTCACCTATGTTTCAAAAATATGCTACTTTTAAAGGTCTTCGTAACTCACCTGCACTTGTCACTATAAGGAACTTTTTAATTTAATATTTTTGCATATATAAATTAGATAACTTATTAAAACAATCTGCAGTGACACACAGGTGAAAAAATATCTTTTACCAGGCAAGAATAGTCCATGTTTGCAGAAAGAAATAAACCTAGGAACTCACACTAAATGTGTCCTATGGAGAAGTTCCTTTAGAAACTCACTTCCAAGAAGACTAAATTTCAAGTTTAATTTTTTTCCTTACTCCCACAACAACAGTTTGCAGCATAAAACTTAAAGCTTGTGAAAAAAGCAAGGTTTGGCTTTTCCCCCTTTGCTGTGCTACAGTGACTCTTTAGTTCACTGTATGTTGGTCAGCATTAGTGATTTTCAAACGGCATGAACCAGAAAACCGCTCTGTCCTGCTGGAAGAGTCACTGCCATCCTCAGCGCTCCAGGCTGCTCCCTGCCCTCGGTGGGCATGGTCCCCTGAGTCACGGTGTCAGATCTGCTGTAGGAATAGCTGAGATCACGTCCACGAATGCATGAATAGCAATTACCTCCACTTTTCAAAAACGTCTAGGAGCCAGTTAAAACTCAGAATTTTGCTTTCTTACTAAGTTCTGACTTTTGACTTTTTCCCTGCCTTTTTTTTTCTTGCTTCTTGTGCAAGTACATTTTTAAAGGGTCAGTTTCATAACTTTTTATGTCTATACAAAATACCTTTTTTGCAATAAATATCAGCAATATCATAGCTGAATAATGAGTAATATGTCATATTTTCATGTGTTTACAAGTGCTAAAATTATTTCAGTTATTTTTAATCATCTACTATATTGTCTTGTTATGATATAGCAGCAAGGACATATATTAGCTATTATAAATCACACATAAAATTAGGAAAGTATAAAGCATAAAAAAATATTAACAGAAAAAAAATTTCTTAAAATAAATATTGAATTTTCTGAAACTTGCTGGTCTAGCTACTCTCTGTACCAGCAAAGTACACCACATAGTAAAATTATTTTGTCAAACTCAGGGGCAGCTGTGCTGGAAGAAGAATGTTATTTAAATAAAGACACTCCTTAAAATATTTAATTGGATTAATGTGAAGTCAACTGTCCTAAATAGCTGAGATGTAATTAACTGTGTAACTAACAGTTTCAAACAATAAAAACAACCTTTAGTGACTACATTTGTTAGCCACTGCTTTTTCACCACACCCCAGTTAGTAAAAAAGACTATTTAATACAAGCTAGTATGCACAAGAGTTATAAAAAGGGAGCCACATAATGAGAATTGTAGTTAACATTCAGTAATTCATATGAAGAAACAAAAAGGACTGCTCTTTTTACCAGCAGCAGATTCTTCTTATAAGTAACAGACTGAAATTTTAATTTTCAGGACACCACATGTGGATCTTTCAGTACAAGGACTCCAACAGAGCATCCTGATCTGTTAGATGGGGTTTTTTTATTATTCTGTCTTTATCCTGATGGCCAAAAGATTTCTTGGTATAAATGACCCCCACCATGTTCATTTTGAGCTATATCAAGGTCAGTTCTGTAATGAGAAGCATCTTTCTTAGTACTAACTGAAGTATTCAAGGTGTCTCTATCACTTTCAAGGTAATTCTGATGCTAATTCCTATCACATTCCCCTTACACGATAAATACATATTTCCATATCTATTTGTTTTCAGATGTATTTCTGTAAAGCAACAAAAGGCAGAATTTAACCACCTGTCAGAGACTTAATCCCTAAGATTTCCAAATATTTTTGGGGATGAGTATGTAAGATGGAATTGAAAGTTGAGTTCCCACAAGCATTCAGCAGATAGATCTGCAGGGCTCACTGTTGGTTCTGCAGAATATTTGGACACCATGGTGAATATGCTGTAACATTCAGGTATTTCTAAGGAAATAAATGACTGATCCAGGCACCAATTTACGTGATGTGGATGCAAACTTTGTGCCTTGTTTTCTGTAACAAAGGACTATGTGTGACTTAGAAGTCACTGTGAATGTGTAGCAAGGATGTAATGAGGTGGGGTCGCTGGGCTGTTGCTGCCTTGCACCAGCATGGAAATACACAAGGATCTAAGAAGAAAGACTTGAGCAGTAGCCACTGAAGCCAGTAAACCCTGCCTTTAGCTTTCTACTGCCCTGGGCTCTGGCACAGGCTTAGCTGGTGTCAATCCAGGACTGCTCTGCAACGTGTCTCTCTGCAGAGAGACACAATTAATGTTCTTCCGTTTCTCCTCTCTGTCTGTAAAACAGTGATACAGCAAAAACTCATATTCATAATATGGGGATGAATGTTGTCTTGCTAGATAAATAACAATGTAGGTAGCCCAGGATGTATAAAAATCATTCTTCATTGCTTCACTGCACCAGCTCATACTAACACAATATAGCAACCATGAGGCCTTTTGGTTGTGTACTTCAATAAAAAAAAAAAAATTGAAAACAATTTTTTAAAAGAAAGATGGAACTTAGTATGAGATATTTAGAAATCTTGTAAAAATTGGATGGGGAAGTCAATTACAGGCTTAATCCAACCAAGTACTGATAAGCCATGACTCACTGAACTCCTGTGGGATATCCAGGGCTCATACTGTTATGATTGCTACCACTTCTTTTTAAAAATTAGGTTTAATTTTAATATTTACCATTCAGGTTCCCTAAGTAAGAGAGAAATATATATTTAAGGATGTATAGTAGGTCATAATGCCATTAATCATCTTTTAAAAGATACTAATCACTTTAACCAGTTAAACAGAAATTATGAGTTTAAAAATATATTTTTTGTATTTAAAACTAAAATTCAGCAGTCGTAGTAGTTAGCAAGACAAGTCACTCTGGTTGTTTTATCATACTGATGCCTTATCTGCTGAGTCACATGAATTTAATACCCTGGGAAAAACTTGTATATGATCAAATATTCTGCTTTATCTGACAAAAAGGAGGGAAACAGATTGGAGAAAGAAGCTTAGCATGACCAAGAACCACTTGCAGTTCCCAGTCAATGTTAGGCTTTACTGTTATCTCTACCCAGGTGCTTGACCAGTTGCTTTAAGCCACGGGAATTTCTCATTCTCACAGGGAGCATCTCAGCCTTGCTGAGCAGCAAGAGCAACAAGTTTTCTTCCAGACGTGGTCGACACGTCTCATAAGGGGGGTGTGGGGTATGGAACCTGTGCTTCTGCATGAGACAAACTTTTCTTGCTCCTGTTCTGCTGTGTGGGTGTCATTCTTCAGTTGAACTGGTTGTAAACACAGACCTGTATCCCCTACAACCATCCAGGTGTACTTGGGCCCTGGTTCCAAACTTAACTTAAATCTACAGAATTGTTCCCATGGGGGCTGGCAGTCTTTAGCTTAGTCCTTTGCTAAGCATTTATAGGAGGTATCCCCATCCCTCACTTGGGTTACAAATAGATCACATTTTGTTCTGATACCAGATAGTGCTATGCAATGCACAAATAAGATATAGGCTGAATACTTAATATTTTGAGCCAACCATAGGGAACAATAATCCTGTTCATGCTTCTCAGGTATTTTACCAGCTATGCTGATATAGCACTATTAAAACCAGGATCATAAAAATCCTAATGCAACCACTAAAATTTTGGCAACATATTTTAAATTTAGATAGTCACTTTGAATTCAAAAGTATCTAACTTAAATCTATTCTGGCAAATAGATTTACAAACCTGAAATGCAGACATAATTATCAGCAAATCACCAGCTAGTGATTCAAGTACCTTTATCTACTTCATCTAAATACCTGATGTGTACTTGCCTACCTTTAATTGTGAGGGGTTTCTTCTCTTTTTTAGAGGATTTACAATAAAAATCTGGTATCAGTATACAAGTTATGTGACACCTACTTAACAGACAGTGCAGTGAGTAATCTGCCATAATGCAGGATGAAAAGAAACTGCCTGAATGCTGATCTGTTCTTTTCCAGTCTTAACCACTGCATACAATTTTACTGACAACACAAAAATCATTCACATTGTAGAAGTCAGAAGTGTGTATGCACCATCCTTTCCTCAGAACAGATATAAATCTAAGTCCTGGGTTTATGTAATATGATAAGTAAAGCCAAGTGCATCTCCTGAACAGTTTCACTGAACTCATCCTAAACTTTAAATATATATGCATACATCACATAAATACCAAAGTTCTTAATTTCTCTCACAAAGATGCTACATGAAACAAGAGTTCTGGCCATTTAAGCTTTAAAAAGGCCCTGTTTTGGCACTGTTTAACTTAATAAAATAAATAGTACTTCTATATCAGTAAACAGTTTGTAAGTAGTGACTGTAAAGCTAAAAAAATGTCAAATACATTCTAGAAAACCCTAACTAAATTATACATTCAAAGACCAAAAAATCCAAGAAAGAACTACACCCTGTTATCAAAAATCTATACTGCCAGCATGACGTTGAAAACATGCTGATCAAATGCTCATCTCTCCATAATGCAAAGGGATGGTTCTTATTCCAGAGACCTCATATCACTTGAGGGCTCTTTTGCAAAGATTGTTCTTTGCATGATCAGTCTTCCAAGACCTTCACATTACTGAAAATGCAGGTACTATTTATGTTTGATATTCAGTTTTCCATACAAATTTAATGATCTTCATCTTTGGCCCTCTCATTTTAAATGTTTTGGAAACATCAAGCTGCAAAGCTAGAAAGCTGAAAAAAGAGTCCTAAATTTACCAGGGTAAATAAGTGTAGGCTCATATCAAACATATTGACATGTTTGAGAAAATAAAGTGGCCACATTTATTCACATTGCTATCCTCTTTTCTATACCCTGTCATAACTACATTTTTAAAAGAGCAGCTCACTAAAGGCATCTCTCTAAATTCCAAATAAATGTTTAAAGAACATGAAAAATGCAACAGAAAGTGAACATGGATCATCGAGGACATTTTTCAAAAGTATGTATGATCAACAGAAACAAATTTACACAGAGATTTTTTTCTCATTAGAAAAGACTTTCAACCCATAAAACCAGAAGCACAATAGATTTCGTTTCATGTTAGCATGAGCTGAATTGTATTGGTTTACTGAAATGACATGAAGTTTTTCTTTTCCTTCAGATCAATGTGTAAATGTGTCAGTGTGTCACAGAAATCCCTTGGCAGGAGGAAAGTAACAAAAAATGTAGTCTGTATGTCGTGCATCCCAAATGAGAATTTGTGAGCAATTTCACAGTTGCAAAAGCACTTTCCTTTTAAAGACACCATTTGCATTAGGAGCAAGTGCTTTATTGTCCCATTAGAATTTTGTTGAGCATGTATGAGTGTTGAGTTGGTAATGTGGATAGTCCTGCTGGCTACTCTGAAGTTGTTCTAACTTAGCCTACAAAAGTACTTGATAAAATTAGACATTGCTACCAGGGTAAAGATGGAACACTGACTCACGTGCTATGGGAAATAAAGGCAAAACCACTCAGCATCATGAGGATCATGTCCTGATTTCTGGAAATGAAGAAGTAACCAGAAAACCATACATCATCAAATCCAATTGCTTGAGCATAAAATTTTAGGTTTAGAAATTATACAAATAAAGAAGCTCAGAAATATGTAGTACATGCACCACAAAATTCTCCTTACTAGCTCAAATATTTCATATTTTGATAAAAATCACTTCAGCTCTTTGCACCTTTTGTCTTTTGTGCCCTATGTCCATTTTGTATGAACATAACAAAACTAATTTGGCAGAAAGCCAAAGCTTTAGCAGGAGACAATGGAATCCTGTGAAATTACAAAGCAACCTATTGGCCAAATAGATTCTGGTAGATTTGTTTACTTGACATGTACAGCTCAACTGTCTTGATCAGTCATTTCCCAGCTAATGGTTAATTTCAGTGAAATTTTTCATGCTAACTCCAGTGTAATGATCAGAATCTGGTATTTACTCTGAAGAAAATGAGGAAGTAGTTTTGAATATATAAGAATTATCTACAATTCTTTATGTTAGAGCAAGTTTTTGTAGGTAACTACAAAAAATTGATAGTGATCATGAAAAAAGTAAATTTGCTCAAGCATCACTCTAATATACCTCATCTAGTAATTATTAAATCATTTGTATTTTTGTCAGAAGAAGATATTTATACTGTCTTATTTTAAGAACACGCACAGAGTTCTAGTACCCTAGTAGTATGTACCAAGCCAACTTACCAATACAAAAAAAAGTTGTACAAAAAAAGTATTAAGTAGAGGAAGTAATTATCAAGATAACTTTCTACCTTCTACAAACATTATTCACTTCAAGTAAGAAATCTGGATGGCTTGGCTAAAGACACAGCATTGATGTATGTAAATGTCTGTGACACTGGAGACAAAATTATTTGACTGCCAGATAATGGGTGGAGCAAGTTCTTGTTAGATTTCTGCAGATGAGAGATTGTAACTAATTTTTATCTGTGCTGCAAAATTATTTCATCATGCTTAAGTCTTTGTTTTGCTAGGCAAAATTAAAATAAACAATATGCCCCCACTCTAACACCTTTACAGTAGTAACAAATGAGAACTATGGGATTGATTTTCTGAAAAGCACAGGAAATCTTTGAAATGAAACAATATTTTTAGAGAACTCATTTGGATCTAAAGCCAGCTGTCAGAATCTGCTGCACAGAAAACCTAAAGGAGTGCTCTGGGAAGGCTGGTAAAAGAAGGGTTGGGAGTGTCATGTGAAAGTAACCCTGGATTTAACATATGTTAGTCTGACCAGTAGAGAGGTCTAACAAGTGAGCAGTGGTAACATTTGCCTGAAATGCTCCTCTTGAGTCTCTTGACTAAATGAAGCAACTTATACTTTGTCCAACAGGATGTACGCAAAAATAGCTTTAAGGGAGAAAGGACACAGAGACAAATATTTTTGAGCTAAGATCCTCATAAACAGCCATCCCTGAGAGGAACTAAGATGAACTGTCTACTTCATTGTTATAAATAAAATAAGGCACCAAATAGGAAAGAGACATAGCATGTGGACAGGATTGGTGGAGCAGGTTGGGAAATGTTTCTGCTTATCTTATCACACAATATAATCCAGGGGGAGATGGAAACTTTACCTATTTGATTCTTTAATGTAAACTAATTTTTTTACTTGTCAAAATTATATCCAAAACCCAGTGGAAAGAACAGACTATTATTTTTTAAAGTAAACAAACAAACAAGACAGCTTTGATTTGAAATGAAAACAAACAGGAATAAAAGGATAAGCTTTCATCATTTTGCTGACTTTGCATTCTTGCAGATATATTCATGAATTAATCATTGAAAAACTTAAACTCAAAAGATCATGCATTTTCCAATGCAAGTAGTCTCTAAAGAGTACTGAAAATGGTTATTAAATTATTGTTCTTTAAACTCCTTGCATCAGGAATCTGTTTCACACACAGCTAACTGAAAGAATAGCATGATGCTAAAGTCCCTGTGATCTTACAAAACCAAAGAAAATTGTGAGTAGGCACTAGCAGTATGTCACCATGTATAACAGTACTAAAATCTGTTAACAAAACTACCATACATATAGTAAACAGCAGGAGTTTTGGAATGCCATGTAGCTTTTAAATTATTAGCACTAATTAGCCAAATCAAAAAAAGAGATCAGAAAACACATTAGAAGTGAAGACAAGTCTACCTGTATTGCTGTGTCAAAATTACATTTCCAAACAACCAATTAGTAAAGACAACCTTTCAGCCCAATAAGTTGTATGTAAAGTGGGACGGCTTCATTACAGTGGCTCCCTAATTAAAATGTAAAGGCTGCTGATCATTCCATAATTAAACAACATGTCATGCGGTTTCATCTGGCAATTGCCAGCAGCTAGGCCTGAAATCATTAATGACTAAGACGTAGTCTAAATGAGTCCAGAGACTGTAGAACTACATTCTGTCAGAATGGAGAGTATCCTATGGTCATTATGGAGATAATATCCTCCGAAGGGACTGCTCTGTACAAAATGTTGAAGTTCTTTCTCTCAAAATGACTTTGACTTTTTATATCCAGTTTTCTTACTAATTAGCCCAAAAGAAAAAGGCTAGCAGGGCTAATTAACTTCCAGCTACAGTAATCTAAATACGAAACTGCAGTACCAAAGACTTTCCCTGTGGATATTCTAAACATTTTTCATAAGTTAAAGCTCTGCTATTGAGAAAATATTTTTAGGTAACATTATGCCTTGATTGAGTATTCCTTACATGGCTTCCCGCTTTGCAGAGTGCCCAAGGAGCAAAATCATTTGCAGTGCCAGTTCTCTGTGTTCTGCATACCACAGATCATCCCTTCAGCCTTCACTGATGATGCACAGAAATACCAAGAACAAAACAGTGAACTTGTAGTTCCATGAATTTACTGGAGAATTTTGGGGGTGGGAATTGTTTTGCAAAATAATAATGCCAGCCACAAGAAAAGTATATATTATGAAAGCACACACACTTCCCAATCTATACTTTAGGAGTTTCAAAGTATAATGGACAAAGTAACATGAGTTCAAGTTCCTTTGAAAAGTAGAATAGACAGGATCTTTTGTAAGCAGCCAGAAACAGCAGCTGTTCCACATCCCAATCAAAACTCTATAGTTCATCTTCAGCTCTTCTTGTGTCTCCCATGTGTATCCTTCACACACACCTTCACTGCAGCAGGGAATTCAGGTGCCTTCTTCTGCTCACTTTTATGCTAAATCTCATTCAAGGGCTTTGCCATTTGAAAGTGAATAATACTGGATATAGCAGAGCTTGGAACAACAACTTGGCAGCAAAATTTAAGTAGTGCTTAGTGTTTGCCAGATTTTCAGATTTACAGATAATGAAGAACTAAATTACTTTAGGGAAGAAAGAATTTTGAAAAATATAGGAACGATAAATAGCTGAAAATATCAAATCTAAAACTAAGGGTGAACATTTGATAAATGCAGTTCACATTTTATTTCTCAGCTCATAATACCTATTTCCAGTTGTCAACCTCTCAACAAGTCTTGGTGAACTGGTAAAGGGTTAGTTGAAGACTTTGCCTGAATTTCACTTTTGTTTCTTCTTCTTCTTCTTATATGTAAAATATGTACTTTTTTCTTGTTAAAATAAAAAAGTCAGATGCTAGTCACAAAGTAAACCAAGATGAATAATAAAAGTGAGAGATTTATCTGTGAAAAAATTATCTCCTCACAAACTTTGTAGTAAAAAACCATTTTAAGTTTTATTTCCATCAGTTTTAATGCTCTCTCTCCCTTTACAAAATCTGTGGACTTACACAGATGTAAAACTGATCCAGCTAAAATAATTCAACTTCAAACAGTGTAAAGTGTGTGAGAAAGACAAGAAACTGGCCAAATGCTTCTTAGTGACTACCAGGCTTGTACTTCATATAAGCAATTTGACTCAAAAAATGCAAACAAGAGCTACTTGCATTCTAATTAAATTATGCATTTCCTTTCGGAGTTTTCTGTATTTCTTGCAGTTTAAATTTTATGTTGGTTCTATGGCACACTCTTATGTTTGCTTTCATTATTCTTATTCATTTCTGATCTAATAATTACATTCAACTTCATGCTGGAAAATCGTCCTCAGTATTTCTTCTGTTGCCCCTAAGTTTTGTTCCAGACAGATTCAGAACTGTCCCTTTTGAGCTGGTGGAGAATATCAGCTGTGTGGGAGACAGAGTAGAATGACAGAGTACATGGGGAGGGAGAGAGGGGAACCAACTGAGAAATCGCACAGCAATTGCTGTGGTTCCACATAACAAATAACTGGTCTGTGAGCTCAAAAAAACACCAGATGTGCTAAGTTTGTAACAGACATATCCTATCACCCTATCACTTTCACTCTGAATACAGTTACAGTCTGACTTGGGTTTGGAATTCTTTACGTCATTCCCCAAATCAATAGAGACAGCGGCCATTATTTAGCATGGAGCTAAATTCCAGACCAGTAAAGTAAATTTGCACTTAATTTTAAACTGTAGAGTATAATTAGACATGATTTTTCTTCTTTATACTATTCATTTTATCACCACAATTTACGCTGAATTCTTTCTCTGGTAAGAACAGTCTGAGAGCTGCCTATATTTCAGTGAAACCCTGGCAGACAAGCCTGTCCCTTCTCTGCTCCATGCAACCACTCTTTCAGTTTTGAATTAATCAATCATGCTACAGCTAATTGTCCTGCAAATAGATTAAAAAATAAATAAATATAAAATCATGGTGAACACATGGATATGTTTCTTTTCTATATAACACAAATAAAACAGAATTTGGTTCTGTATCATGCTTCTTTATGGACAGAGTGTCCCAAAGAACTTTATAACAAAGTATCTTATTGACAGTACATTGAGTACAGAAAAATGTGGCAGCCAGAATGCTCTCAGCAAAACCTCAGATGTATTCAGAGGCAATAGAAGTCCTTTTTATTGAGAAGACCTGTTGCCCAGGAAGCCAGGGTTTGTTTCTGTTCTTTTTCAAAAGGAGGAAAAGACCTGAGAAGTTTTTCTTCAACAAGACAAGCATCCTCTTAGATTCTTCACATCAGATGTGTTAACCGGGTTCAGTTAGAAGACCTGTGTCTTCTAACTGAACATGAATAATCATCAATGTTTCTGTACATGAATCAATGAAACTGTACATGATTATTCATGTACAGTTTCATACCACCTAACAGAATATTGCAAATGGAAGGCTGAAGAAAATTGTGGTGAAAATAGTACTAAAATATAGGGATTCTGAAGAAATGGAGTAACCTACACTGTTTTGCTAACAATACCATGATGTGTTCTGGAGTCTGAAAAAATCCCCAATATACAACCCTGCCGATGTTATCAGGGATGATAATTCTCAGTGCAGACTCAGTTTAATTTACACCAGTCAGTAAATGAGGAATTTATGCCAATCAATACACTTTTGTATCTATACATATATTTCTAGCATATGCTACATCATAGCTATCATACAGGAAACACTGGAACATAACAGGCAGAACTGAAATAACGGGATCCACACTGCCAGTCACACTGGAAATGTTCATTCAAACTCTTGCACAGTCCTTGAGGAGAAAAATATATCAACAAATTTTTGGAAGTGTGAATGTTTTGGTAATGTTTTTATCTTCCCTGTAAACATCAAGTTCCACAAAACTTAAGCCTCAGAGATGTGTACTTCCTGCAACTTCCTGTGGAATTAGGATCATGTGCTTGTTTTACCACAGAAGTGGTTATTTCCAAGGCCAGCTTTACCCAAACTGCTCATATTCCTCTGTCTTCCATTCCCAGTCCATCCACAGATCACTCAAACTGCTGCTTTTATTTCACCTGAAGTGACTCCTCTTTATTGCCTGATCTTGCAACAGGCTGGGTGTTTTGCAATCAGAGGCACCTCAACTGCCCGGTTCTTGAGTGCAGAGACGTTGCTTCTGTAGGATGGGCTGGACACCAATGTCCATGGTTTGACATGTAAAACACTCAACTCCAGTGTTTAAGAAATTAACATCACTTAGAGCAGTGCATCCACTAAGGGCCACGAACAGTGCTCTGGGAACTCGTGGGAGCCTTCTGCTGTGCCAGTACTGTCCAAACCATTTTGGGTTTTTAGCTAGTAAGATGTATCTTCCCTTCAGTGTTCCTGATTGAACTTAATTACTTGTCTTACCCCCGGGCTGCAAACTGAGGCAGCTTCAAAATTAGGGTGGCTTATATTAACTATATTTTAATTACTGTCTTCTGCACCATAACAGTAATGGTGGTTCTGTTAATAAAGGGAAATTAATTTCCCTTCACTCGGAAACATCCATGGAAATCAGGAATCATAGGTCTGTAAACACAAGATGCACCCAGATTTTCAACTCTCTCCTGGCTGGTTACATTACTATTACAAAATAAAAAGAGCTATTAATTCCTCTGGTCCGCAGAAATTCAAGCTTCTGTGCAGAGGACTACAGGTAAAAGCTGAAAATGAGTACTGTTCTAATTCTTTCATGTTTTATTTTCAAACTCATTTTCATATTTATTGAAATTCTTCAATGCAGCTATGGACATTCCTATGACTTTTTTGACTCCAACTGAAGAACCATAAGCATATCCCATACTTTAGCCAAATGAAGCCTGTCAAACTAGAGGTCAAATTCATCCCAGCTATCTCAACAAGTAAAATAATTCCTAAATATCAGTCACAAGATCTTGCAGCTAGATAGATAAAACAGGCATTCATAATGTCATGAAGGTACAGAAGAAGGATTACAAGAATCTGTGAAGTCCAGAACCCTTTAAACAGTGCTGTTTGCTATAAAGCATGATAACATCGAGAATGTTGAGAGAGTGATTCTGCTGGTCACTCTTCAAACATTCTGGACTAGAGAAGACCAAAACAGATTTTTCTGTGCTTAATTTAGTGCTCAGTGTTAAACAAATAGCAGTTTACCTGAACCTTCAAACTTCCTTTTTTAGAACAGGAAAAATTTTGTTTGAAAGAGGAAATTTTTTAGTTTTTTGTGGCAGGTTTTTTTAAGAAATACCTGCCCTCTTTGCATGTCTTGATACTGCTATGCAGCATTAGCACTATGTTTCTCTCCCTATTTGTAATGCTGTATGCTAGACTTAGGCCTGATCTTAAGGGAATTACAGGTCAGATAGCATTGCCACTCAGAAATTGCTACTCCTAAGTACTACAGTTTAATAAAAATTAAAGAGAGAAAACTAACTAATCCAAGGTTATAAATGTCAGCCAGAAATGAAAGAAGATAAAGGAAGAAATATTGGAGTGATTATTTAAAAATTCAAAGTAGAATCTCCCCAGAGATGGTGAAAGGCAGAGAGACAGCATCATTTCACGTATTACATTTTTTTTTTCAAATAAAATGATTATCATGTAGGTAAATATTGAGAAGACTCCAGCTCTCCACTGGCTAAGAAATCTACTGGGCAGCAAACAGGCAAGGTGCTTTGGAAGTCTAAAGCAATTCTGAAAATGATCACAAGTAGAGCAAAAGTCAGTGGCTTTTTCTTTTTTACATGCTTTAGCCCTCTCTTAACTTCATTTGCTTCAACCCTGTATGCCTACTAACTGGGGGGGGTGGGGGGAGAGACTTGTATATTAACTGAGAATTAACTCCTTTTTCCTGTTACTTGGGTAATTTTGACCTTTTTTTTTCTTTTTTTTTTTTAATTAAAGCAAATACATTAAAGGAGTAGAAAGGAGACAAAAGTCTTCTCAAAATATTCAGGTCATGGTCCTTTTATAGAGCTTGCTGATTATATAACTCCATATATTTTCATATTCTAGGACTACAGTGGAAAAAAGGCTCAAACCCATAATGTCCTGCACTTTCTGACAATCAGTACTATGACCCTGAGAATATGATTCAAGTCCACAGAAGTCAACAGCAGCCTTCCTCCAGTTGTAACATTTGTCTTGATGCTCTTCAGTTATTCATCCAATACAAATGAATCAAAGAACACAAGACAAACTTTGAAATCTTTATTTAGAAACGTGCTGCCTGTACACTCTTGCTATTTTCAAGGCACCTACCACCATGTTCACCAAACCTTAAGCTAAAGAACCCTATATGCAACTGATTCTTTCATTTTGAAAAAACAGCTGACCGTTCCAAAAAGTCTTGCAGAGGTACATGGAGACTGTCAACTCTTCAAACAGAACTGAGACAAGATTAAACCTAGACATTTTAAATATCATTATTAAAAATGTTTATAAATTCAGCTGCTAATTGGATTAGAGTTTCACTGACTACATTTTAGCTACAATCCTGACTATGTAGTCAACCTAGATATGAGGAGGTTACCTAAAGTAAATCTATAAATTACTGTGCTTCTGTTCTCCTAATGATATATTCAGAGGTCTCTGCACAACACTCAGTAATAAAAAACCTTCTCTTATGGAAAATAGCTGCTGAACAATGACATCCACTGATACTGTAGCCTGCTATACATCTTACTAGAAACCCCCTATTCTCTCCCACATTCATATCCCTGTAGTATCCTTAGGAGCATCTCCAGTGCATCTAAGAAAGGGTAAGAGCTTTGGGTTAATAATTCATTATGAATAGTCTACATTTTCATGCAGTGTGGATCCAGGTGATAATATGCTTAGTATAAATTCAAAATGTCAGCTTAAAAAAAAAAAAAAAAGAAAAAGAAAGTCTCTTTGCCTTTGTTTTTAGTGTGAACCCTGAAATAATTTATTCATGGTACCATAATAAACTGTCAGCTATCTTGACAACTAAAAATGAAGTGTACTGTACTCCTTGGAAATTTCCAGAAATATTTTTTTGTGTTACAAAAAGAATAGAGAGAAAAGACAACACATTGAAATCCACGGCCAG
Organism: Corvus brachyrhynchos; assembly: GCF_000691975.1. NCBI lineage: Eukaryota > Metazoa > Chordata > Aves > Passeriformes > Corvidae > Corvus > Corvus brachyrhynchos. Next base: position 11,305,531 of record NW_008239324.1, read on the forward strand.
ACTCCACATGCACTGAAACTTCATTCAGATGCCACTGCTTAGGATCTTTAGAGCCCTTAAGTCATAACAACCTATCAGAAAAAAATCACCTGAAGTGATCTCAGCATATCTAAAAATGTTCTACTGTCGTTTTGAAGCAGTAATTCAGGTATTTAAACTCAGGGGAAAAAAGTCTTGATGGAAAATACAAGGGGAAAAAGCATGTTAGTGGAAGAGAAACTGCCTTAATTGGGTAGTTAAGAGTATTTGATAGGATTATAAAAAGGCAGAACTGTCAGAATGCAATTCTTCTACTGGCCACTGGCCAAAGCAGTGCAGATTTAGAGGGAAGAATAAACCACCACAATTATACAGCATCTCTCACACAAGATAATTGCAAAACAATTCTCAGCCTTTCACTTTTATTTGCATGAGAGGAAATTTTCACTCATTTTATGGTTTCCCACTGAATTTCTTGATCATTTAAGTCTTTGTCTCTAAAAGGGAATATGCCCCAATGAAAAGCCACTGACAGCAGCTGCACTAACACATAGTGCGGACAAGCAAATATTCTAATTGCACCAGAATTTATTCTTTTTTGAATCATTTCACTCCTGCAAAGTACCTGTACCAGAAGCTGTATCAATTCAGGTACACCAATGACTCAGCTGCAGCTGGAGCAAATGTCCACCCCAGAAAAGCTCAGGAATGATTAGAGGTAACAGGTCAGCAGCAGCTCCCTGCTGTGAGACTTTAATTCATCTTCAGCTACCACAGTGCTTCTCTTCTCCACATGAGCCACCACTTTCTCTCTCCCCAAGCTTTAACCCACGATTTTTAAAGGCTAACCATTCTTCTGACCTAAAAACCCTTCTACAAGTAAGGAGAAACTCACCAGGAAAGGAAGATAGAATGAAGATCCCAGTACTGTTGAGCACTGTTGGGTTTATTTTCAAAAAGAAAAAACCTTGCATTACTTGATGTGAACCTTGAAGAGCTGTCAGAATTACTATCCATCCAGTGGAAAGAGATTTCTACTTAGTAAAATGGAGACTCATGACAGACCTTCATACCTGCTCCCTCTGACAAGTAAGGAAGCTTTTTTTTCCCATGCTGGTAGCAAACATTTCTAAGTATTCTGTCATTACAACTTCTATATGAAAGGGCACAAAGGAACACATAAGAAAAATTAGGTTGTATATTCAGAGCTCAGAGCTACATTTCACTTGACCTTAGCCTTTAAGTGGCTACTGATAGTTTGCTAATTTTTTGCTTTATATTCTATATATATTGTATATAAAGATTTAATATTATGTGTATATACTGTGTAATATATAGTGCATACATATTATATAATATAATATTATATTAATATATGCTATGTATCGATATATTGTACATTTAAATGTATTTATATCATATATGTATGTATGAATTAGATATATGTCTCTCATGCACAGTAGACATTACATATCATGCAGTTTGCTCGCAGCTGCCTAGACTTTTTTCATTTGATCAAATGAAAAAAATTTGAATTAAGAAAGAGGTTTTGAACTAAGTTTTCTATAGTACATACCATTTGTTACAATCCATTCTGAGAAAGAACAGGAAAGACAAAAGTCCAGCAATGCAAATGTAGGACTAACACCTTTGGATCAGGATTTCTCTTTCCATTCTCTTCCCTCCTACTACCAATATGACTTTCTCAACCTACTTGGCAAAGATACACAGACAGCAAACAAGTAGCAACATGTTAGAATCATTTCTGTTGGATCCACAGGGACAATTTCAAGCAGATGAAATCATAGAATCATAATGGTTTAGGTTAGAAAAGACCTCTAAGACCAGTGAGTCAAAGCATTAATCCAGCACTGGCATGTCCGTAACTAAACCATGTCCCCAAGTGCCATGTCTTTTAGATACCTCTGGGAATGGTGACTCCACCACGCCCCTGGGCAGCCTGTTCCAATGCCTGACAACCCTTTTGGTGAAGAAAACTTTCTTAATATCCAGCCTAAACCTCCCCTTGCATAACATGAGGGTGACTCCTCTTGCCTCATCACCTGTCAATTGAGAGAAGAGACCAACCCCCACCTGGCTGCACCCTCCCATCAGGGAGCTGTGGGGTGCGAGAAGGTTCCCCTGAGCCTCCTCTTCTCCAGGCTGAGCCCCCTGGCTCCCTCAGCCACTCCTCATATGACTGACCCTTCAAACCCTTCACCAGCTTTGTTGCCCTTCTCTGGACATGCTCCATCACCTCAGTGTCCTTCCTTTAGTGAGGGACCCAAAAGTGAACACAGGATTTGACATGTGGCCTCACCTCCGCCTGCTCAGCAGGATCAGGGAAGTGATTCTTCCTCATACAGGGGAAGAATCACTTCCCTGGTCCTGCTGAGCACACTTGCTGATACCGGCCAGGTGCCCTTCGCCTCCTTGGCCACCTGGCCACACCTGGCTCACGTTCAGCTGCTGTCAACCAGCACCTCCAGGACCTTTCTTGCCAGGCACTTTCCAGCCCCACTGTCCCAGCCGGGATCCCTGGATGGGGTTGTTGTGACCCAAGTGCAAAACCCAGCACTTGGCCTTGTAGAATCTCCAACCATTGGCCTTGGCCCATTGATCCAGCTTGTCCCACTGCAGAGCCTTACTACTCTCCAGCAGATCAAAACTGCTGCCCGACTTGGTGTCATCTGCAGAGGGACCAAAGGTGCACTTGAACCGCTTGTCCAGATCATTGATACGCGTATTTAAACAGGACTGGTCCCAATACTGCAGTCAGATTTTTACCCAGCAAACAGGGCACCCAAGCCATGAGCAGCCCGTTTCTCCAGGAGAATGCTGTGGGAAATTGTGTCAAATGCTTTGCTTAAGTCCAGGTAGACAAAATCCACAGCCTTTCCCTCGTCATCTAAGTGGGTCACCTTGTCACAGAAGGAGATCAAGTTACTCAAGCAGGAACTGCCTTTCATAAACCCAGGGTGACTGGGCATGATCCCCTGGTGTCCTACACAGGCCAGGTGATGGCACTCAAGATTATCTGCTCATGGCAGTCAGAAGAAATATCTGTCTTGGGAAGAGTCCCAGGATTTTGTCCTATATTGTTTTATCAAAACAGCACATTAAATATTAATAACTGCAAATAGGACAGAGAAAAAGGCTTCTTATCCTGAGGATGGCTGCAAACTGGAGACTATGACATTTTGCAGTATATACCTCCTATCTGTACCACTTCCAGGGGCAGGCTAACATATTTAAGTGACATGTAGCATCCTTGTATTTTCTATCCCTCATTGGAGATTTTCAACTTCCAGATTGGAATTTCCAAGCACAACAGTTCTGATAACATTATATATTCAAAATTCAGGGGGAAATAGTTGCTGCACAAAAAGAGATCCTCTTTATAATCTAACAACTGATCAGTATCCAAAGTGACAGTTCATTATCATTAGCTGAAGAATAATACACTTTTGTTGCAAGTGGAAGTTACCACCCCGTGATGCTCTAACCCTGTGAGGAGCATTAACAATCTTAGAATTTGGTATCCATTGCAAATATTTGATACGGTGTGTTACAGTATGAATAACAGCTTAGTGCAATACATTTTATTGGTTCACCAACAAGGAGCACACCCTTCACTTCTCACACAGCTTTTGTGTTCTCAAATACAACAGCCCAGCTACTAAAAAATAAATTGCCTTTTTTAAATGTCATATGTCTGACATTTGAAAAAAAAAGCACTTCCTTTCTTCTTTCCTTTTTCTGTGTCACTAGAATAATTTCTTCCTCCTCAAGTCACAATTAAGCACATTCTACTCAACAGAGCTGCAGTGTATCAAACTAGCATAAATGATGGTGCCTTCAATTCTTACTGTTACACATTCATTATCTAAAATAATTAAAACTTAAGGGAAATTACAAAGTATATGTGTGAAAGTCATGATGCAGGAAGATTTTCAAAATTACTCTTCTAAGATTGTCAGGAATCGAATTAGTCTGACAATCCATCACTGTCTATTGTGTGTGTCATCAGATAGAGCTGTTACTGTTGGATTCATAACATTCTGCACATCTCTTACCTGTAACAAGCCAGCAAGAGCTGAGCTGATCCACTGAGTGCTCTTTTATGGTGAGCAAGCTCAGCCAAAAGACAACTTATTTCAAACAAACTGGTGAAAATTCAAATACCAGCACATATTACAAACACTAGCAGCCTCTTCAGTTGTCAAACATCTAAATTTAGGAGCAGGACTGAAACTACCATCAAACTTGATTCTATGAAGACCAAATAAAGTGATCATGGGAAGTCCTGCCATACAAATGATGCAATTACACACATATTTTCTATATAAGCTTTCATGGGAAGGGTGTATAAATAGTTTGAACTTCTTCAACTATGTGGTTTAACTTCCCTTTTTCATTCAAAAATATTAATTTCAGACTGAAAAAACTATTTTAGAATCCTAACAAACATCAGTACTCTTCCAAAATAGCATTATGTAACTTTTATTTTTCTTCAAGTTTTTCTGCCCTTTAACTTGTACATGCTCCATATATACTGAAAAATAATTTTATATGATCATTGATATGATAAACACAGGTCTCAATATCAAAATATAAAGCCTGAGATGGGGGAGAGATTCAATGTTCTGGTCTTACCAAGCATCATGAGCCTGAATCACTCTACCTGAATAATCCTAAACTTAATCATTTATGAAATCAGCTCACTCACACCCCACCCAAAAATATTTGATGAGTCAGCAATTTCTCAACATGGAGAAAAAGCGGATGTACTCACAGTATACACAGTTTAAAAGTATATTTGTTTTTCTTGCTTGAAGAGCATGGAGAGTAGTAAACCTGCTATAAATTTGTTCTTCACTTACAAACCAAAAGGCAACTCAAACATTCAATGCAAATTAAAGACCAGTGTTTTTTTAAAAAAAAGAAAAAGCTAAAAATGTTTCTTACCATTAAAAAAAATTTATAAATAACATATACATTAAAAGTGAAGGCAATGGCTACAAAAACAATTTATTTACATGCTGCTAGTTGTTTCATCATCTTTAAATTGCCTTTGAAAATTAAATTTTAAATGTTTTCCTGATCTCAGGTACTTTTCAAGTAAATATTATGCATATGAATAGCTTGCTTGCTTCTTTTCCACATTTCATAAAGTTTCTTTGCATTTAGACAGTCCAGGATTTATGTTTACTGGTTTGAAATCTATGTGAAGGTTTGAAATCTATGTGAAAGGTTCTATGAATTACAAAAATTGACTAATAAATCAAACAAACAAAAAATGTTTGCACTGTTTAAAAGACATAATCAGAGGCAAAATAACTAAGCTCAGACAATAAGTAAATTAGATTTATGTCTTGCATGTAAGGATCACTGATATCAAATGCTCGCTTGTCTCAATTTATTTTAAGCAGAAGTGAGGGTAGTGGCACGAAGAGTCTAAAAATAATAAATTACATCTTATTGCACAAAGTCAAAGGTTAAACTTATTATTGCTCACCATAGGCCAACCTTAACCCCAGGATTAATGCCATAAACAAAACGAAAATTCCGTTTGCACACATAATACACGAGGTTAATGTCTCTGAAGAATTACAAAAGGGAAATGATGCCCCCTACTGCTCCCAGAAAATGTTTCTCTATAAACACAATATTTTGGTTCAAAGGGAATTATCATGTAAAACCAATGAACATGTATTTTCAAACTAACCAGTGCTCATTAGCATGACATCTGCTAAGGACAATTTATTTCATCTTTGGACTTTAATTAAAATATATGAAGGGCCTTTCCTGGTAGAGGAGACTCTCAGGAACACAAACAGCTAGAGAGAAGATACAATCTAAGTTTCTCAGGAGTTAACACATTTTGGTGAAGAAAGTATGAAGATTCAATTTTTTCTCCTTCATGCATTTCTGATTACATAAAACTTCAAATAATAACTTCTATGTAGCAGTGATATTTTTCAAACAGCAAAGTTGATACGATTGTGTTTGCTGGTAGCAATTTGACACAATTCATTAAAAGCTAACAAAGCCATGCCTTGGAGTTGTGGAAGACCACAGCTCAATTCCTAACCCAGTTTTATGGTTCTGGTATCACTGACACTGTTGTAATGGATTTCTTGATGGGCAGATAAAGCAACAAGGTTATAGTTTGAAAAGAGATCTCAAATACTGAAAAGCCTTTACCGGTGTCTCATTTGTTCTGCTTTTAAGCCACAATAGACCCAATGATATCAATACTGCTAACTCCTGATTTCCACCAGTGTAAGTGAAAAATAACCCCCAAATTCTTAAAGATATTGGACACACTGAACTCCTCTATTTCAAAGTAAACGACATAAATATGTATTGGGTACATTGCTGCTTTTGACCTGACCTTCAGCACCCTGTGACAATTCTCAAACTTACCTAATCTTAAAACTGCTATCACCTACCTTTGTTCAAGGCTTGCAGAGTAAAATGGCTGTAGTTCACAAGTTCTTATGCCACAAAAATACCCGAAATTAAATCAGTAAGCAAAGTTAATGAGCTGACATGAACAGGCTTGCTTTTTTATTACAAAGTCATATTTTATCACAAATCTTACCATGTGTTCTGATGTTATTTAGACAATACTAAAATGACCTTGCACTGGTCATTTTCAGCTCAGAGCACAATTAAACACTGATACAAGAGGAACACTTTTATCTGACTCTTATGAGGATGCCTCTGCAGTAGAGTGTGAGAAATGAAAAATTTTCTCGTTCATTGTCAGAGCACACAGAATTGAAATTGCAGCACCTGTATTTTGGGAAACATTTGATTAGAACCATCTCTGCTCATTTATGGTAACTTTACAACTCATCAATAAGAGGAAAAAATGTTCGTGATGGTTTACTGTTTCAAAATTAACTGGACCCAAAATGGGCTAAGTGATGAGGTTTAGAAAATATAAATTCTATTCAAACTTGTAAGATTGGATGTCATAAACATATGTATCATGTTTTCGCAAGAGCATATCTTCAACTAAGTTCAGAAATCAGGTTCCATCCCAGATTTTTTTTTTCCTTTTTACTGTTGATGATTTCTAGACGGAAGTTTGGCCCCCACAGTACTGCCTGAGTAACACTGGTTCTAGTTTGCAACACAGCTATGCTCTTCTAATCCTCACCTGATATAAATCTCTATGGATTAACTGGACTCAGAAGTAGATTTAAATAAACATATAATGTTCTATGTCAAAGGAGATGATTTTAAACCAGTCAAGAGCAGGTATTGTCCAGGGAAGGAATGAGAATAATTACATCTTATTTCCAAGGCAAAATTGTATTTAACTGTGTTCAAATACAGCTCAAATGCAACTGAGGATAGTCGTGAGTTCCACGTATTTTTACATGCATGATGGAAGTGTGTTGCTTAAGGATTTAATAGTCTGGAGAAGACTGGAGACTGACAGAACATCAGTATGAAACGGTGGATAACATGACTGACAGAAGTTTGAAAAATTTTATCAGTCATATAAAGGAAATTACCTGCAACTGATTTTTCTTATGATATTGATGTAGGACTCTATAATAAAATTTGGAGTTGATTTCTATTACTCGTAGTGGAATAAGCTGAAATGGGATGGTATCATCTGGAAAACGTTCTACTGTTTTTCTAGCACTGTGAAACTAAGCACATAAATGGAGGTACCCCATTTCTCTAAATACACTTTCTAAATGTGAAAGGGTTGAAGCAATTTCCAGAGGTCTCTGTCTGGAAAAAGCTCTCCACTGATATTTAACTGAACTGCTTTTGCTCTGAGACATGCAATAAAATACACTGGAATCAAATGTAAATACATCTTTGTGCTTTATGTAAAGAAAGTCAGCTTAATTTGCTTTTTTCACCACCATTACACAAGACTAGCATGGCCAGTTGGCGTAACTAAAATTTTATTGAAATTGTTGGAAATATTCTGATGTATATCAGCTGATGAATAATTCCACTCATTTTAGTAAAATTATATCAAGCCTTATTCTCACAGAAAATCTGTGAGTCCAATTTTTGACTGCAATGTTTTCATATACCTCTCAAGAGAGGATCACTAACAGAGTAAATATATCAGAAATACCTTCACACACTTTGACTGTGTAGAAATCATTGTATTGTACAGGAAGTCTGGCCCAGCTTACTGTCCATACACAAAAGTTTAAAAAATATGGTGTATTCAGAGGGAACTCTGAGCTTTAATTGAAGAAAAAATATTATTCTGTATAAGAAAATACAAATTAAATATTACCATACTGTTTCAGACATTAAAATAATACTAAAATTTAAGACCAGATTCTGGAAAACCTTACTGAAGTAGATCAGCATTTAGTCTGCTCAGCAGTCAAACTGAAGTCAACAGGACCACACATTCAGATGAATATTAACTTATCTTGGTCTTAACCTTATAACAGATTTTGAGCAAGTTATCTGCAAACTGACATCATTCAGACATAGAAATTTTTACACCTATTCTCATCCTGTTTTGCACAAATATAAAGAGAAAAACAAAAAGCAAATCACCTACAGTAAGGTTTACTACAGGCTGCATCTTTTAAAAGCATTAAAAAGCCATTGTAAGCACATCTTCACAGCTCATTGCACCCCTTGTACCTTTCAACGACTGGTGCCACTTCCCACTCACTCTGAAACTGAACTGAACCTCCCGGAACATACAGACATCAGCTGTAAAGTCCTATTCTATTAGCAGTCTTGTAGTAGACTGTACCTAACAGGTACAACACATACAAGAACACTGTTCAACAATTAACTATACCTAGTGCTTTACAGAAAAAGTAAATTAAATTCCTGTAGTCAGAGTAGTAGCAAAATGATTATGAAAACTTTAAAAAAACACTTGGATGCAAGAGTCATAAAACCTTAATGATGTTCAAGAGTCTGAGCCTAACTTTTGATAACCTATAAAAAATTACTTGAAAGAGCTTTATGAAATCCCTAGATTTTATCAAGATTAGCAAGAATACTGCTTTAATTTTTGCAGCTGCAGAAACTTTGATGAAGTACTCTATTTTAAACTAACTTAGAGTGGCACTTGAGCCTGCCTCGCTTTTTGCAGCATTTCTGCATTCCTCAGAGCCAGCTGCATGGTGCTGACACCCCTTCAGATACCACTTGTCATTTCTGCAAGTAATTCAGTAGTGTTCCATCCCTTCTCAAAATAAAGATTATACTCTTAGGTTATCATTTGTTTTGTCAGTCATCCAAGTGAAGCTGCAATGTTTAAACACACAGTAGTCACACAGTGTGGAACCCTTAAAATTACTGGTAATAATATAGCTAAATATTTACATTAGAAAAAAAAAACCACAAAACTGTCTCCTGGAACATTTCCCAGGCAAAATAACAGTCTTTGCCAATACACCTGCAGCTTTTTTAACTAATTAAGAAACTTGAGCCAACACACTCAAAAACCCTCAAAACCCAAATGCAGAGTCCATTACTTGAAAAAAAAATACTACTCACTCTCAACAGTTGATGCATGTGTAATTGCAGTGCTTTTGTCTTTTCTTCCTTTTATAAAGACTCAATTTACAACAGGTTATTTTGAAAGGAAATTGGAATTAAGAAAAGTAATTAATTCTAAAATTAAGAGACATAATAAGTTTCAGTTATAGAAACTACTAATTACAGAACCTATACCTTGGATCATTTTCAAAAAGTTTGCCTCTTGATACTAAAGTGGATGATCTATAGGTTCATTAAGATGTCAGCATTGCAACAAATTCTCCAAAAGGGAAACCTTCTTAATCACCTTCTTAGTCACCAGGGCTTCAAGTACATGTCTGTCACAGCATAACTGGGGACTTGAACAAGGTGTAGAAGCTTGTGTCTATGAAGCATTTTAAATCATTTCATTTCAAATCATTTTTGGCTTTTTTCTCTGTAGTTCTGTAAACAACAACAAAATAAATTTAGTTTAAAAATATACCAAAATTTCCTAATGAGAATTTGAGGTGGCCTTAAATTTTAGGACTATATTACACACAAGACTTGTGAGCTCTAGTCACATTATTTCTACGTATTTCCTTCTGAAATACATAGAATTTATTTGAGGTATCACTCTTAGAATATGCTACTATTCGTGTTATGACTGCAAATTAAAGTTTTTGTTATTCATAGTCATGCAGGATACTTTCTATACCGTAGTATTTTAAATCTGCATCCTGCAAACAATCAAATAAATATTTAAATTTATGCATGCAAATAACCCCACTGAAGACCATAATACTGATGATCAGAGTACCATGTGTAAAGTGCATTATCATAGACTCCATAGTTCATTTACCCATCACAGGTCTGAAAGACAGTTTGAAAATTTGGTTTCCATGTCATTTCAACCTGTACAGCTCCTGTTTCAAGTACACAGCTCAAGTCCAAACTATTCAGGAAGGCCCAGTTTCATAAAATCGTTCACACAACCAATTTTCAATTGCAGAAATTCTAATAAGGAGCAAGAAGTTGCACAAGGCAGCTGAAGCAAGCTATTGTGAAACGTGAAAAAATCCCAACACCTATTTACACATTACCAGTATTTCCCCAACAGTAATACCAATAATGAACTTGGCAACAACTCCCGTTCAGGAAGATCTCTAATATATCCCACTGGTGCGCCAAGTAGAAAAGCAGAACCAGGCACTGGGTGTGTCAAATTCCTTTGACTGCTGCCAGCAAAACACTGCACTTTTCCATCTCTAAAATAAACTTAGGAGATCTAACCAAAGATCCAGGAAAGTAAGATTCCCCTCCAACTAAACAGAGCCTCTCACTTCGAATTACTGCAAACACCCATAGGAGGAAAACAAAACCATTCTTCCCTGACAAATCCACTCTGTAAGATGTCAGAGAATTTCCGGTGTTCTCAACCTAGCTCACATTTGGGGTTTGCACACCTGCATTTGTGCTTATGTCAAGAGGCTTGAAATTTCTCCTAAGTATGAGGAAGATTAAGTCCAGGTTTCAATTCCAAAACAAAATTTTAAAAAGTAAAAATATTATATTTTTTCTAGTCTGCATCACAACAATGCAGGGAGAAAATTGCAACTTCTTTTAATAATTGTCCCATGTCTATAATCATTAGTAAACCTTTTCAATAGCATCCTTTTTTCCACTTCAAAAGGGCTTTAGTTTGTTTCGAATGTTACAGTGCTACCCAATCTCAGCAGGGTGGGTCACAGAACCACAACTGCTCCCACTCGCAATGACCTCCCTGAGAGCAGCCTCAGACCATTATAAAGCGTTTGAATACAGATTTATCAAGAATATACATAGAACTACACCGATTACAATAAATTCAGCACTGAATTTACAGCTTGCAGCATGGCAAAACAGACAAGAAAATATCCACAGCACCAAGCATTACCCATATCATTTAGAAGTCAGTAAGTCTTTTTTTTGTATGAGATATTCCAAAAGGCTGTGTTGATCTGGTAGAAGTCAATTTTCTTTCAGGTTTTTAACGCTACTTTGTGTCCCAAAATGCTGGTAATTTCATTTTTATTATAAAGTTCCTTGCTTACAACGTCGTTTTGTAATTAATTGTACCTTAAACATTGGCTGCAGTGGCTGCATTTTAACAGTGGATGGCACCAATCACCTCAGAAATTGCCTCGCTAAATGTTAGATTACATTCTTATGTGTGAACCTTGTAGGATAATTAATTGGTAAAGCAAAATGCAAGTGTCTAAACAACAAAAACAGGAAAAAATGTATCTTCAGGGAAGCATCTTTCTTGAATATGACATTCCCTGCCCTGTGTAGAATGAGTATTTGTGTGTAAATGCAGCCTGTGTACACAGACGTAATTTTTTTCCATTTTACTACTGCCACAGACAAATATTTTATTTGGCTCAAAGAATGACTTCAAATTCAGATAGGAAAGTGTAAATAGCAATACCTGGACGTAAGCTTTTAGCGGGATTTTCCTATGGGCTAAGAATTGCAAACTGTCATTTGGTTAAAAAGTTCTAATCAGGGATACAAGTGGCATTACAAAAATGATATTTCGTATTTTTGTATTAAGCCTTTCCAGCTGTAACATACAAGTAGACTAAAATGAAATATGTACATTTAGATGCACAACAATAAAATATTTATCCTCCCTTTGGAGGCTGTATTTAATTAACAGCTGCTAAAATCTTAACTTCACAGCGATGCTAAAGAGATGGACAAAACAAACTGGAATCAAACACTTCCAAGGGGAACTTGGAAGATTCTAACCTGTGTCTGGGACGGTATGAAAGGAGGCATTTAACTCCTTTGTACAACAGCTGGTCCGTACTGTCAGCTCCAGGCACTCAAAAGCCAACAGCAGTCCCAGAGATACCCTTCACGCCTCTTTAACAGTTTGGGGATGGGGGAGCGGTGCTTTAAGTAAAAATCTGCCCTCTATATTTTCCGAGCTATCAGAGCTAAAGATTTGGGGATTGCACTTCTGTCCCCTGCCATCAGAAGGGATAAAGCTTGCGTTTCTTTTTAAATGAAATCCAAGAAGACAATACCAGAGCTGGCTGTGCCAAGAGTGTCGTAAACCAAGGTTTCCCCGCCAGGCGGGCGGCGGGGCCCTCTGCCTGTG
>NW_008239324.1:11318216-11318792 GCF_000691975.1 Corvus brachyrhynchos
TGCCGTGACACTCAGACAGGGATGCGGGCAGCCGAGGGGCGGGGAACGACGGGCAGGCGGGGACAGAACGACCGGGAGGCGGGGACAGGGGGCCGGAAGGCGGGGCCGGGAGGCCGAGTTCGGAGCGGTCTGTGTAGTTCCGGGCTCCTCAGCACCAGAGACAGGCAGCTCTTGGAGGAGGCAGCTCGTGGAGCCGGTGCTGCGGAGCGTGACAAAGGTGATCAAGGGACTGGAGCATCTCTCTTACGAGGAAAGGCTGACGGAGCTGGGCCTGTTCAGCCTCGAGAAGAGACGACTGAGAGGGGACCTCATTAATGTGTATAAATATCTAAAGAGGGGGTGCCAAGAGGATGGACCAGACTCTGCTCGGGGCTGAAACTGATGCACAGGAAGTTCCACCTGAATACGAGGAAGAATTTCTGTCCTGGGCAGTGACTGCGCACTGGAACAGATTGCCCAGAGGCGTTGTGCAGTCTCCCTCCCTGGAGATATTCCAGAACTGTCTGGGCGCAATGCTGTGCCGTGTGCTCCGGGACGGCCCTGCCTGGGCACGGGTGGCACAGCTGACCCGCGGTG
>NW_008239324.1:11319179-11384003 GCF_000691975.1 Corvus brachyrhynchos
CAGCGCCAAGGTACGGGGCCGGGTGCGGGGTCGGGTACGGCCGGGGCCGCGGGTTGGAGGAAGAAAGGGTGGGGAAAAGCCGAGTGCCCCAGGAGGAAACAAGCGGCGCTGCCTTGGCAGGTGGGTGTGTGCCCGGTGCCAGGGAGTCTCCGGCCGTGTTGACATAAGCGTAGGGAATAAAGCGAAACAACTCAGCTGAGAAGTGCAAAGTTCACGGGCACCGCGTTATGAAATAGTCCAGCCCGCCGGTGAGGGGTAACACCGGTGAGGATGGGCCGAGTTTTGTTTTCAAGCGAGATTAAAATGTTTCGCTTTCGTTCGTCCTCCCAAAGTCAAGAATTCCTCGGAGATGTTTGGGCGTTGCCATGTTTTGCCTTACAGATTTCGTTTATTCGGTGGCATTTAGTAGCTCGTTAGCAAAGCTCTCACTAAAACTTAACGCAGCTAGTATTTCCTTCATGTAAAAATTGTCGAATCTGAACTTCGCCAGTCTGGAGCACATGGTTCTCTTTTTAACCCAGCTCTAACGCGTTAAGAAAACCATCTATGCGGGTTGTGTCTCAGAGGGGACAACACTTGCTGTGAAGTATCTTCACACGTGTTAAATGTCTTGCACAACTAACCTTTGGGGGGGAGTTCCTCAGCAGTAGTGCTGAAATTTATATTAGTCATAGTGAACTTGGCAAGTACAGTTGTTTGAATCATGTGATGAGAATTTTGGTGTGAGCTGTAGCGAGGCTGAAGGTCTTTTTCAAACCCAGAATCTCGATATGTGGGCGTTGGTCGGTCTGTTTGTTTAACTACGCTTGGATGGTAGTGGGGATCTTGAGCATGTGTTTTGTGACTGATTTCAGACTTGACAGCACGCTTTCAAAACTTGATTCCTTAACTGTGTAATACACCTGTTCCTTAACGTGTAATGCACTTCCTTACAATGAGTTGTAAGGAAAATACTATGAGTATATAGGGGGTTGAATTACTTGACTCTGAAATTTACTCTGAACCAATTTGCCTGGGCTTAGAGAATCCAGAAACTGTTACAGGTAGCTATTCTTCTCTAGGCATCTGCAGTTCATCTTCACTTTTTTCCAGGAAATTAAAGCACAAGAAATAAATAGCACAAGATTTCAGTTTTCTAATCGTTATTTTTCATAACAAGATAAAAAATGTTTTCTAATACTTTAAAGGGTATGAGAAACTTGATTTCTCTTATAGATAGAGCACTTTTCAGACACTGTTTGGAGGAATTATTGAATAGAAAGTGTGAACAATTGAACAATCATCTTTATCTCCCTTTGAAAGGTTTGGTGATAATAATTTGTGTTTTAATTCATCAGTCAGATGTAATGTGTACGTTCTCCTGTGCTGCTTAGTTTAAAAAAAAAGTTCCCAGATTTAGAGCATCCTCTTCACCAGTTACGTTGTTATCTTGTTGCTCTGCAAAAGCAGTCATATGATGACTAAGGCGTGGAGAGTAACCCTGTGGGTTTTGCTGCGGAAGCAGTTTGTACTGATATGCTCCTGAGGCAGCCTGCCTTGATATTCGTGATGATGTAAGTCAAGAGGTGATAGGAAGTGGTGTTACATTATTCATTACCTTGTGTTGGTTCTCAGTTCCATTTAAAAGAAGTTTAATGTTTGAGAGTAAATATAGATAATAAAATGTGGTAATCTTGGGATTCTGCAAATACAATGACTGCAGCTTAGAAGGTGGTTTCACTATATTAAAGAATTTTAGGGACCTGAAAGAGGCAGTTTGGGAAAAATAATGCTATCTGAAAGAATAAACAGTATACTCTATTGACAGAGTTTTGTGTTCTTGACACATTTAAAACAAGGTACTATAGTGAATTTACCTGTAGTAACTTACAGGTAGCAGAAATAGCAAGTGGATTTTTATTTTTTTTTTTTTAATCTTTGAAAAACCTGAACTTCAGGAACACTAGAAGTATCTGGAGCTTGGAGTTTTCTCAGTCAGTAGCAAAAATATAGGATAGCTGCTGGTGTGATAAAGCTTAGGAAACGTACTTCAGAAATTGTTTTAGAAGTTCAGGCTTATGGACTTGGTAGAACTCTGGTGAAAAGCATTTGTTCCTGAAGAGTTCTCTTTGACCAAAGAATGGGGATGGGAAAATAAATCTCTTTTGATGGTCTGATCTTTTAAACGGTTTGATCTACAAATTAAGTAACCTGTTGCTATCAGGTATAAACAAGAGGAGGTAAAAGAGAGGCTTCTATGAGATCTATTTAAAAATAATTTTAGATATTGGTGTTTTATTTCTTTTGTCTTGTTTACTGACAATGTTTACTTTCTCACATTCATTATGCTAAGTTTGCTTTATTTTCTAACCTGTCCATTACTGACCTAATAAAAACTAACTGAATACTTTAGGTTTTCACAACTATTCACTTTGCTCTCTTTCTCCACTTAGGAGTACATCAAGGGACTGTGTGAACCTGAACTAGAAGAAAAGGAGTACTACCCAAAGGACATGCACTGCATCTTTGTTGGTGCACAGAGCCTGTTTCTCAACAGTCTTATTCAGGATACCTGTGCTGATGTAACAGTGCTGGAAATGGGATTGCTCAGTATTAAGGGGGGTGCAGAAGCTGTTGTTATGGCTCAAAGTCATGTGCAGCAGTTCGTGAAGCTTTTTGAAAATAATGAAAGCTTATTAAATGACAATGAATCAGAGATTAAAAAGCAGTTCAGACAATTTGTGGAAGCACATGCAGATAAGTACACAATGGATTTACTGATTTTGCCTAGTGCACTAAAAAGAGAACTCTTAGCTCTCACCCAAGCTGATGCTTCTGAAGGGGAGAGTGATATCATAGATCTCACAGGTTCTGAAAGCCCTCAAGTGCTTGGACAGAATAGCACCTCCAAAGTTGTTGCTGCAAACAGAGATGGAAGGGCAGATGGGGAGGAAGCAAGAAGCAATGCTGGCACACCTGTCACTGAGCTTACAAAGCAAATGGACACTGTGTTCTCTGATACTCCTGAAACAAGGTTTGTTCCTGTAAAGGACCCTCTGTTAGAGGCAGTGGCCTTTAAAGAGAGGCACTCATGTAAAAGAAGGTCTTCTGATGAGGAGGAAAGGCTCCCTAAAAAGCATTTCTCTTTGGAAAATGATCAGCAAGTGAAATCTGCTTTACACAAGAATCCTTCAGATACTGATGCAGTTATTGATCTGGTTTTGGATAGCTGCAATGAATCAGATGGTTCTACCTACTGTCTTAAAGAAGGTGATGCTCTCACTGAGGAAATGGAATATAAGATTCTTGTGAACTTTTTCAGAACAATGGGATATTCCCAAAATATTGTAGAAAAAGTTATTGGTATCCTGGGACAATCTGTAGAACCACTAATATTGCTAGAAGAAATTGAAAAGGAAAATTTAAAGTTTAAAAAAGAACATGAACAGTCATTTCAAAAGCCTAGAACTATCAATCTTCCTCTAGGAAATAATGTAAGTAATTCACAAAAGCTAGAAGACAGAGGGATTTCTAGGAATAAAAGTCCACTTAAATCTGGTCATACTTCAAAGGAGACAAAAAATGAGTATCACAAAGTAAGAGGTGCTCCAGACACGCAAGTTGGTGCAGAAGATAAAATGCATAGATTGGTATACAAATCTGCTTCCCCTCCCAGCAAAAATTCAGTTCTATGCTATAAACAGAGAGATGTTTACGGTCCTGGTAAGAATCACAGCTCAAGGTCAAGCAGTATGGAAACTGATGGTGGGGTAACTTTCAGCGCTGTGCAAGCTGGAGCTCTAAAAGATGTTGACTTTGTAGCCAGAGGGAGCTCAGATGTGCAGTGTATCTCAAGTAAGAGTAAAACTGCATTTCAGCAACAATCTGCAGGGCCCTCAACTGTACAAAACAGCCACCCTAGTTCTGAGCAGCAGCTGGGACCCTGCAGCTCTGCTCAAGCGAGGCCTCTCCACCAGCGCCTTTCCCAAACCTCACATTGTGACAACCCTGTCCCAGACCAGTTACTGTCTTCACAAAAACATCCTTCGAATCCAGACAGAGATACAGTGGGACCACATCCAGATCATTCAGTTACTGGAGTTCAAAGATTTTTGGACTCTCTGAAGAAGCCATACAGACTGGAGTTGATAAATGAACCTGGAAAACCATATTTAAAACATATAATTATTGATGGAAGCAATGTTGCAATTTCGTAAGTATTGTTCTTTTCAGTTGTCTCTTAAGAGTTCAATGAACTTTCAGGTGAAATAGGGGCTAAGAGGTTGCAGTGGCATGTGTAAAGGTTTTGCTGGCTAGGTTTTTGGTGTGCATATACACACAGTTACGCCATTTCAGAGGCAGTTTTGAATCACCCATGTTCAGCTCAATGTAACACTTCAGTCAGAAGTAATCTCAGGGCAAGCTTTGCTCTGTTGCAGTTGGTGTTACGCATGAAATTTAATTTGCTTTGCCAGTGCCTAATAAAGAGGTTAACTTATTGTCAGTTTCCAGGGCTTGGGGTTTTTTTGTGTTCTTAACATCTTGTAGTTTTAAAGTGGAGGTTCTCATTTAATAGTGACATATTTCGCCTCTAACAGCATTGCATATTAGTGCTTGGATCCTGTTATTTTTTGCGTATGTATGTATATTTACCAACTATATATGTGCATTACTGAGGTTCTGATATTTCCTTCATGCACCCTAGTGGATTGCCCTGCACACCAGCTGGGCTGCACACACCCCACGTTGGAATAGGGCATAGTAGCTGGGTGCTATTGGCATACACTCCCAAGAAAGTTTATATAACACCTGGTGCCTTCTAGTCAACCAAATGAAAACTGGTTATGAAATGTAAAGGACAGAGCTGCCTCAAAATAGCAGAATCATCCAGAAATTCAAATGTTCTACTAAATGATCAATGCTTGGGGGCCTGTTGGTTTGATCATGCAGCTTCCTGGAGCTTCCCTCTGGATAAATAAAGCCTCATTATTTTCTTGCATTTTATAAAGTGAAGATTTGTTTGCAAAATTGCTTTGAATTGTACTCAGTTTTACTTCTCAATACCTTGAGAACTGCTTCCATGCCTATGCTGGCTCAGGGTTCTTTTGACCCCTGAGTTTTGTGGGGTTTGGTTTTTTGATGGGAGTGTGGGTCTTAATGCCTCACCCACATGCTTAGACTAATGCTGTATGGGTTTCTGAATCATTGCTTGCCTCATGTCTTGAGTCGGGAAAACTGCAAAAGCTGTAGAATCTTTTCTTTTGACATGTGCAGCACATTGATCTGTTGTTACCACATTGTCTCAGGGTGCTTGTGGAATGAGAAAAAGCCCAGAGTTTACCCTAGCTTCTAACAAGTATTTTAAAAAATTACCTGGTTTTGTATGCTGAAAACAGGCCTTTGCGGGCAGACTGCAATATCCAGTTGCTGGGTAATTTAAATTGTATTAAAATGTGGAAGGAATTCAGAATGAAAGAATAATTGAATGGAATTATCTTGGTAGAATAGTGTGTGAATGATATGTACTTGTGTTGGTGCATCCAGTCGGAAACATCAGCTGCTCAAACAAGGTGGGAAACGAAGGATAAGCAATAATCCTTTGAAGCCTTGGTAAAGAATTTACCTGAATCACAGCCCAAGTGGATGGGCACCATTGTTCCTGCTCTTTGGGGAAGAACGACCAGGAGTTACCGAGTTGGGTTATGGCCGGGGGGGAAACTTACTGCTGGCCAGTCATCCTGCGGCCTTATAAATACCTGTCCTGAATGAGGCCCTTTGGGCTCTCCTGGGCCTCAGCAGCTGTGCCAGCACCTCCCTCGAGTGGGACACTGCTCAGAGCTCACGAATCCTCACCTTTGTGATACTCAAAGGACTGTTCCTGATGGCAAAGTTCCCACACACCTCTCCACACTTCCTGAGGTGTGACCCTTGCCTGCTAGGAAATGCAAAGGGACTTGGTGTGAGCACTTCAATGATGCTGAGTGGAATTTGTTGATGAGTACCTTAGGCACAGAGAATTAGGTGTTTACACTGGGTACCTGTATGTGTCTGAATTGATCATGGTATGAATGTTACTGCCTCAAATCTGCATTTTATAGTCATTGTTATATTATAGTCATTGTTGTAACTATAGTGAGCCCTATGGAATTGCTTTGTTAAAGTACTCGATGATTAAGTGCTGCTAAACACTTTTGCACCCTTATCTTTGCATCCATATGCTTTGCACCCTCACCTCCTTCTGCATTCCTGGCTTCTGTGTAAATCATTCCAAATTGATTGTAATTTGATCTTTGTATGCTTTAACCTGTGCAGTAAATAATGGACTTATTCGTCACAGGTTCACAAGAGTGAATGTTGCCTCTGAGCTCTGTGAAGCCATATTTTCACAAATTCATGTCAAACCCTGCCTTTGGCAATACCTTTGACAGTGTTTCTTTAAGGAGCCCGACCACTAAATTGCAACAGTATTTACTTTAGTTACAAACCAAAGGGAAAATGTTACATGTCCCAGAAGGCAACCTGCTATTTTGCTGCTTTGTGCTGCTTATGATCATCTTTTGTTTAATTTAGGTAATACCTTTGTAGGGCCTTCACAGGATTTTAAAGAACTGGGACAGGCAAAGCCAGCATTTGCAATGGCATTTGGAGAACAGATGCAGTCTTTGAGATGGATATCTTGAAAAGACCGTATTGCTGTGGTGATTTGATGTCCCTTCAGGTGTTTATCTAATTCAGTTAAAGCATTTCATATTTCTTTTAGTTTAACAGTTTTAGCAGTTTATTCGTATTATAGTTTACATTAATTCTACATGTTTGATAAAGTTAAGTTGCTTCTATTTGCACGCTTTTTTAATTTGTAGCAGAGCAGGATTTTGTGATCATTCAGGACAAATCAAGAGCTGCTTTTCAAAGCTTAAAAAAACTTAAAAAACAGTGCACTGTGTAGTTCAGCCGGCTTAGAGCTCTAAAACAGGGCAATGGAAAATCAGAGAAGGCATGAATTTTGACATGAATGTCAAGACCTCTGCATTTCTTGAAGTCCAGTTGAAAACCATTAATTCATTGAAAATATTTAAAAGTTTTCTAATTTAATGAATAGGATACCTAACTTAAATTAGTGGGATGATGACTGCATTTTAAGTTTATGTCCCAGAAGGTTTACAAAGAGTAACTCTTTGAAAATTGCATTCCTTTATTTGACTGTTCTATTCCTTTATTTGAGTGTTCTTGACACCAAGAATTCTTAATTTTATTAAGGGCAAGTGTGGCATAGTACTTTTTTTTCCTCTGGAAATTCTGTTAAGTGAGATTTTTTTGCCTTTTATATTTCAGTTGTGGCTTACTCATTTTTCTGCCTTTCTACATATAGAATTTCTCTCCAGATTCGGAGAACCTTAATAGATTTAAATTTTGATAAACATATTTTTAAAAGAATTTACAAAACTGCAAAAGGATAAATGAATGCTACTAAAGGCTGAGTTTCACTGTAAAATATATTTCCATAGAAATCTATTAAAGACCTTTCCGTTGGGAAGATTTCTTGGTAGGTTAAACTAGCGCTTAAAGATAAGATTCTGTTCAAAACTGACAGGGCTTACTATTAGGGTTATAATATGCACTTGCATTTTAACTGGGAGATTGGTTTAAGAAAGAAATACCACTTGCTCATTTATTGTTTTAAGTACTTTTAGTGATTTGACATCTAATTCAAAACATAGATTATACACTATTTTGCAGGAAATGCTTTGGCTGCTCATGCTGTCAGTGATCAATCAATGTGTCATTTCTAGGGAATCATATCTTTGTTTGTCTAAGTGTAGCCTCTATGAAAATGGTGGAGTCTGCTTAGACAGTTAATTATGCCTTTTATTTAATAGGCAGATAGGTTCATTGAGATAATTCAAATTGGGAAGGAATTAAATTAAATAGGCAGATAGGTTCATTGGGATAATTCCAGTTGGGAAGGGCCTCACAAGGCCATCAACTCAAATCTTTGTGTCCCTCATTTTAGGTAGTTGCTGATTTTTCTGGAAAGTCACTTAAGGGAGTTGTAAAAACAGATAGTGAGCATCTTATATTTTTAAATGGAGAAGAAAGATTAATGCTAAAATACAAAGTTTTGAAAATCTTTCTTCCAAGAAATTTCATTATTTTGTGTCAGAACAATAGCTCAGACTGTTGAAATTAAGGGAGAGGAGGCCCTGATAGATTATCAGAGAACTGCTCAGATGTAATCCTTGGTAATCAGTTGAACCAAGGGTGTTCTGTTTTGTAGTAGGACTGTATTTGAAACTACCACAATATTGGATTATTATAGTCTTAATCTGTACTCAATAGACTTCAGAAGTCATCACTGTTGGCCTCTTTTTTAAAGCTAAACCCGCTTCTGATTTTTCTGCTATTGTTGTGCCCAAGAAACTGAAAGGAGACTGAGCTGTAAAGTTGCAAAGTTTTTCTGAAATTTAAATTGTATTAAATTTAAATACAACTGAAAACTGAAAGGAGACTGAGCTGTAAAGTTGCAAAGGGATGTATCTGTTCTCTTCTTTCGCTGAAGATCTTTTCCATTTATAAGATTCCTCATCTTGAGCACCTGTCTGCCTTTTCTTTTCCTGAGGCTCTATGTGGGACTTGCAGCTTCACTTTGCAAGGTTTTGTTCCATTTTCTTTGTTTTCATGGTAGTAAACCCTAGTGAATTTAATCTCCCTTCTTTTTCTTTCACCCTCAGTCACGGTCTAAGGAAATTCTTCTCCTGTCGAGGAATTGCAATAGCTGTTGACTACTTTTGGAAACGTGGCCACAGAAATATTACTGTATTCGTTCCACAGTGGAGAACAAGACGTGACCCTTCCATTACAGGTGAGGGATGTTTCTTAACGTTGTCTTAATTAAACCAGACTGTAACTATTTCTTTGGATACTTCTGTGAAGAATAAATGGAGAAGGAATGCTTCATCAAATGTTAAGCAGGAGCAGTCTGGCTGCTCAGCATGAGTAATTGGGTTTCCATACACAGTGTGAGACCCTGAAATGCTATTTAGGCTAACAGGTGTGCCATCAGTGGAGGCCTTTTTAGGTTAGTTTTTGTTTGCTCTTTAATTTCTCATTTTGACCTCTTCTTCCCCATTTTTACAGTATGAGCAATTCTTCAGGTATCAATATCATTTCTATAGCTTAATTGGTACAAAAATAGCCCATCTTCTTTGCTAATTATATCTCAGACTAATTGTCAAGTCATGTTTTAACAGAGCAGAATTTCTTAACACAACTCGAGGATGTTGGAATATTGTCTTTAACCCCTGCAAGGATGGTCTTAGGAGCAAGAATTGCTGCTCATGATGACAGGTACAGAATATACATAGTTTTAAAGTCTTTTTAAACATCTGACTAGTGGTTGTAAAAGCTTAATATTTCATGAGTGGTTTAATTGCTAGTTCTGCAACCTCTCTAGACAGAGCTATGTATCCAACTTAAGACTGGGCTTTGCATCTGTTACATTATTTCACTGTTGTAGGAAACACTCCTATGTACTCAAGAAAGTAATGGAGAGTTAAAAATTTTCGTGGCAATTTAAAAAAAAAAAAGCAGTCTGAAGAAATTAATCTTCCAGTAATGTTTTTATGCTTTCCTGGTCATCACTCTATCCCTGAATTGCCTTTTATGCTTGGGCCATAGATCAGCTACTGATCAGATACTATTTAGCTCCATTTTCTTCTTGATGCCATGTTGGCACACAGACATTGCTGTGTGTTTGGAGCAGTGTATTTGTAACAATGTGTAAGCCAGTGAACTTCCAAGTTAATATGAGCACCAAAGATCAACTTCAAAATATGGGGATCATCTTTCAGTGAGCAAGACACAGAATACTTCGCTGATGTTTTATATACACCCAGTCTTTCATAAGAAGTGCTCTGTCAGTGCAGTATTCACAGCTGAGATTACTGTGGAAATAAGTGTTACAATAACATGTTTGCACTTTTGTTAAAAGTGTTCACTTTCCTTTAAAAGGACACCATCCATTATCTCGTGGCTAAAATAGTTTCAAATGGCAAAAAACATGTTTTTAGAGAGGTTATAAAAGAAAGCAAGCATGTTTTTTTCTTAATAAATCAGTAGTTACGTTTTGTCATAATTTATTTAACAAAAAGGTTTTTAAGAATTGTTGACAGAGCAAACAACTAACATGCAGAACACAGACATTAATGCTAAGCAAAAAAGTGTATGGAAATGAGTTTGTGTTGGATTGTGTAATAAATACTGTACTGTTCCATAAACCAAGCTATTTACCTCTGCAAATATTTAGATCATGGGTTTGGGGGGGTTTGCTTGTGTGGGTTTGTTTGGTTGTTTTTTTTAATGGGGAAGAAAACCCCATGACGACTCTGCTGCACGAAATAAATGCATGCTACCGAAAATGTTGTTCTAAGTTTAAGGTGGATAAAAATAGAGTAATTTCCTAGTAATCAAGGTGCTTGTTTTCATGGAAATAGATTACTTTTGAATGATGAAATGTTTAGTTTTCTAGATCTTTGGATTGTTTCCAGCAAAACAAACTATCTTAGTGATCTTTGAAATTAATTTTACAGGTTTTTATTACACCTTGCTGTTAAAACTGGAGGTGTTATTGTGACTAATGATAACTTCAGAGAATTTGTGACAGAATCATTTGCCTGGAGAGAAATTATTCAAAAGAGGTAATTATTGAATTTCTGTGAAATCATAAAAGGATGTCTGTCCCTGCAGTTGTAGGTACTCTACCTACATGTGGGATTTCACTATTTTTATTTAATCTGTCATGCAATTCTGATAGATCCAAATAAAATACTCTGTGATTCAGTGTGGTGATTTATGTCCTTACAGCCATGTGTTGAGTAGTCTAATATCCCTACTATTCATATATTCTGTCATGTATGTCTGTAATTGCTCACATAAACAGGAGCTGGGTGTAACAGCACACCTTTGTCACTTCTGAAGGTCGGTGTTGGATCTTGTTAGAGCAGTCCACTTTCACAGCCTCTCTTGTTTGAAAGCCTATTTTTTTCAAGGAGACACGGTAGCTGATGAGGATGTAGAGTGTCACTTTTAATTGTTCAGAATCAATCACTCCTTACTCAAGTGGGACAGATTGGCACAGCTAAGCAAAATGAACACTTGCAGCATATCCATGTAGCCATTTCCCTGCAATTGTTGTTCTTTGGGTTTAGATGAGTTCACTTAGTTATCAGATATCTTTGCTTCATCTTGTGGAATTTGTTTCTTGTTACTTTTTGTTTCTGTGTTAGTTCGTTGGGATTTTTTTTCTCTTTCAGGTAAATCAGGTTATTTTACTGTTAAGGTGTGATCTTCTGTTAGTGAAATTTCCCACTAATCCCTCAATCTCCCTAACATCTTCTGAGGATACATCTGTTACAGTGGCTAAGATCAGTATAGGTCTAATGAAATAAGTAACTAAGAACTTGCCCTGGGTTCTCACAATATAGCTGGAAGACCGTGGAGTTGATGCTGGCTAATCATGTAGGCTTTACATTATTTCTTGAATGAATTCTACCCAAGTGAGGTTCTGTTCTCCAGAATTTTAGCAAGAATACTTGGCATGTAATCCCTAGTCTGTGGTTTTTTTAAGAGCTTGTGTTAACATCTGCTATTAGTTTTACTTCTGTACCAAATCTATTCCTGGCAGACAAATTTCAGTTGAACTGTTTTTTTTTCAATGCAGATTTCTACCTGTCCCAAAACAATTCTGGAAAAAAAGCTTTGTGTCTTAACTGTAAACATTTAATGCTGTATTTGCTAGTTGTGTAGCTTTCTGCTAACAGGCCAGAAAAAAAGCTTTGTGTCTTACAGCATTAAATGTTTACAGTTATTTGCTAGTTGTGTAGCTTTCTGCTAACAGGCATTTGAGCTACATGACTGAAGATCCTTGCAAGGAGGGGGAGTTAGAACAACCAAAAAAAAATCTCTAATCACCCAGAAAATTCCACTGTGGTCTGGTTGCAAAATTTCTGTCGTAAAAGAGTTGCTGTCAAAAAAAAAAAAAAAAGAGCAAAGCTCCCTGTTCTGCAGTGTAATAGGAAGAGTTCACAGCTCCTATTGAATTATTTTGACAAGAAATGCTGGTTGTATCTCAGTTGGGTTTACTAATTAATCTTCAGGGACTCCTGATGTGGTGTCTGCTCTAAGGAAATTCATCCTGTGCTACAAAGGTGAAGGACAGCAAGGGTGTAATACCTTGTTATTTAAAAGAACTCTCTTGCAGGTTGCTCCAGTACACTTTTGCTGGTGACATATTTATGGTTCCTGATGATCCTTTGGGAAGAAATGGACCCAGATTAGATGACTTCCTTCGAAGTGAAGGCTGTTCTAGGTATAAACACTGTTTTCCCTTTTGTTTGACGCAGTTATTTCACATTTGAAATAAACTGTTCTCCTGGTCCACTCATACACCTGTAAAGCACAGTAAAGTAGGAACACTGTAGCATGAAGCAGTTTAACAAAAAACCGTGTTTCTCCTGTTACTTCAGTTCATTCAGAAACTGCTGGTAACACCTGCCTCTAATCAAGATCTCTGAGAACTAAGATAAGTAAGACAAAAGCTTCTTCTGAGATTTGACTGTGGTGGCTTTCATGCACGGGTGTGCTAACAGCACCCAGAGGTGCCAGAGATGTGGGTATGTGTTGTTAATTACACTGATGTTGTCTAAGACACCTTGGCTGGTCACTTATCATAGTGGGACAATAGGTGCTACAAACACTGCACTCAGGTTTTTTTGTTGAAGGGGAGACACTTCACTTCATGGCTGAGGGTACCTTACTGTTGTCAGAACAATTTTTGAGGCATTGTAATGAAATCCATTCATATTTGAGTAATAGTTGTAAATAATAATATGCATATATTGTTCATTTAAGATTAATGTACTTTTTAAATGTGCACATATTCAAAGTATGAATTTGCTTTGCATGAATTGCCAAGATTTGAGAATTAGTTTGCTCTTTTGCACAATCTGCTGTTCTTTCACCAGTTTAGGAATTAGAAAGGCTAATAATTCTGAGGAGTATTCAGAGGGCTTTCAAAAACAAGTGAGGTAACTTAAAAATTTGCAATAGAAAAGGCAAGCTATACTTAAGGATTAATGCAAAGACTAAGCAAGAATCTCATCTATTGGAAACATTTGAGGAAAGTGGAACATTTATATACCATAGGTTACAAGATGCTTTGAAAATAAGTGTGTTGACATTAAAAAAGCAAGTGCAGTGCTAGAACTCCAGAAGGAAATGCTAAGTATTCAAGCTCTAGTACAAAACCTTTGAGATGTTATTTGGAACACTGTGTTTTACCTGCCTGTGTCTGAGATAAATATAATGAAAACAGAGTGTTCTGAGAGGTAGGTGAGTGTGATTGTAGAAGTGGAGAGAGTCTTTCGAGAAGACCACAGAAGGGTTTGGTTTCTTATCTGTAAACTTGGAACTGGAATTAGGCTTTGGTGTTTGGTTTGGGTTTGGGGGTTTTTTTGGCGGTGGGGGGTGGTGTGGTAAGACAGAGAAAAACTGCCAGTGCAAAGAGTTATTTTGTTTCTTCACTGTGACTTTTCTACATGAGTTAAATAATGCAGAAAGCATAACTGGCACCAGGAGCAAGATCAGAAACATGAAGGATCTTCAGCAATTACAAAACCTTTCCACGCTGAGTAATGGGAGGTGTCATAACTCAAATGCTTTTAAAATAGAGCTCTGTAATTTAGATACTGTTTCCCTTGGTGGTAGGAAACTAGACTGTAACATGAGTTCCACTTCACATTTCTCTGGTATCTGCTGGCATCTGAAGTAGACTGAGCTTTAAATTTTGTAGTGCTAGCACTGTATAGAGTAGCAACAATTTTTTAAAGTCTGAAATGAAATCTCAATATTTATGGAAGAGTATTCGAATCCTGAGACCGCTAAAACAACTTCATTGCCCTATTAAGGATATCATACAAAGGAAACAAGGTCCTGGTCTCAATAGGAGCAGAGCTCACTCAAGAGCAAAAGTAGATGAGGACTAGTCTTGTGAAGCAATCTTGGAAGCCCCTTTGGTCTGTCAGTATTTTCACATGTTCCATGTCAGTGTACATGTGTTCAATGTATTTTTTTATCTATACCTTCATAAAATAGGCTTTGACTGTGGCTGTAATCTGCCAAGTAAAGTACTCACAGCATATTGAGACTATTCCTGAATGATATTAATGTTGTTAGTTATTCCAGATTCAGACTGAGAACTGTTACACCTCTGGTTTTGTTTCACTTTGAAAGAATGCTCATCATTTGATTCGAGTCAGTAACCAGCTGAGCACCAGGGAAGTTTAAGTTATACACATTTTTCTTCTCTCTCTCTTGTACAGAGAGAGCTACAGCTAGCATCTCCTTTAGCTTAATTTAATAAAAAGTTTTATTTTGTTCCACAGAGATTCTTGGTCAACACAAAAGGCTTTACAGAGCAGTGAACAATATTCTTCTGAGACCAGTAGCAGTCAACAGCCTGGAGGCAAAGTGCACGATTCATCCCCATGGCTTCCATGGGAAGAAAACACAGAGCCTCGTCCAGCAATTCCACCACAGAGATCTGCCTCAGAAACAGTCCAGCTAAGAGAAGCCCTGATTAAAATTTTTCCTGACTATGATCAAAGACAGAAGATTGATCAAATACTAGCTAATCATCCATTCATGAGAGATCTTAATGCACTGTCTGCCATGGTGCTTGACTGAATGCTATACACAGCTTTTATATCACAACTGCTCTGACTAATGATTATCAATGTGAAGAAAAATGTTGCTCTTTTATGTTACTTTATGAATATTAAAACCCCAATTTTATTTGTATAAACAAAGATATTTTTGTGTATATTCTGTTGCTAATAGATGCCAGGTTTTGGTAAATTAAAAACTACTGCTACTAAAGATTTGTAGTAATATTTTCTATGAAAAAAAACAAAACCAAATCTTCTGCTTAACTTGAATTGCTTATTAAAGCAGTAGCAGTACTCCCTTTTGAGTAGTGTGTTAGTACTGTTTACAAAACCCTTTTCCTGGAAGGCAGAATTCCTGTCAGTTGGAGACCCGTGTGTGGGAGCAGCTGCCAGCAGGTGGCGGCCATGGGCCCGTGAGAATCCCCTGGAAGGGCGTGAAAATCCATTTGCTCTTTTAGGCTGCAAATGCTGTGCAGAGTAGTTAGAAGAGAAAGTAAAAATTCACAGCTCTGATCGGGAGAAAGTGTTTTGAATGCTTTAAAAGATCTGAAACCTACACTGGTGTTTAAATTGGAAATTATCTTGACCATCAGTACTCCTTCAGAATAGTTTTAATATCTTTAACAATTGCACTGACACCTGTTTTGTCTTTGCCTTACCTGTTCTAAGTGTGAATGGTGTGGTGTTAACAGAATGTGATGCTGTCTATAGAAATGGCTGGTTTGTGCAGACATACAGCTGCAGTCAGCTCTACCCCTTTAGATCTGTTCTGGGATCTACCCCAAAAGTGAGGGGTGAGAAAAGGAAGATAATTTATGAAAGCTGACCAATAGGACCACTTTCAAGAGCAGAGCAAAGTTAAGAGTGCTGTTTTTCTGTGTCTCTGTACATACTTAAGTCTGTTATTCCTTCCTTTTTAACCAGTCTCTGGTGCCAAGTGTTCACATGAGTGAAATCAAATTGGACTGTAAAAAAAATGTGGGTTCAACTTCTAATATACTGAGCCTTACCCTAAAGCATGAATGGCTTTCTCTCCAGTTCCATGGGCTCTGAAATCACTCTTTGCTTAAATGCAAAAGAGCTGAAATATGCTGAGGAACTGGGGTTTTTGAAAGACTGTCTTTTTGCATGGTCCTTTCACATGTTTTATGAAGTCAGAAACAGAAGGAAAAGTCTTGCTCTTCCCTTAACATAAGTAACCTGAAAGAGAATTGTAGCAAGAACAAAAAGCCTTTTAATATGTTTCTACATTCAAACAGACAAATCTTAATTATTTTTTATTCTGTATAACTGTGTGGGAAATTTGCTAGTGGGGGGGCAGAGTCCTTCTGACCAGCACATGTTTGCCAAGAAGTGGTTCTTACCTATGAAATGTTATGTAATCTCCAAGTTCCAACCCCATAAAAACTTAGCCAGGCTCCTAAAGCCTGTTATCCCCAACTGCAGTTGGTATCATTTTAATAAATAGTAAGAGAATAAATCACCAGCTCCCTTGCACTGCC
This sequence comes from Corvus brachyrhynchos, assembly GCF_000691975.1. Taxonomy (NCBI): domain Eukaryota; kingdom Metazoa; phylum Chordata; class Aves; order Passeriformes; family Corvidae; genus Corvus; species Corvus brachyrhynchos. The sequence goes on from NW_008239324.1 coordinate 11,335,381, forward strand.
TGGGGCCTATGTGCATGTGTGAACATGGGCCTTGAAGAACTTGTCTTCCTTAGGTATATCCCTAGTTGCATATGTTGTTTTCACTTTTTAGGTGCTTATGTGGGGTATAAATATATTGTAATCTTTGTTTCATAGGATCATAGAAAGTGCTGAGTCGGAAGGGATCCACAAGGATCATCAAGTCCAATTCCTGGCTCTGCACAGAACACTTCCAACAATCCCACCCCATCTCTGAGAGTATTGTCCAAACACTTCTCAAGCTCTGTCAGGCTTGGGGCTGGGCCCACTTCCCTGGGGAGGCTGTTCGGTGCCCAACCACCCTCTGGGTGAAGAACCTTTTCCTGAACTAACCTGAATCCCCCCAACTCAGCTTCAAGTCTCAAGTCCTGTCACAAGAGCAGAGATTGGTACTCTTTCTTCTTTCTCTATTTCATTCTCCAGAGTCTGTTTCTGAAGCATGTCTCGTGCTATTCAACCTTTGGTTGCTGAAAAACAGGCCTAGAAGCAGTGTTTTGAGTGGAAAATAACAGGGACTTTCCCTTATGTGTGAGTGATTTGGCATTCCCCTCTCCTTCCCTTTAAAGGGGTAAAGTCCTGAGACTGATTCCTGGTGTGAGGCCAAGTGTAGGATATCTGTGACGAATGCAACAGTTAACTGTTGAAAGGAGTTTTTCTCTTACATTTTGAGGGCATTTAATGTAAACAGTGTTATTGCAGTTGTAAACAAGCAAAGCTCAGATGAGTCCCAGTAGTCGGTGCTAGTGCTGCTGTTTTCCTTCCTGTTTCAGTGCCATATTAGGGTAGCTTGTGTTTTGGAAGAGCATTTCTGAACCAGAGAGAGAGTGCCTGTGAAAGTTCCATGACAAACAATGACTCACACAGCGTCTTTCTAATGCTGGCAGTGTTTCCTTCTGTTTTGCAAGCTTGCAGGCTGTGTTTGATATGAATGCCTTTCTTGCTAGAATTTTGTCTAGCTGTATCAAATGCTATTTTTAGATCTGGGCCTGGTTTATATTCGGGATGGCTCTGTTTTATTGGGAAGGTTGTATCTCTGCTATAATTCATGTATAAGACCTGTTATTTTCATAAATGCAGTTTAGAATAATAATGACTTTGCAGATTCCAAGACCTAATCTGCTGTCTGATATTTGGAGGAGTCTGGTTATATAAGTAGGTGTTTCTCTGATGTGTTCAGTTTCTCTTTTTTATCACAGAATGGAAACCCAAGTGCCTTACAACAGTGTAATTCATGGTGTTCAGACTATTCCGAGTGTCCCTGACTGCTACTGTTTGTGCTCAATTTTGTACATAAATCTACCAATTTTGTATATGTTGGTTTGTAGCTCTGGGAATACAGTGGAAATACTGCAGTGCTCAAGAAGATGGTGTAGACAATTGATGACTTTTAAAAATCAGATGGATTTTAGATTTGTACATTTTTTACCTGTGTATTTTATGCATTTGTTTAGAATGTGGTTCCATTGTACTGTTCAAACTCTGCTGAACTGTGTATGACAATCCCAAGTTTTTGCTGTCTGCCTTGTGGCTTGCTAAATTCTGTCAGATTACATTATATAATTTTAAATGGCTAATTCAAAGGAAGCATTTTTGAAGAAATTGGGTTTGAATGCATTGGATCCCCTTTTCAGTCCCCACTTAAGTATTTTTAACTGTTTCAGGAATTATATTTTAAGTGTACATAAGAGAACTAAAATATTACATATTTTTAATTAAATGGAAACAACAGTCCAAAGACATCAGAGTTCTGCTGAAATATATCAATTTTTATTTCATTATCATTTGTCACTAAATATAGGAATAATTTTGATTCAAATCCGAAGTCATGTATAATTTTTCTCCTTGGTTGTTGAATGAGCATGTGATATTCAAGATATTGAGTCTTAGTATTGTTAATTTTAAGAAAAAACTTTGCTGAGCTAAATATTAAGAGTCTATTCATCAAAAATAAAAGGCTGGCTTGCATGTGTTTGATATACAAACACACACACTCTCCCTTCTTAGAAAGAACGTTAAAGGTGAATCCAAACTCAGTTTGCGCTTCGGTTGTCTAATTTTTTGGGATTGTGTGGATGGTCCAGGTCCGGGCAGGGTCCCCGCGGTGACAGGAGGTGGCGCCGCCGGCCGCGCCCCGCCCGGCTGCGCGATGGGCCCGGCCCGAGCGTGCTCCGGCCCTGGCTGAGGGCACAGCTTCGCTCGGGTTTGTCCTCCCGGTGTTTTATTGGTGTCCTCACTGCTGTGTGGTAGGTTCCGTTTGCTTCCCGGCTCAGGGACTTTCCTTTGGTTTGCTGGCAGTTTATGTTTGATAGGCAAGTGCAATTGGTGGTAATATATTTACCCTTGATATGAGTTCCTTGAATTCAGAACTGCGGCTGAAAGTCTGCTGTGTGAACAATTCTGATCTCCAGGAGTGAACAGTTCTGATCTCCAGGAGTTAAGATATCGGCGCACGAGAAATTATATTCTAAAAACAAATAAATAAGATAAATTCGGATGTTCAGAGGTTTTATTAAAAATCAGAGAAGGCATCACAGAGCCTCCCATCAGCGCATGAGGGCAGAGCTGGCTGCCGAGCACTTGGTGAGGGGCAAAGCAGGATGCAAGGACAGGGGCAGGACCAGCCCTTTCACTGGGGCAGTGACCTGGGAGCGCACAGCACTGAACGATACTGAAACCACTCGCAGGGTGACTCCTTTTCTGTGAGGAGCATTTCTGCAACCTGAATCCAAACACACCCAGCTCAATGGTGTGTTTTGCAGAGAAGGAAATTGGGAATATCTAAAAGGCAGAGCATGAATGTCTGGGAATATTTTCTGTGAGGAGAAGGAGGAGGTACATTGTGGTTTATAAATACTTTGTGTGGGAGATCTTCACAGCAGAGGGCCTTGAATTAAAAGAGGCACATCAGAGTCTTTTGCCAGATCTACTGGCGGAACACCAAGAATATGGATAAGGGCATTCTTGACATTCTGAAGTGAAGGGGCATTAAAATAGTAATATTTGGCATTCATTGGGAATAAATTAATGTTTTCTGTCACAGTTGTAGCTATCCAAGGATTCTCTACATTAGGAAAAAAAGAACTTGCCATATTTTAACTTTTAACCAAATTTTTATGCTCTTGGCCTGTAAGTCTATCAGCTGCTCATACCTAATCTAAAGAGAAATTTCCTGAGCTGAATGTAACTTATTGTGAAACATATAGTATCAACACACAGCTTCCCGATGTTCAAACTTGTTTTCCTTCCAGACTTGAACCAGGAACAGACTTTTGGGTAAATGAATAAGGAGGTAGCACTAGAAATGAAACAGTTTAAGACAATGCTAGGCTGATCATGAAATTAATTTGCAGAGTCTATATCAATTCACTGTGTGCACATGATTATTTTTGTTTAAACCATTCAATGCATTAATTTTGACTAAAAATTATTTAGGGCTCTGATTCATAAGCAGTAGACGTTGTAGTGGCCTAAAATGTTATTGGGGGTGATTGCAGGAGATTCATTGCAGCTGCCCTTGCTGGATGCTCTGTGCTGGTTTCTCTGTTGTCACAGCTGGCACAGTGGTTTAAACTCTTGTAGGTCACAAGTCTGAGCCCTCAGTTCTCTGCTGTCAACAAAAATGCAGAGAAGATAAAGATATAGTAGCTGGATTGTTATCCTTTGTTTTATAGCATCCATCAAAGCCCTACTTTGTAAATGGAAATCAAATTAAGCTTTCCAATATTACAGCAGCTATGAGTCTTCCAAATGATGATGGATTGAAATAATTCATGCAAAAGCCCAGGATATCTCATCTATCCCATCTGGTGGGTTTAGTCTCAGGGCCTTTCAGGGACATTATTCAAATGTTTCTGGTAGGAGGTGAATGTAATTGCTGCTTGAGGAGCTATTTGAGAAGGGAGCTTATAATTTCTTTTAATATAATATTTAATTATATACCAATAATAAAGCAGCTTAAATAACTTTGTAATGTTTCTGTAAAAATATTATAACCTTTTCTTTCTTTCCTCACTGATGGGCTCTTGCTTGTCTTTTATTTGTCTCGTAATGCACCAATGGTGAGTGATGCATAGTGAAAAGGATTGAATGGGAGTCTGCCTTAAATTGTGAATATCTGTCCACTGGTTAATCAGTGCTGCAGGAGTGGAGACAGAAATAGAGTCTGTTCTTTTTTCCCCTATCTAAAGTATATGTGACACCTTCTTGTTACTAGGACTCCTGTTTAGCTGTGGTGGTTATGGATTAAATACTAGTGCTGCATGCACATATTGTCTTCCTCCTATAAAATAAGGAGTAGCTTTACTTTGAAAAAGTTTCATTAGCATGATCTCCCCTAATGCTGTAAACATACAGAAACACAGGCAAGATGAATTTCCCTAAATTAAAGAGGGCAGGCTGGTGGGCAAGAAGCAGCCTTGTTTGGTATCAAACAGGAGAGGCTGCGTGCTGTTCTGACACAATAAAGTCAATGGTCCTGCACCCTGCTATGAAAGTGGGGTTCTTTCTAAGTATGAAAAATAGAAGTTATGGACATTGGTTTCCAGTTTCTTGCTGGGTGAAACAAGCACAAATCTGTCCATTAGAATCTTGTTTCAGGCTATCTCACGGTTAGTGAATGCAGGAGGGCTGATCAGATATCGGTGTGCAGAAGGGTAGGGAATATGATCAGCAACATTCAGAGCCTCTGAAACACACAGGGTGGGTGTAGGGAGCAAGTTCAATATCATGAGTAAAAAACTGACAGTCTATTTGAAAACTGTGTTTATATTTCAGAAAAGACTCTGTGAGTTATAACAACTTACTAAAGTACCACAGGCAGTGTTACTGCATCACTCTGTGCAGACTCCAATTGTGGAAAGGGCTGGGTATTGAGTCATATCCTACTGTAAAGTAGAAGTTCAACAGACTTAAAATTTTACACTTTCTAACATTCGATCTGAATTAAGAGCCTTTCTGAGAGTTCTGTATTCTACTAAGTGATTTGACACTCTAGGCTACTGAACAGTCTTGGAAATAGGTGCACATTTTCTGTTAGGTGTATCTTGGAGGAAATAAGATATATGTATATATACGTGTGTGTGTATATGGCACACACTGTCATGGCTGCAGTGTGTTCTCCTGTGTTCCCCTTTCAACCAGGTTGCTATATTGAAGACATCTGTGATACCCCACTCCCCCTGGACTCTCAAAGCAAGGCTCTGCAGGACAAGGTCATTTAGCTCCCAGGTGAACAGAATATATACTGGAATGATGGGTAACTGATATTATGGAAACACCTGACAGACCCACCTGAATTAAGCTTTTGCTATGCCACATGATCTACAAATCCAGAGTGAAAGAGAGTCATGTTTTGGGCTTTTTTTCTTGGTTTAACAGGGCAGGTTTTGTTCAAGAAGATACTCAGAGCTTTACAAGGCACTTAGGGGCCTAAAGATACAGAAAGGAGCTCTGTGGCATTTTCAGAAATGCATAGGTACATAAATACTTCTGAAAGACCACAGTGCTTCAGGTAAAGTGTGGCTTCAGCACTTAAGCACTTACATTTTTGAAAAGCCCATATTTTGTCTTCATAGAATATCACTAAAATGTGATACCGCCAGAAAGGAAATCAGATGTAGATTTGCAGTGGGAGGTAAAGGTATTTTAGGTCCCATGCCATTAGCACCATCTGGAGCAGTGTGTCATATGCCACAGGAAATGCACAACTGCAGCCACGTGCTGTGCAGCATTTCCACGTAAACTGCCCCAAAGGTGGCTACAGTTTGTTCCAAGATCTATGGAACTCTGAGAGTGGGGAAAACCGTGAAACTGTGGACTTGCTAAGCTGGGTGCAGTTCCAGTTCTGATCACTGTTAAACTGCTTCCATGAAGATGGAAAAGGTCTCAGGAGAGAAGCTCAAAGCTGGAGGTATAAACATGAAGCTGTTGCACTGAAGCAGCTGCATGGGAACGAGCACTCAGAATTTTGGAGTATGTGGGGAAGGCTGCACTGGTCTCATTACAATTGTTGGTGCGGGCAGAGATTGTGTTTAGAGGGTTCATCATGTGTTTGGTGCTTAAATAAATGAGCCCCTAAGAAAGTTGTGAGTCCTGAGATACCGAGCATCAGGACCAGTAGTTGTCACTTGCTGGCATTAAAGGTGGTGGGTTCAGGATCTTGTTACAGAGGCCGACCTTGAAATGCTTTCATAGGAACTTCAGTGTGCATCTAAGTGTCTGTTTTTGTCCAAACCTGGCACAGGATGATACTTTTCCAAAGCAGAAAGAGCATTTCCATCTGAAGTATGCCAGAGCCATTCCGAATGTCTTTGGCACATTAAATGTATTGATGCTTTGATCACACATTAATGTGAAGTCAGAATCCTCTTGGCCTGAAAGGGAGCTCATCAAGAAGCTCTATCTCCCTCTCCCTCATGAGCTTTTCTTTTGCTGGTGGTTTCCAGGCTCATAGTTCATCCTCCACCATAACTCTTGCACCTGCTGTTCAATACAAAAGTTAGCATAATAAATGTTTATGTTGCTTACTTGAAACATTTGTATGCAAGCAGGTTTTTTGGAGAGGGGTTTTGTTGTTGGGGGGTTTTTTGATGAGGCTTTTTTTTTTTTTTGGTTTTTTTTGTAAATATATCATAGAAGGGTTAGGGTTGGAAGGGCCACAAAGATCATCCACCTCCAGCCCCCTGCCATGGATGGGAACTCCTTCCACTAGAATAAGCCGTTGTGGTTTTAAAATACAGAAGTAGCAAGCAACAGAATGCTTGCATAAAAGTGAGGGAACAGTCATGGTGATTTGGTGTGACTGACAATGCTGTTAATCTGCTTGGCCTGTCAGTTGGGAGGTAAGCTCCTTTCAAGTGTTTGTCTCCTTAGGAATTCCCCTCTGCTTAACCAGTGATAAAGAGATGATGGTCCATTTAACCATAAAGGCTTCTCTACCAGCTGCCTCTATATTTATTAGCACAGATTCTATAACATGAGAATAATTTATAGTACAATGCCATATCTGATTACAGAAGTGTTTTGTGATGTTTTCTGTTTCTTGTGAGTTGTTTAATATGAGGTAGCCATACAGAAATGTTTGGGTGTGTGAAGTTAGTGAGGCATTTAATTAAAGTTGCAAGAGCCAATGCACTCACAAATGAAATATTGAACATACCACTTATTTCATTCATGGAACAAAATTGCTTGTGGATCTGAAGATGAAAAGACTTGTAGATGGGCATCATAACTGGTCTATAGTTTGGGTTTAATTTGTAAATATCCTAATCTGGGGGTCTATGTTTTAGCTAGTTTAATAAAGCAAATCCTTCTAGAAAATCCACTCTTGACTCTGCTTCACCTGGACAAAAAAAAAAGTAAATGTCTTACCTTCTCTTTGCAATGAAAGTATGTTATACTTTAAAAAAAAATAAAAGTTTTGTGTGAGGTTACTTTTTAGGTGGGTATGTCTTATTTTTTGGTGGCAGGTGCATTTTGGAGCGGGTAGGTTTGGGGGTTTTGGCGGGGGGGGTTTTGTTATCATGGGGGTTTTTTTTCTTTGAGAGAGAAGGGGACTCTTTGTTATTCCTATTGCCTACAAAGGTGCCATGTGTGGGGTTTGAATTCCCACAAACTGGGTTAATCTGGGACTGTCATAAAGGACATATGGTCTTGCAAGGAGCATATGGTCTGGAAGAAGTCATTCATTGTAGTGCCCCAGAACCTTCCCAGGTGCTTTGTCTATGGCGTAAAGTGAAGGGTTCATTGGGGAAAACTGCACGTTACCTGGGGAGTTAGTATCAAATTTCATTTTTTGAGCCATGATGCTCAGTTCCCATTGCATTCTATTTACTGGAACTGTTTTCCCTCAAAAAATAGCTCAGGAATTAAAGAAAAATGCTGGCACAAAGAAAGTCTTTGGAAATAATACATATGACAGTGAAATTGCTGTTTAGGAAGCTTATAGACTTATGAATTTCATTAACAATGTCTATTAAATACTCTAAAATTATACTTGAATATCATAGACCCTCTTTCCAGTTCCACAGATGTTATTCAGCTGACCTTAATAGGACTACATGTTTGTTTGGTTTTTTAAAGTTGGGAGAAAATTGTCTCTGTGGCTGAACTTTTTCCACTAAATGTATTATTGAAGAGGCTGATGATGTTTGCTGTGATTCTGTACATTAGTTCTGTTTGTCTTACTGTTTGCCTACTCAATGGCAAACATAAGGTTTTGAATTAGAAAATAGAATAGAATTTCATTTGTAGAACCAAGGCAGCCATCTAAAGATCCATGGGTTTGCAGTGCTTGTAAAGTTCTAAGCATAAAAGAAAAATTACTCAGATATTTCTTGTCCCCATCTACTGTAACTTACATTTCTTAACTTCAAATGCTTATGCAGAGTCCTTGAATAGTGATGTATCTATGTAAATAAAATGCAGCGTGGCCTTAGAGATCCTTCTATATTGGTAGATTTTGTAGCTGTATATGTGAAAATTAAGATTCAGGATTCCCCATAGACACAGTAACTGTGAAAATCTACTGTTATTGAAGCAAAAACAGGACTCCAAGCTTGTCTTGCAGACCCCAAGATAATTTTCCAGAATATTCTTTTGATAAGAGGGATAGGAGAAAAGTAATTCCTCATGTATAGACACAAGAATTCTGATATGAAAATTCTTGTTTCCATGAGTATCATAGTATCATGTCTAAATGCTCCTCTTTTCAAAGTAGCAAAGTCAGCACCTACTATGCTCATTCCTCCTTTAAAAAAAAAAAAGAAATATTAGTGGGGGTTTTTTTCATTTGCTTTGGCTTTATCAGTACTCGTGTTCCTTACATGCTCTGTAGCGAATCCTTTTGTGAATTCTAAGTATGTTTAATGAAAGATCTTAAATTTCTTTTATTGTCCCTGCTGTTGCATTTGGTTAACAATTAGTGCAAGATAGGGCCCAATTTTGCTTACTAAGGCAATATAATCCCAGATTAATTTGAGTCAGAAAGTACCTCAAGACATCACCTAGTCCAGGCTCTTATTGAAAGCAGGGTCAGCTAAGTGATGAGCCTGCTCAGAGCCTTACCCTGCCAGCTCTTGAAAACCTCCAAGCACTGAGATGAGGTCCCTTGTTCCACTGCCTGGCTGTGCTCATGACCCAAAGATTTCTGTCCTTGAATCAATCTGCCTCTCTCTTGATTCAATTTGTCTTTTATCTCTCATCCTTGCACCACACATTGCTGTGAGAAGCCTGTTCCTGTCTCCTCGATAAGCTCCCTGTAAGTGCTGGGGAATTGCTACTCAATCTTCCCAAAGGCCTTGCTTCTCCCACCTGTGTCAGGGCTCTTTCCTCTGGTTTAATTAGTGCCAGGTTCAGGGAGGACAATCCCCTCCCCAGATCTACAGGCCTGTTCCTGTCAGCACAGCTAAGGGTGCTGGGGCCATCCTGGCTGCTGGAGCACACTGTGGGTTTGTGTTTGGCTTGTTGGGGACCAGGATCCAGCTCCTTCCCAGCACAGCTGCTCACAGCTCCTCACTTTGTGTTCTTCCACAGGGTTGTTCCATCCCACATGCAGGACCCTGCTATGTAAGTCTCTTGACTGGTTACCCCCAGTTTAGACACACAACTAAGCTGCAAATCTGGGGGGGAGGGGGGGAAGTCAAGTTAAAATTTTTTAAGCTAAGCTTCTAATAAATTTGAAAATACTGAAGAGCTTTCTCATGATTTTAGTCTATGGAACTGCATGTTTGGATGTGATCGTGGAAATGCTTTCTGAAACTCTTTAAGGAAGTTAAAGTTAGTGGAGCAAAACTTGGGTTGAGAAGTGTGACATGTTTCTGTGAAGGAACAATTAAACCACAGCAGGTTTTGGTAGGATCGTCTTTGCATGTTGTTTTTCTGTGGGTACATTAGTTGGTACACACAGTTGCAGACACAAAGCGTCTCTCATACATTTTGTGGAAAGGAAATAATCTTCCTCTGCAGCATTTCAATTTCATTTGGCATTTTCAGAACAGCCAGGATGTGTAAAACGGGGAGATCACACACATAGAAAACCTGAGTGTCAGTGTAAAAGCCTCAGCATTCCAGTCTTTTGGCAACAGAAAATCCTGCCAAGGAAAACTAGCTAGATACCTAAGCAGAACAAGTCAACAGGAAATAGCCCATGAAAAGGCTTCCAACAGAAAGCCATTGGGGTTTCTTAGCACAGTGAGTATAAATTTCACAGATTATACGCTTGTTTAGTCATCAAGGTAAATCTGGGGAAGACAAGATCTGCTTAACACTAACAGAATTAGCAAATGGTGTGGAATTGATCAATGTTCCATGTATTACCATTTTGCTTTTAACTCTGACTTTTTTAGACATTCTTTGCCTGTCGAAGTGCACTACATTTGTTAATTAACTCCATCTGCTGAAAGTCTGGTCTGGCAGTTTAATAATATAATGTGTTGCTTTATTAAAAAATTGTGCTTGAATGTGCTACTGTTGGTCTAAACAAAGAGAATTTAAGACAAATACATCTTGGAAATATCCTTATTTTGCAGGTGATGTCAACAAATCTTAACCTATTATATCTATAGTTCTCCACATTTGGGATTTATAGGAAATGGTATGCCATGCATTTCCTTATGCAAAATATTAAATTTAACAGATCAATCTTGATCACACTAGCCTTTCTATGTAGATCATGTTAAGAAATGTAAATAAACCCACTGAAAGCATGAATGGGCTTGAATTTTGCAGCTTTGAAACTGCAAGTGAAACAAGAACTGCAAATAAGTAGTTTCATAACTTCTTGGTCAATTCTGTCTGAACCTGGTGGAGATATTGGTATTCATTTATTAGACCTTATTCAGTGTGTATTCTTTACCATTAAATACAGAAGATTTTCTTGGCAAAGTCATGGACATAGTACTACATGCCTAATGAATATGGAGAAGGAAAGGATGTAATATTTATATTCATTGGGTCCATATGTTGTAAGTTGGTTTAGGATGTATATTGCTATTGTGTGTATAAGTACTATTATTTCATATATATCCTGAGGCAAAATAATGCCTTGATATAACAAGTTAATTGTTATTACTGAATACCAAGCAAATTTCTGACTTCTTTTTTTGACTCTGGCTTCTTCATTATGTGCACTTAATTGTAAATAAGTAATACCTTTTTAAATACTTAATGTTTGCTATTCAAGGAACCTCTGCGTCTGCTTCTGCAGAAGCCACAAGCATTCTGCTGTGTTCATAATTAGTTCTCATGCTGTTGTGTAGTGAATAAATAGAATTATATTGCACTTTCATAGAGTTTATAGCCAAGCAGCCAGTAGATCGTACAGCCTGACATGTGGATGGCAGGCAATTGTAGTTCACCTAATGATGTGGTTGGTTGTCCTGGGGTTCAGCTTTTTGCGTGCTGGGAGATTAAATGCTACAGATAGAGAATTAGGAGAGAGAATGCCATGATGACCCATCTAATGATGAGTAAGTGGCTAGGTGAGGGACCCTTCTGCCACCATGCTGATAAAAATGTTATCAAAACCAGTGGAACCTCACTGGCAGGAAATACTGATTTCTTCTTGCATCTGTTTCTGTTTTTCAGCAGAACTGAAAAGCACTTTTTCTAATGTGTAAATACCTATGCCTAGAAATTGTCACCTATCAACATTTTCTTTGATGAAACTGAGGTTTGTTAACCTTCTTCCTGCCGTGTCACTGTTGTGCCGTAAGCTTTCCAAAATATTTTTGTAGTTGAGAGTAGCTGTCTTTCCAAACATTTGCAGATATCGAGTGTTATGTTTCTACTTGATATTCTTGTTTACAAATATGTAAAAATCCATTGTAAAGAACTGCTGAAGTAATAAAATTATTAATGTGGGTACTGCAGACCCTTTGTATTACAAGGCTGCACAAAGAGCTGAACTGTGTTAATTGCAATGACCCTCAGGTCTTCCTGTGAATTGCTCCTTTTCAGGATGGCTTCCATTTTAACCATACATTTTTGTGTCCTTCCTTCTTCTTTCCTATATATCTTGTAATGCAGTCAGTGTTATGAATATTCAATATGATCATGGAACCTTGTGTTTAACATCATTATTGTAACTTGCCATCCCACGAAGTCACTGACAGTACAGATTTTGCACAACCGTTTTGATTGCCTACACAAGTATAAATGGCATGATCCAAGAATGGATCACCTGGTAACCTGCAGGTGTTGGGAGTTATGTTTAAAAATCTATTGTTGGCCTGCTTTCAGTCCTTTTATTAGTATTTAACAGTAGTGCCCTTATTCCAAACAGAGTATGTTATATATATAGACTGTATATATGACATATGTATTTGTATATATAATAAATGAAATGCTCTTGTACACGTGGGGTAAAATACAGTTGCCTTAACCACTGCTATTGTCCCCTATAAATTACACAAACTTATTTCTCATGGTCTAATCTTTATACCTGAATGGAAAACTGACACTGTCAGGGTTTTGTGAAGACTAGCAGCACTGGCATCAAAATAAGTAGTAGCTGGTGACAAGCACACAATGTTCTCTCACAAATTTTCCCTGCTATCTACTCTTAGGAGCTTGTAACTATGATTAATCTATCTAATTCAAACAGCTCCTTAATCACTGCCAGAGTTCATTAAAAACATATTTAAGCTTAAAAAAACCCTATATTTGCAATCATTCATTAATATCTATTTAATAATAAATAACTAAATCTTGAGAAGTTGACTTGGGCTGTAACCATTAAGCAAATCCTGTCTGTAAGTAGATGCAGCTGTAACTTATTTTGTTTCACTGGAAGTTCCTGGATGGAAAATAAACTCATCTGATGTAGTTGAGCTTGTGGAGATAATTAGGTTGAAAGTCATATCTCAGATTAAAAATAAGATCCACAGGTTCCTTATTTATGGTGTAGCCTGACTGTGCTCTATCTGTATATATATGTGCCCTGATGTCTTCTTTTTCCTGGGAATACAATATTTTTTATCAAAAACATGAGTAATTTATATGTTACACTAAGACAATCTCTACTGACTTTTTTAAAAGTCATACAGAGAATACATCTGGGTATCCTTTGCTTCAGAAGATGCATGTCTCTTCCTAAAAGTGTAATCCACAGCATTAGCTACCACAGTGGATTGTAAATATGCAATTTATCCAGACCACTCAAGTTCATTGAAAATTCTGGCTATAAATACATTTCTGGTAACTGAATATTCAGATACATACCTAATGGAATTTTCAGAAGTACCTAACTGGCTCCTTCCTATTGATGTCAAAGGAAAACAAGTGCTTGTGGACCACCACCCCTCTGCCAGAAGCTTTTGTTATTAATTGAAAACAGTTCATGTTGTATATTATGAGCACATTTCAGTTTGGTTACCCGAAGTGTCTCCTTAATGTCAAGGCAGTATTTATTTGGCTTGACAGAGTTAAAAGGGATTGCACAACTTGACTAATTTACTGCTTTAACGGATGCTTAGCTAAGGGTGTGTTGTTTGGCACAGGTTCAAACAGTCACTAATTAGAAAACAATGTGAGGGCCAAGGTGATGGCTAAATTGGCCTTACTTTGCTAAGGTCCACCATGCATTACTTAATTTTGTCAGTGTTTAAACAGGCTTTGTGAATGCTATGGGAACATGTATGGTCAAAATGGTCTTTCAGGGGGAATTTTAACATCTCAAAACAAAGCAGCTGGATTTTAAGCAACTGGGAAGAAATGAGAGTAGTCAACAAAATTGCGAAGTAAAGGGAGGTCTGTGTGTGCCCAAGGTAAGATCATGATGCTCTGACTAATGTTTATTAATTTAATAGGAAAATTAATTGTGAAGGGGAAAAAGTTCTGAGTTTATTTGCATCGTAGATACTCAGACATGACAGTTCTTGTAGTTGGCTTGTGCCTTGTGTACCACGTGTAATACTGCTTCTTTTAATTCATCATTAATCTCATATTTTTTATATTTGTATTTGGTTATCTTGTTGTTTATAATAAAGTATACATTGAGCCATGACCAGGATAATTGAAGGAATCTTAAAGGTGTCTAGGACAGGTTGCTCGATAATTTGTGTTGTGCAATCCGATTGAAGGGAGAAAGGGGAATTTGTGCTGATTGTGAACTTCATCAGTTTTAATGTTATGAATATAGGGAATCCTAGAAACCAAAAACATAAAGGCCCTTTTTTGAGCTTTTCCTGTTAGAGCAAAGGTCTTTGATTTCTGAGTTCTGTACTACAAACTGCAACATTGCTTTGCATCGCAGTTAATTGCTTACAGAGACTTGGAAGTATTTGGGTAGGGTCTTTTGCATGGTGGCTGATTTTGTCATGTCAAATGTGACACGTAATGGTGTGAGAATGGTGAGTAAATCTTTCTTTTGGATGACTGCAGCTGCTTTCTTCAGACATGGGTATGAGTTTTCCTATACCTTAGTGTTTTTGTAAAGGAAGTGTAACTCGTGTCTTTTTTCAGGTGTTTCGGCTCTGCTGAACGATTTGCAGGAAAATTATTGACAAAACTGTATTTCTTAAGAATAACCACAGCCTGAGGTCTGAGTGAAACCTCCAGTCATCCTTCCAAGCTGAATGATACTAAAAGGACAAATGCAAAAGAAATAAGGAAGAAGGGGAAGTGTTTAGAAACTACAATATTCATACGTGTCCTTTGTGTGGTTTTGGCTATGGGAAATGTAATCCCTTGACCAGACTTGCCCAATGGGCTCTCAAGACTTAGACTTTGGATCTTTCTTTCTCCTTTTGCCTTTTACTATAAGGAAAAGCAACAGTGAAGCATCCTGCATGTTAAAGCAGTGCACAGACCAGTAAAGATGAGAACAGTACATGTGCAGAAGGCTCTGGGAGTGCAGTACTGACAAATGAGGAAGAAAAATAAAATACCCAAGACAGAGCAGGTTTATGTGGGAAATGGAAGTTGTGCTGTTTTTTCAGCTCTATTACTCTGTATAAACCTGGCAAAAGCATGGCATGCCTGGTAACAGGGCTGAGAGCTACAATCTAAGGAGAATACCATAGTACAGCAGAAACATGGTAACTGAATGTGTGAGGTGTCCCTTGATCTGTAGGGGAGCACGACATTTTTTCATGTCTACATAGATCAGCCCTAGTGGGGGTTTTTTTGTAGTGGCTTCAGTTGCTAAGAGTGAGATCAGTTGGTTTTATCCCACATTTGAGGAATTTAAATATTGGTTGGAATATTTGGTTTTCTTTAGTGCATTCCATTGCAGAGCATCTTGTTTTGCTTTTGCCTCTCCCACTTCCTTTCAGAATTGTACCAGCAGCCTACAGGCTTGTTCAGCATTTCAAAGGGGCAATATGATTCCCAGATCAGAATGGTGTCAACAGGAGACAGTCTGCCCAGTGTCAGGTTTTTTGTGAGTTGTTTCTTTGTTTACGCTGTGAAATGAGAAGGGGGAAAAAAATCAAATTGTGCACAACTGGTTCCAGTAAATGCCAAGAGACAGTAGATGCCTTGTTTATTGCCTGTGGAAGGCTGGTAACTTGCTGAATTTCCATCGAAGCTCCTCCGTAAAGATCTCCCTTGGAGCTGGTTATGCAATTAATGGGGCAGGGTTTTGGCTTCTGGAGCAGCAGGCTTGCATAACATGGCTTGTAATCCAGCACTCCCTTCCCAGCCTGAAAAGACTTTTTTTATAAGGCATTTTCTACAACAAAAAACTGCTTCCAGATTTCTACACAACTGCTGAAATAATGGTACCCTGACTCTTAAAAAAAAAAAAACCAAAAAAAAAACAAAAAAAAACCAAAAAAAAAACAAAAAAAAACCAAAAAAAAAACAAAACCCCAACATTCTACAAGAGATTTTTTTGGACCTGACCTTTCTGTATATAGGCACTTTGAGAAAAATAATGAATCACTTATAAGTTCCCTTTTTTTAATACCATGAAGGCTACTTTGTATTTTATTAGCAGAATTCTTGTTGATACAACACTGAAGAAATTTAATTATGCCAACTAAGCATTTCTTGGAGGTCTGAACACAAATAGGCTGGTTTCTGAGAGCTTCATTTTTCTTACATGACCTATATATGAAATCATAGGTGACCAAACCTGCAGCTAGAAGGTTTAGCCTGTGTAGCTGGGAGAGGGAGGTCTGCGTAGCATGACATTAATGCCACAAAGATGTTGTCTGTGGAGATGGCTGCAGTGGTTACTTAAGGACAATGGGAATTGGGATGTCTTGTCCTTTATTGCAGCCTAGGGGCACACATTCTTCTTGCTCTAACAAGAAACTTCCATCTATTATTCTTCTCCTCCCTTCATTACATATGCTACCCGTATCCAGATGCTTGATTGCTGTGTGCATGTTTCTGTCCTCACAGAAATGTATGGATCTCCCTGTTAGCCTGGTGAGAATTCCGGGGCAGCTGATGGGTGGTATTTGTGTGTTGCAATCTGGGTCCTCCCCTGCTTTGTGGCCTGTCTGGGGAAATTTATATGTAGGGTCCTCAGGGTCAGGATGAGGACTCATGCAGCATAAGCTGACATAAATGTCTATATTACTACCTTATCTTGCGATTTCTAGGACAAAAATCAGAAATTTAGGAAAAAAATGTGTAAATGAAGTCTTTGGGAACTGGAAGTGGGCAATCTAATACTCTTTCCTTTCCCTCCTGTCACTGAAGTGCCCCACTGAATCCTCATGCCCAGCAAGAAAAATGTTAGCTTGTTACAAACGTGGAGGTTCTCTGGGTACTCATCAGTTATGAACTGGTGACTTGGAAAGAGCTGAAGTTACATATGCATCTCACATCATTGTCAGTTGTAATTGCAGATGATTGGTCTTTCTGAAAATAACTTTGGGGATGAAGATGTGATACTACTATTTCAGACAACAGCAATCAGAATGACTTATGTAAAATCACATGAAATCTGCTGCTAAGACGTCTGTAGCAGTCATTACTTGCTTTCCTTCTAAGAAATCAGATATGAAAGGTAAAACTAAGAAAGGTGTTTATTTAAATACTGCTAGTTTAAGTTTTTGGAGTAAATTACTAAGAATTCTAAATCTGATTGCTGAAGTTCATTCACAAAAGGAGCAGTATGGACAGCAGAACTGAAAGCTTTGTAACTGTTTCACAAATATGAGCTGCCATATATTTATGCATTTTTAACCCACTGTCCTCAGGAACTGGACTCTGCCAGCAATATTAACAGGGAGAGGCTTTTATTGGAAAGTGTTCATGGCAGGAAAACTCTTTTTCAAGTCCTATTCTCTCCATTGTTTCTGTGCTGCCACTACTGTTGTCACGATTATTCTGCTGTTTTATTACACAAACCACGGAACATTTTTTTACTCCTTTCCCAATATCTGGATTGTGCCCAATGAGGTGGTAATCAGACAGGCTGCTGTTTTTGCCTAGTGGATTCTCTGACACCCAAAGAGATGATTATTGGCTCAATCACAGTACTAGAATATTTTAATTTACGTCTCTTGGATTCACTAAGTATGTTCAGTTTGGATGTGAATGGCAGGGAAACTATCTTTCAGAATCCACTTCTCTCAACTCCCTAAGGGGCTGACAAAAATAACAGGAATTGTTCACGTTCACATTTTGAAAGTCAGTTTCATTGTAGCAAAAAAACCCCTGAGATGTGGGATAGGCAAATTGAAGTAAATTCTCAGATTATTTTTGATTTTATTATTGAAATGCATTCATAATATCAGCTGAATATAAATCAGGAAGTATGTTTCGAGATTATTAATAACAATTAAATATTTTATGAGGAACTGCACATTTATAATTTGGGGCCACCTAAAAGGCAAAATATGAGTCTCTGCACACAATCTGGCTGGTCTCCACTAAGCAGCCCTGGAGTTTCATCTGTGAGAAACTGGAACCAATCAAACATTCTGTTTATGCAATCTATGTTATTTAATGAACTACTAACTCTAGAGTTATTTGATCTTTGACAGTTTAGGGGTGGGGATGGGAGGTAAAGTTGCATTCTTACTGGCAAAATCCACATTAATTTCAGAGTTTTTAACTGAGAGAAGTGTGGGGTCAAGTCTGTTGTATAGCAACACATTCACTAAATTGTGTATGATTGCTAGTCCAGTTCTTACAGTAAAAATAAGTAAAGTTATATGAATTCAATTCTAAAATCAGCCTTTCATGTTCTGAAAGACTCTGGAAAGGCTAATGATGAAACCAAAACCTATATTTGAAATTGTGAAATGTCAAATAAGTTTCCATGGACAAGACTTACTGAACAAGAGAACTTTCAGTTTTACTCCTTTAAAAGCCTTCATTTCTGTTTGTCTGGCTCTTTAAGCATAAACCAAAAAAATTTCCGTTCATCTCTCCATGAAACTGTTCCATTGAGCTCAGGAGCAAGGCCAGAAGGGAACAGAATGTGTGTAGCTCTAGAATTATCTTACAGCTGTGAATTAAGCTAGAAACACATAATTTATATTAGAATATTTATATGCTGTACCAGCATTTTTTTATGGACACCAATATTGATGACTACGAAATTGGAATTTTTTTTCCTTAGCTATGGGGTAAAAGTCTTTCTGTAGACTGAGTAAATATATCTGTAAAAGTAATATTAATCTAGAACAGCTACAGCCGTACAATGAGCTCACATGAACATGTCCCTGAGCGTTCAGCTGCCCAGCTGCCAGCATGCCCTGGCTGTAGATTTGTGTTAGTGCAGCCCCCTGCACATACACACCTCCTCCTTTGCTACCTAAGATGTATTACTGCTGTATAAATCAGTCAAAAGTATAAAGTATGTTTATTAAAAAATCACTTTACATTCATCGTGGTATGTATTGGATGCTTTGAATGAAGATTATGTGAAACAAACAAAATTTGTCTGATCAGGTTATCTACTTATGTAGCAATCTGGGATAATTCATTGCAAGCAGAAAAGCAACATAATGGGGAAAATTTTCTGTTTATTGGAAAAAAATCAAATTAGCAGCTTCAGAAATAGCCCTGAGTCAGACAGCTAGCTCTATTATTATGTTACTTAGAAGCTAATGTATTATGAACAAGTGCCAAATATTTCTGTGTAATGCAGAGGAGATTAAATGGAAGCTTCTATTTTTGAGATCCACTTTGTAGCGTACATGTAATCAACAGAAAGTCCTAGATAACAAGTAGTACACAGATAGCCCTGCTAATTATGAATAATTATGTAAATGGTTATAATCTGAGAACAGTATTTATCTGAGGGATTAATACATACAAATCAACAGAAAAGTTTTGAAAACCAGTTTACCAGAAGTCAGTTATAAGTTTATTTTTAAATGGTGATGCGGGAGCACAACTCAGCTATGTAGTTTTGTTTAAAGTCACATTCCTAGCCTGAGGAAGGAGAAAACTCCCTGAGAGGGCTGGACTGCACAAGTCCACTAGGTTTTGAATCTGCTCAGCTAACTTGCACAGTACTTGGTTGTCAGAGATGACAAAAGCTGTGAGTTTCTGAAAACACTTCTGTGCAATTCTTGGCCAGCTCAGTCTGGTTTTATACTTTCTGTATTATTTCTTTGCTGGAAAGGTCAGTATGTAGGGTTGCAGAGTTGGATATGGTAAGAGTAGTTTCTCCAGTTAATACATTGCAGTGGCAGCTCCAAAATGATTGTTCGTGCAAATATTCTCATTTCTGAGACAAATGCCAAAAGCGATTTCAAAGATCTCTCTGTTCTAGGAAAGTTCAGATCTAGTTAACACTGTGCACAGCATTGTCAGTACAGGGCTGATCTGATTTATTTTGAAACAGGATTTGGTATGCAGTTCTTACTGCTTAGAAACGTCTGGGACTTAACAGAAGTGTCTAGAGTAAGTTGCACAGGAGTGGGCTTATTTAAAAAATTTTCATCCAGCGCAAGTAGATGGCCTAGTTTTGAGTGAGAAAAAGCTGCGTTGACTCACTCAAAACTGACCTCCTGTCTTTCTAATTCTGGGCTTGTGGAGCCAGGGCAGAGAAGACATCAGGGAATTTACAGTTCTAGCATGGATTTACAGCCTTTGTGTTCTCTGAATAGTTACTCATTGTTTAGCTTTGGATGTGTAAAACCGTTGCTGAATTTACAGGTGATTAAGCTTTTGTGGGCAGCAGCAGTCGCTATCTCGCCGTTTCAAGCGCCCACTGTAGACCTCTCCAAGCTCCAAAGACCTCTCCCAACACAGTGTTGGCACTTCAGCTGCACAGGGCACTGTGTGTGGAAGAGGATCCCACCCTGTAACGCTCTCTAATGAAAATCAGAATGGGCTGTGGCCACCAGAGGAAGCAATAATTAAGGCCCTGGAAGAAGGAAGGATACACTTCACAGCTTCCCAGCAGAGCAGCAAGCGTGTTAGCATATTGCTGATTTGAAGAGAACCCCGAAGGCAATTACTGCTGCCTCATTAAAAGGATTAAAAACACCTTCTCTAAGACTTAGAACCTTTTCTATGTGGGCTCTGCAGGCTTTCTGAAAGTGGTTGAACAAGAAATCAAGTTGTGTTTTGGTTTGCTTTTGTAAGAGTACTATTTTAAAAGGCGCTACTTCTAAATCAGAAACAAAACTGTCTTTTCAATAGGTATTGTTGCTGATGCTGAAGAAGTAAAATGTACAGAGACACCTTGTTCCTATTGGCTTTCAAATGTTTGCATGCCATTAAAAAAAATACTTGTGAGCCAAAGCAAATTCAATTAGGAAGCCTTCGAAAGAAATTTTCCAAAATGTATTAAATTTACTGGGAATTTTTTTCCCCTTATGCTACCAAGCAAGTAAGTCTTCACAGAATTTTCATACATAAAGATGATTCTTCGTGGGTTAAATTCTAAAACTTTGACTTGGGTAAATTCAGTTTTGGTTTTAATGATGGAGTAGCTTCAGTTTAGCTCTAAATTTTGAAATTCAAAATACAACATATTAAATGATGTGGTAGTAGGAAATACAAGATGTTAATTATGGTATTTCTAAACATTTTGATTTTGATAGATGAAAGTTCTGGAGATTTTCTTTCTACCACACAATCTTGGTATTAGAAACTACTTTTCCCTCAATATGCGTTTACACCATTTCCTCATTTGAGTAATCACTACCTCATTAGAATGAAACTTTAAAATTGCATAATTCCGTCTCCATGAAATTCTGTAAAAGCCAATATTCATTTGAATTTTACTCTCAGATTCTTATCAAATGGTTGGATAAAGTTTATAACAGTCTGTTCATGCTCAGGAAATCCTCATGTGATCACTATGGGAATCAGATTTTGGGGTGTTTCAGGAGTGTGCCAACGTTTATCCATAGCAGCCTACTGGGAGCTAAACAGTGTGTGATAGGAACAGAACATGCCTTAAAGGAGCCTGTGAGTTAACACAAAATCAATGCTGTGAGAAGTGGTAACAGGCAGAAGAGGAGGTTTTGAGGAAAGTCAGAGGTCTTTCCTCACTAAAAAATGGTGCATAGAAACTTTTAATAGCCATTTCAAGTGCTTAGCTTAGGGAAATAGGGTGTCAATTATTGGCCTGAGTTTAGGGGGATTTTTTGCTTCCTCTCTGAACGGAGTGGATGTAGAGTGTATTTTCCTTGAGCTATTCTCACACTGAATGAGTCTCTGTTTCTGTTCATGAGGCTTTATATAAAGGACCACTAATAAATATGCATATTCTGAAAATTCTTTTTCTGTAACTACCTGCTTCTCCTTTGTTTGGGGTTCTGGGAGGACTTCCATTTCCTGTGTCTCCCAGGAAGCCCCTACGCCCATCCCAGCACATCTGGCCCCTTTTGTACACTGATAGTATCTGACGTTTAACTGGCTCACGGAAATCCTGCAGGGAATTCCCAACCGGTGACATGCTCCCTTAGCTGCCCAGTTATCTTAACAGTGACTGAGCCTTATCGCTCCTGTCACTGAGGCAGCTACTGGGCTGCCAAGCCCATCTCCCATCTGGGAGAACTTTGAAGATAAGTTCCAGTGATTTGATTAGAGACTTGTAGGGACCTTAAAGCCGTGTTCTTTGTTAAGGCCGTGAAGCACTCACTGAGTAGGGGTATTTGCATCTGAACTTGTTTCCTCTTCTTTTTAACACACTTTGTTATTTTAAGTTCAAACTGACTGTGACATTGATTCCTCCCTTGTGGCATCTCTGCTCTTTACCAACAGGAAGTTTGCCTCTTGTGTGGTTGTTATTCACCAGCATGAGTTCCTTCTCAAGAGGACTGTACACACTAAACATCTTCTCTAGATGTGTTTTCTGTCATCAGTCCTGTGCTTGAATTGTTCTTTATCGTGTCTTATATAACTGATGGGGCTGCTCGGATTGTTTCTGAGCCAAGTTCAGAACTCCATATATTGTGGCAGCCACACTTAGTGAAATATGGATTTCTCCAGTGGTAATGCTTGGCTAAATAGTGTTGCTCTTAGATGGATTAAATTTACATAACATACTGTCTTCCAAGGTTTTTTCATTAATTTGGTGACAAGGCACAGTAGTTAATAGATCAAACCACAGCTACACTGAGGATGGAATTTCAGTCTCTGAAATGCTAAGACAACAGCTGCAATCCCATGGGACAATGTAGATCACAAAGTCCTGGATAAAATGTTTTCATTTAACTGGTTCTGGCTTAGAAACATGCTTCCAGGGCAGATTAAACCCAGGCACTGAACATCTTTGGGAACTTCTGCAAATTATCTTCATGGAAAAACTCCTCTTACTCTTGTAATTACTTCTGGATACCAGCTTCAGCCCAAGAAAACCCAGACAGCACCAAATAATTATTTTGAGGGGAAAAAAATTATATTTTTAAAGTAAAGGTGTCTCAAACATTTGGTTTCTCAAGACAGAGACATGGCAAAGATTTGTATGGGATATGCTTTGGTCTTTACTAATTCTAACATAGAAAAGATTCAGACACTTTCATGGTAGATAAACGCAGAGCAAATATGCTCAGAGGTCCTAAGAAAATCACAGCTGTTCGGCTGTTTCAGGATCTGACCCTGCAAAGATTGCAAACCATTCTGGAAATCAGAACTTTGGGTTTTACAGCCAAATCAATCTGATATTCTTAAATTTTATCTAAGCCTAAGGGTCCTAGTGGTAAAGCTGATTTTCTGGTGGTATCAGCATTTTCATATTTAATTTGCATGCAAGTGTGTGCCCAAATCTGCCATCTTCTTTTTTTTTTTTTTAAATAAATTCTTTGCTTTTTCCCCCTAGTTTCAGTGTGGTAATGAAAACACTGCTAGCTGGTCTAACCTCTAGATATTTTTTCCTTAGTGACAGCTGGAAAATATGCTCTCCAAGAAGTACTAGGCATAACAATAACCCCAAAAGAGCTCCAGCTAAAAGGAATGCAGAAGTTTACAGCTACAAGAATGTTTTCAAGTAAAATCTAAGGAGGAGGCTACCAACTGTTGCTTTTTTTGTGAAGTAAATTTCCATGGCAGGAGGAGGATGTCTGAGCTGACTGAAAATGTCCTAAAATATGTAAAAGAAAATATAGGCTATAGGGGGAAAGAAAATAGACTGGGTTTTGGTCCGTCCAAGCAAACTAAGGCAGACCAGGCCACAGATTCAGGGACTGGCCCTTGGTCATCCTTGCTGGTTAATTGTTGTGGCCTGAGCCCACAGTGAAGGGATGGCTGGGAATTCCTCTTTTCCTACTTGGACAGACCAAGAACCTCTGAAGTTATCAGGAATTTTGTTTAATGTCTGTTCCTTAAAGATTACTTTTAAATTATTGGGTCATTTACTGTTCTTGTTTTTTTTACAGGCTGCAAGTGCTTATCTATACTGAAAAGCTAAATTAAGCTCTCTTTTCTTGTCTCCCTCAGGATTAAAGGTATCAAGAATTAATGGTCAGGATAAGATATTTTGGTCTAAAAAGATTAAGCTCTTTTTCCTACTAAAGCACCTGCATAGATATAGACAAATCCAGAATAAACAGAAAATATAAGTGTTATATGATGTGAATCAGCAAAAGCACAGATGTCAGATCGTAGGTGAATACTTTAATTCCAACTACTTTTTGTCTGTCATATAGAGGAATGTCATTACTAGCAAAGTCAGAAATTGTCTGCTTTTCCCTTTTTACAATTTATTACATATTTTCAGTTCAGTTGTGAGTAGCTGTAAAAATTTTTCACGTGTAGAAGTGCAGGTATGTGTGTGCTACAATCCTGTTACTTTTATTCTGTAGCACTTGCAGACCCTAAGTATAGTCAGTACCTTATTCCTTTGCAACTGTCCATTATCTAAGTCCCAAAGTGAAACACTTCAAAGATGCTATAAACTAGTCTCTGGAACTAAATATGAATGAAAATTAATTAAACACCAAGGTTTGGCATGGATGCCTCATGCTTTAAGCACCCTTCCTGTGATTGCTTTACAATGTGAAACTATTGGGGAAAAAAATGATAGGACAGTTACTTTATTTAAAAGATATGGCATTTGAAACCAGATTAGATAATTTGGAAGCAAGCAATAGCTGCAATTTAAAAGGAGTGGTACTATCTCTCTCTGACTACAGTTTTGCAACAGGTCTGAAATAACTAGAAGCTTCCGTGGAAATACATTGGGAACCTGAGTGCATAACCCCCTTAAACTAATGGGCTAGGATCCTCAAGGGAGGCGAGGGGCCTGGAAGGAGTGAACTGTAATCCAGTTTTTATAGATTTGTGTACTGCAGGTCTCTCTGTAGTGCCAGAATACCTTCCTGCTGCTTTTCCGTCAGCCAGTAAGAGTCACAAGTCTGGCTTCAAAATAAAATGTAGGCCTACATCTTGTCTCCAAATGGTATAAACGTGGAATACTTTGGGTGACACCACCCGTCAGCGTAGAGGAGGGAAGAATCCTCTCTGCGACATCTCTTCCATATGTTAGTATAACACTGGACATTTTTGTGTTGACATGCTCAGTATCTCATTTCAGTAACTGATATGAAATTCAAGTAGAAGAGGAGGGAGCACAGCCATGTGTGTGACTGTGGGCCAGCAGGTTTGTCAGCCTCTTACCCTGGGAGGGTTCTGAGGGAAGTCCTTGCTAGCAAACCCAAAAGTGAGACTAGAAAGTCTGCCTCTTTCATCATTGTCTGTTTTAGTGTGCTTAAATGCTGCTGCAGAGGAGATCGGGGAATTTGGATTCCTCACGTACTTTTAGGTTGCAAAATTAATTTGATACCTTCTCCTGCCTTTGACACCAGATAGGGTCTGAAAAGGGCTTCACCATCTGTGTTTGTGTTGGCTTGCTCGTCGCATGTCTGGTGGGTTAGTCTCACAAGTATTTCTCTCTGGATAGTTTTTAAGAGCCTTAGCTGGGGCATTTTTGTATGTTCCATTGTCTCTTCACATAACAACTGCACTGAAAGCCTTTAACAAGTCCCAGATATTTCCATCTCTTGTTTTAGGGAAGTATAAAACAGGATGGTAAAACTCTCCAGTCTATCTGATGTCATTGAGCATTCTTTGAACATAGCTCCTCACAGCATTTTTGGACAAAGATGCTCCAGAAATGTCTGTGCCTTACGTAGAATTTCAGCTTTTCTATCTATATGTTGCATTTTAACAGACATGTAATGTAAACAGTTTTCCTGGTTACAAAACTACTTTCTCTTGAAGTCTCTGGGATATGCTTCTACTCTAAGATAAAGCCACATTTCATCACTTTTATGTGGTAAATATGCCTGGTAAACTGGGAGGCAGGAGATTCCTTGCATGCAAAATGGTTGCAAAGGCTGAGACGGAGAAGGGGGATGAGCTTTGTCAGAGAGAAGTTTTGAGGAAGAAAGAAATTCGTGCATAGAATCTTAGTAATAAAGGAGTTTTCCTGACTAAACACCCAGTGGCACTTCAGGATAGACTTCTGCATAGGAGAGGAATGGGCATTCTCAGCCTTCAAGGACAGGAACCTGGCCTGTATTTGGACCAGGGTAGATACAAGTTGGTAAGTGCATTTAAGAAATGGAAATAAAAATAAAACCTGTAAGAATATTTAACATACATTTTTAATCATCAAAATACTTTCTAGTACCAAAATGAACAATAAGTTTACTTCCTGCATGCTGCAAGTTCCTAAGAAAGTAAATCAAGAAGGAAGCTGAAATCCAAGTGGGAATCTCACACTACATTGCTGTATGTTTGAATATATTGAAAATTAATATTAGTTTCTTGACCCGCTGTTGAGTTCTCACAGGTGAACTTCACGCTGACTTCTATGAAATCTAGAATTTAGATTTGTATGTGTACGAGCTGCAGACACAAGCAAACTCTGTTTAGACAGTGTCAAGTAATTTTCCCAAGAAATGTAAAGATGAAATGTCTTTCCAGGAATTTCCTGTTAAATAGTAGCCTCTCTATGAATTTAAACTTCAAGAGCTGGTACCCTGTTGAATAGGGCTATATTGTTATGGGGACAAAATGGTGGGCAACTGAAGCTGTTTTAAAATGTAAACATAGCTTTTCTTTTATGTCTAGATCTCTCTCTCAAAGATATTAGATTTATGTGTTGCAAAAGTAAAACTACAACAACCAAGTTACATTTATGGGGGGGGGAAAGGAAAAACAAAATTGGAACCATATGTTTAGAACTAAATTATTACTGCTTTCACAAATGGTTTGTTGTACAGCTTTCTCAGAATTATCCCAGATAAGTATTTTGTTGATGACAAGTTGGAATTAAATTAGGATAATACACCCTGCATTATTTAAAAAAAAATTTTAAAAAGTAAAATAAACAAAAGTATCTTTCTGGCTAAAGGTTAGTTGTCACCTTAAAGAATTTTTGGTTTAGGTTATTAAAGCACTCAATAATGATTGGCTGCCCCTGGGAGACATTTGTAATATTTTATTCCACGTAAACATATGGATTCAATTTAGTCAAAGAACCCTGTGAGTGAAAGCTGGCCTCTCTCCAATGCACTGCAATAGGTGTCTGGAGGTTTGAATACTTCGTTTGCATTACTCTTATGAGATAAAAATTAGCATCAATCCAACTAATTGAGACCCAGTAAGTGCCCTTTAATGCTAAGAATCATTAAAAAAATCGAAAATTAAATTCAAGTTCACGTGCAGAATGCTGCTGCAGTGTAATAATCATAGGATTTGCAAGAGAGGTGTACAAAACCTTTTCAGGAATCACTTTGCAAAGATATGGCAGTAAAATAATTTTTAATTCAGAGTAGTGGAAGTTTTCACTCTGAATTGATTTTTGGGTTTTGCCATTTGATATAATAACAGAAATATGTTAAGCTGCTTTGCTAGCCTTTCAAAAATGTCTGATTTATTTTCTTCAAGAGTAAATTAATTTGGACCTTTACAACCAAACCAAAGAAATACCAAGCATCTCCTTTTGAGGTACCAAATTCTACATCAAACAGCAACAGAGTCATGAATCCATGAAAAAAAAAATCCCTTGATAATTAAAATATTTATGGTTCTGTCTATAAGCATTAGTAACCCTGAAGGACATCAATATTGTTGATAAGTTAGTGAACAAATTTAATTCCTGAGATATAGGTGTAACTTCAAAGTGATGGGCCTTCTTGATTGAATTTAAGTTACATGGTCAAGTCAGATTTATTTTGCAATTTATAAACAACATGGGAAACTGTTCCCATGTGTAATAAAAGCCTTTGGGGGAGCAAGGAGGTGGGTGGGGAGAGCTCTAACTGAGCACATGCACTCCAGCCTGCATTCACCTTCTCTGGCTTTGAGCATAAATTTTCTATCCTGATTCCTTGCAATTTTGCATTTCAATTTGTAAAATTACCACATGCCAATATCTTACAGGTTATAAAGATTAACTCTGTAAATTTTCCAGTTGCAGAAAGGGTTACTGCAGGTTTGATTAAGCACAGTTACATCCTTGGAAGGTGTGCAGTTCGTACAGTGCAGCTGCTTAGGCTTGGGGCTCAAATCCTGCATGCTCTCACCTACTTCCCCTGGGGTTTGGAACTGCATATTTGGCATTAGTCAGTTGTCAAAACATAAATGCCCGTTGTCATTGTGATGATTTAAGATATTTCACTTCTACTCTGGCTTCCCATTCATCAGGCACAGATACTCCGTGTTCTCTGTTAAATCTACATAAAATTTATAATAATCTGAAGCAGTATATGTTTCAAAATCTTTCTAAATACTAAATGCTATAGGTGTGGTCCTAAGACCCTATGCCTGAACTATCTCAGAAGGCCAGAGGGATCCTTCAGAGCCAGCTGGTAGATCAGGCCAACCTCTAACACTCTTGCTCAGGTGTGCTGTCTCACTTTCACTTCAAAAGTTCCAGCATTAGGGGGAATTGTAGAACATTTTCTAACTGGCAAGAAAGAGAAAATATAAAAATGCTCAGAAATCAAACACTAAATATTAATCCAAAGAGCTTCATATTGGGTTTTTTTACAATATCTTTAAAGATTTTATGGTACAGCAATATGGGTGTGCAGAACATGGATACGATACCCATTCCATGTGCACCAACTGTATGAATATCCCTTGCCATGGATCTTATGAGGGGTTTTCCTTGAGATTTTGTTTACAAAAATAATCAGTCCAGATTTTTGAAGCATAGAAATACGTTCACTTTTTGACTTTTCCTCTGCAATTTTCCATGGCTTGATAGAAAAAACAGCCATCAAAGCAAGCAAGAAAGGTTGTTCTTGGCCTGCTTCCCAGTTTGTAGTAGGTGAAGGTCCATGAAACTTTGGTATCCCGGTCCTGGGGGGGCATGTGGGTGCATACATGCCCTATATAAACCATAATAAATCACTTATTTTAAACATAGTTGGTCCTTTTTCTTGGCATCTAAATGACTGAGATTGTGCTGTATTTATTTTGTCTCTTCCTAAATGTTGTATTGAAAAGGAACAGATTCTTCCCTGCCCATTTCCTCCTATGAATTCATTTCAGTATTTTTATTTCTAAGCCTTTTTCAGGTTATTCAGAGGTATAATGGGCTAAGTTTCCAAAGTAGTGTACCCCTTTTTTCACTAATTTTCCCATTATATGGTATAGAAGCTCCACCAATCATATTGATCAGCATAGCAAAAGTCTGGAATACTACATATGCTACTAACATATTATTTCCCAAAAGTTAAGGGTAGAAAAAGAAAATGCAAACAAGAACTAAATATAAGCTAAAAAAACCAACACCAACTGCTACAATAGTGAGATTTGAATGTGACAGCTGCCTGGCAATACCACGGCAGAAAACTCTACAACATTATTGGTAACAAAGAAAATCAGGAGAGCTGGTTGTTTTTGAACCACTGCACAAAATGGTGTAAATTACAGCCTTTCTGATTGTTTCCTTAAGTACAAATGGAAAAAGAACCAACGGCCAGAGATTCTTTGCAAGTCAAGTCATTTCCAGCTATAGTCTTGCTTCCCTGTATTTTGCAAAGGTACTTGAATTCCTCAGTTCAGGGGATTGCCCGAGTCATGCAAGTACTTGTTATGGAAAGACAACACTTCTGTTTACATTGCTTTGACTTTCAACAAAGGTCAGATGCTTCTACCCAAGCTGTAGCTTTTTCATACAAGGAGTTTGCTGGAGTTCTGTGAGTCTTGTCACTGTAAACTTGTAGCCTTGGTGCTCTGCCAGGGGCTGGGAATCTTACATGTGAGCTCAAACTCTGAGCAGAATCTTGCAAAAAACCAAACATAAAGAATTTTGTTGCCCATAGACAAACTGAGGAGCTCACTGGATTAGTTCTCGCTTCCTTCTCACTACACAAGCCACTGTCATTTTCAGGTCTTATGGAACTTCCTGATTCCAGCACTCCCTCCCTGACAGTGAATAAAACAGTATTTAGTACATGATGTCTGAGTAGCTCAGTGTCTAATTTTAAATACGTTTTTCACAGCCATTTTTGTGTGTCTGCTTTTTCAGTAGCTTAAATGAGGTCAAAGACTGTGTGGCTTGTGTACAATGCAGGCTAATACATCTGAGGAATCTAGTCATCAATTTGATAAGGGATTTAGGAGAGGTCTTCAGTCCCCAAGTTGCCTCCAGGTATCCATTGGTTTTAAAAAAAACCAAAACAAAGAAACCCACAAAACTGTTTGAAAGCTCTATTTCTGGCTGAGTGCACATTTTAGCAGACTCCTGATTTACTTACTGTGTGTGACCTGGCTGGCTGCTGGAGCTATGGAGATACTCTGAGTGCTGCAGGAAATCAGCTGGAGAAAATGTCAGGCATTCTGCTAGTTTCAGGCAGATGCAGGACTACACAGGGATCTGTGCAGTGTTTTCTTGGGATGAAGCAGTGTTTGCTCCAGCCACTGGCTCACGTGAGGCTGGTGAAGCCTCTCTCCCTCTGTTGGCAGGTGCCCCTTTGGAATTGTGCTTTGCCAGGTTTGCTGGGAGCAGGAGAAAGTTCGTTCATTTGGCTTTTGTCAATATTAACCCAGAGAAGGCCCATCTTTGCACCAACTTTCTTTTTGAAGCACAGAATCCTTGATTATCCTCTATCCTCTTAAGTATTTTTGAGGTGATGTAATCCCTAATGCTGTTGTTTTTCTATATAAGAGCAGCACTTTGAAAAAAATCGTTTCTAAAAGTGGGTTAAGGTATCACTTTAAGATCTTTGCAAGATCTCGCTGTTTGGAGGTTTAAATTTAGAAACCTGTGCTGTCATTAAAAAAAAAAAAAAAAAAAAAGTTGCTTTTCATCTGCTTTCCCTCTGGCTCCCAGGAGTCAGTCTCGATGTAGCAGACACTGCATTGCTATTTCCTTTTCAAATCTAGGACAGTGAAGCTGTGACACTCTTCAAAGTCCCAATGTCCTTGTTAATATTTCTTTGTGCTCCGAGTGAAGGTAAAGCTTACGCAGGAAGTGTCCTAGTTTCCAATTCCTAATTCCAGCAGAAAAACTTTAGAAAACAGAAGTTTGACAGCTTCTGGTATTGATATATATTAAATCATGTATATTGTAGCGTGTAAAAGCTTTGTGCAGTATGGAGGAGATGAAATGCAAAAGAATGACAGTTTATGATCCACTTGTAAAACATTTTATGGTTACTTTTGAAAGAGTTTCAAACCTTTACAATCGTTTAACTGGGATGCATCTGTCTGGTTCATGAGCAGTTCTTAGTGGCTCTCTAGCACCAGAAAGACATTTTCATATTGGAGTTAATTCAGCAAAAGACCACTAAGATAACCAGGGGATTGAAGTACACAGTACACAAGGAGAGGCTGAGAGAACTTGGTTATTTGAGCCTGGGAAAGGGGAAGTCTTATTGCTCTCTTCATCTGTTTAATAGGAAAGTATAGTTACATAGGAAATGTTTTCACTGTGAGGGTGCTCAAACACTGGAACAGATCACTTGAGAAGTCATGGGGTCTTTGTCCTTGGAAAACTGGACCAGGTAAAGACCAGTTCCATCAGATCAAACTGAGCAGGGGATTGGACCCAAGTTCTTCTGTTTCTGTGACTCAGCAAAGCTGCTGCATTTGGTGCTGGTTTTATCACAAGAATAAGGCAGCATGTCTTTCATACAAAAGCTTAAATATTTTCAGAGTTTCTGTGAAAATGGGGGGCTCCAGATGCACCAGCTCTGGTCACACTTCCTTGTCCTCTCCCTTCTCTGTACTCATGCAGCATTAACAGAAATTGGACAAATAATACAGGAACAATTGACAGACTAATACCATAATGCTTTTGCAAAGGGTTTGACCTGGCCAGCAGAGCGTGTTAAAACCCTATTTGTGTGTGACTTTTGGTCCATGGTGAGGAACAGTGGGGTCATCAGTGACAGTGTTTTGAATTCAGCAGAGGAAAGCCCCAATGAGATTTGGGTTTTTAACCACCAATGATAGGAATGTGTGCCTCACACAGAAATTCCCACTTTCAGCTGTTTTATATTACCCCATGAAAATTGCTCAGAAATATAAATATGCACATACACACTTCTCTTCCTAAATTTAATCTCAACCAAGTTTTTAACTGTTGCTGCAGCAGAGACTTAATTCAAAAAATTCAAGTGAATACAGAGGAAATTAAATTCTACATTCTGATCCTCGTGCTCTTAGTTTTATCACTCACCAGTCAAAATCAGTTATTTCCTCTACTGCTGTGACAGCAAAGCTGGGATACTGATGGTCCTTCCCCACTGACTGCTTTATGTTTACAATTCATGCTAGTGGGGAAAAATTTTTGCAAGTCTATACCATTATATCTTTTGCTTTCTGAAATGAAACATTAATGGCTCCTCCTTCCTTCCTATAAAGCACTCCTTTTAATTCTTCTCTGATATAAGAATTTTCTGAAAGTTTTGTACAGTACCTGTAAGTCTTCTGGAGAACCAGTAAATCCTACTAAAGTTTATTTGAAGAAAGCTGAGTGGCTCTTGGAAGAATGTTTGATTATGCATAGTGGGGACATTTCTGCTATGGGACAAATGCTGTTTTCCTACATGTTCACTGACTTTGGTGGGTCTGCAAGTGTGCTACTGAATTCCTCAGGAGATGATATTACTGAATATTGATGTTATCCATTAGTGCTGTATATATAAAAGGCTAGATTGTAACACCTGTACTGTAATTGTATTCTGTCCTTATCTATGTAACTTAGGAAGTCAGTTTGAGGTAAAATCAGGAGGAGGAGGAAAGGGTTATCATTTCAGAGTAAAGCAGGTATTTAGAAGATGGCAGTAGTATTACAAACGAGAGTTTAAGAAACATATCCCTTTGAAGGGGTAGTATCTACATGACATGCTGCATGTTTTTGTTTTTAAATCTAACATCTCTCAGAGTACTGGCAGTGGGGAAAAAAGACATGGAACTAATCAGACAGTCTTTGGGGTGTTGTCTTTCTTCAATCCACTTTCAAAATAGAGATTAAAACATCACTGAGTTCCATAAACCAAATACCCTTCTATGCAATCCCAGTAAATCAGCAGAACTGCATCATGATCTAGTTACCTCTGCAATTTGGACTACATGACATTGAGTTCAAGGTGCTCATATATCAGGGGAATAGATATGTCACCCTTGGAAGATACTGTCATGTCAACTGGTTTGCTTCAGGGTCATAAGTTGACATGGAACACTATTTGAAAGGCCTTCTTTTGGGAAACTCCCTCCTGAGTATGTGAGTTCAAAAGGAAATATTAATAAATGCATATACTAGAGAGGGCAGGACCTATTCTGCAGTTCTTCAAAATGAGAAATAAAGGGAGATCTATCAGTTCCTGAGAAGGAATGTATTGGGAAGAACCCTAATGTTATATACCATTTATTAGGCACCATATAAATAACCCTTCTTTTAAGCAAACAGTACTGATGTTCCCTGGACCAAATGCCGAGGAGAAGGAATGTGGCTGAAATAAATTTTAAACTTCTGAAGGTAAAATGTATAGAGTAGGATGTACATATAGAGTAGGATCTACTCAGACAAGATGGTGAGTGGGATGGACAGAGCTTTGCTGTGATTTGGGATGGAATTTAGCTTAAAGCAAAATGCAGCATGGTGTGTGTGGCCATGCTGACAGGTGATCCCAATGCCCAGGTTGTCTCTGTTCCTACACCATGTTGCTCTTGAAAGCAAAGTGGAGGAAGAAAGTAGGTGTGGTTCTACCATCTTTTAACCAATCTATCCCTTAGGGTCAACCAAACCAATGGTAGGGACTTCTGCTGTGTGTGACCTTTCCCTGATACATAAACTGGAATTGCAACTTCCTGTGCAAACTCCCATCCCTGTGCACCTGCATAACGTTTCTGTCCATGCCAGTGGGCTTTGACCCACCCATACTCTGCATACTGACCTTTTACACAAGCTGAGCATAAAGAAATTAAAGTAGCCTGTGTATTCAGTTTTTCTGGCCCATGCCATGGGTCAAAATAAGTTTAATGGCTGCAGCATGCTAAGCTCAGGTTCTCTGAGGGGAGTGCAATGCCAGCAGGGGAAGAATGGTGGAAACCATAACGCAGCAACGGACGCACAGTTGGCATACATATTTCAAGAGAAATTAAAGGTGCTCTGGCAACATCTGGAAATCCTAAAATCTCTGAAAAATAAATCTAATTAAACTCTAGGTTTTAAGCTTCCTCTGCAGTAGTCTGTAGAAGCAGAGGGTGTTAAAGATAGCAGGCATTCTCATCGTTCTCATTTTTATCCTGTGTGTATCACATTATACAGCTGTCTGCAGTTGGTGATACAAGCAGAATGTATTGAATATATTTACTTATGAAGCATTTTATGTTAACATGTTCAATCTCATCAACTTTTAGCTTCTATTGTTTTCATACTTGCTAGAAAGTATTTAATATCCAGGTTGATAAATATCATTGCTCTTCTTAAATCCTGATTCACAATACAATATCTTGATGGTGTAATAACCTACATTAGGACTTGGTATTTACTCTGCTTCTCTTTCCAGTTAAATGAGTTTTATAAGATCCTGCCCTCTTTCACCTGCTGCTCAAGTTGTCAGCTTTCTCACACTGTCCAGTTTCTAGTGAAGTGGTGAAGGTAGGATTTTTTCTTATTGTATTTGTGACAGTAAGTGATCAGATGGCACAAATGCTTAAATTCCAATCCAGTCCAGAGGCTGGACTTGATTCGTTTCACTGCTCATAGAGTGCATGTTTGTTGGTAATCAATTTTCTTGTCATACCACTGAAATATCCAATCTTATTTGTACTAAGTGTAGAAGTATAGCTAATATAACTTGCAAGTTACTACACAGTGTAACAGCTCAGCCCTTCTTTCTTAATGGACCTAGCCTTTCCAGGGCTAAATCTTCACTAATGATGTAATCTTTGCTAATGAGGCTTCAAAAATACCTAGCTGAATAGTGCAAGATCTTACAAAAATAATAGCGAATAATCCAAGGTAGCTAGTAGTTCATTATGGTGTGGCAGGAGCTTGATGGAGTGCTGACAAATGGGTTGCAAAAATGACAGACAATGTTTCCAGAAAATGTGAAGTGGTGACATTGTTTTCCATTGTGGATTTGACTCAGAAGATTGGAACTTGACTTCTGGCCTTCATATCCAATACTTGTTGGCAGCGTATCGCTGTGTAAATAAACCTATTTAGTTCTTTTATTATGGTTAATTTCCCAGATCATGTCAAAGTACATGAAATACATTTTAAAATTCAATTACCTTTTACCTTGAACATTTTTATTGTTATTATTTTGATATTCTTCAGTCTAACATGTAAAGCATAGAAAAAAGCTTCTGATATTTTAATATTTGGGTTAAACAAACACTTTTACTTTCTGTGGGAAACAATGGGAAAGGTTATCTGTATCATAACACAGCTGAATATTTCTGCTTTGTACGATGATGTGAGATTAGGTGTTCCTGCATGGCAGACTTGGATCTATCCTGGCTTACAGTTTGAACCCTTGACACTCCCTGCCCCTTGAGAAAAGAATGCTGGAAAAATACAGGAGACGTACAAGTTGTATTTTGGGGGAAAATCAGAACTATGAGAAATGATTCAGAGATTTTGATGAGAAGTGGGCAGAGCAAGTTGACTTGTAGGCATTTTTTGTACTCTGGATTGTAATAAAAACGTTGGCAATCTTACAAATTTCTACTATAGAGCGATATATTAATCACAGGATATGAGATGTTCACATATCACTTGACTACTGAGGGAGAGAGAAGGATGTTGATTATAACAAATCGATGCGGACAAAGAGGATAGCAAGGAATATAATGCTCACAAAGTCTTTGTCAGGATAGATGCTGCCCCCATGCTCCCTTGAAGGCTTAAGAGAGGATGTCTTTTGTTCCTGTATGGGAAATCTCTGACTTATATTTGAAGATTTATGTTATGGCTGTAGTGTACAGGATGAATTTGTTGGTATGACAGACATGTTCTTTGAAACATCACTGAGTTGTTATCCAAGAAGTTACTCGTTTGTATTGTGAGCTGTCCCATTGTTCCACAGTGGAATCAGAAAGCCCTGGATCAGTTAAAATGGAGAATCTGTTCACTAGAGTGGGAAGTGATTACATTTACCATAATCTCATCTTCCTGTGTGAGCTATATAAAACATTCCCTCCGTCCCCCATGATTAATTTGCAGATGTGCAATGTAATTTACGTCTCTAATAATGACATTATTTCAGATCTTATTGTGGATGAAATTAGATTGGGGTCACTGGAAAGGAGACCACATTCAGGTTATATGAAGTCCAAAACCTTATTATTTAATCATTTGTAAGTTCTTCAATTGTGTTTTTAAAGGTATTACTTTCCCATTTAAGTTATGCTCTAGGCAAGAGGTGCAGATGCTCTCACTGCTCTCCGTTCCTCAAGAGATGAACCTAATGCAGATTTGCATCACCTTGAACAGAGGTCTTAGACCAGGCACTCTCTCCATTCTGTCCTGTAGCATGTCCTGCTTCAGTTTAGAAAGTCCCTTCTGACTGTGTAGATTCTCATTCACAAGTCTCCAAACTGGAACTTGCCATATAAGATTAGTCAGATAAAGTGAATGCCTGGATGTTCTTGATGATGTTCAGTTCCTGCTGTGATATCCAGCTATATGTGTCAATTGTCCTTTCTATTTCTTCACAAGTTCTCCTTGTTTCACTTTTATTTAGTCAGGCTCGTCAGTAAAATGCTGAGGAAGAGAAGAAAAATATGATGGATTATGCAGTAACTGAGCAAATTAATTCATAGCCACTTAAATGTATGGCTTTAAATTATATTATTCCATTTCTTATCATTTATTTCATTCCTGTAGAGAATTAAGGGTATGTGCACAGTTAATCAATTAAATTACAGGTAGCAATCTCTTTCCAGTTGAGAAATTCAAAGGCTTGAGCAATTAGTCTGCCAGTTAGGCTCAAATCACTAAAGCTATGGAGATTCTAACACAGGCTTTGTTAGAAATTTTTCAGAAAATGGAAAAGGTTTGAAGCAGTCACCTTGCCCATGTTTCACTAAAGGAATATAATACAATACAGTTTTTCCTGAGAACTGTCAACAAGTACCAGGGGAGTTCCTTGAAGATCTGATGCCTGACAAATTGCACCTGTGTTGATGGAGGACAAACTGGGTCAATGCCCAAAACTACTGAGAAAAATTGTAAAATAGCTTAACACTTTCAGCCCTCCTCTACCAACTATTGAAACCTATGGGAGATTTTTCATGAATTATAGCTCAGAATGCTGGAAGATATGTACAAAAGAATTACGGCAATAGTTTCCACTCCCTCCATGAAATTGTAAATTCATGCAGAGTATCCATGCAGCTTTTTCTCTACCAAGGCACTCCTATCAGAGGGACATAACCATTAATTTTAAATGCATTGAATGAATTAGCCTGGGAGATCCAGCTGGCTATAGCTCAGGTCTTCATGTTCAATCCCCAAATCTTTCTGCTTGTCTGGTGTGTAGACAGTAAAGGGCTGTCTTGTGCTCCCACAGCACAAACAGTGCAAATCTTTCCTGCCATTCACATAATTCTAATAGCATGGGAATTTGGGGGCCTATTACAAGTTTTACAAGCTTTTATAAGTTACATACATTCTTCATGTATGTAATTCTGTTTATAGAGAAGCATGAGGCATATGAAGGTCTGCTTCCTAAAAGACAAAACTCGGGCTAAGACTTTCAGGAAATGGGCAAGGTCTCACAGTTTCTTCATGAGGCCAGAGATACACCAGAAGAAATATCCTAATCTTTTCCCAAAACAGAGAGAGATCTTCCTGCTAAAATGGGTCTCTCTTAAGGAAGGTCTTTCATACACCAAGCATGAAAATTACTCCTTCCAGCCAGCCCAGGAATGCAATGAAGGCAGCAGATATTCTTGTGTGTCTCTGAATAGAAAGTAACGAAGAGGAAATGGTAGAACCCAGAGGAAACAGAAGCCTTATCTTAGTGAAAAACAGTGGAGAAGACCCAGTAAGGTTTCTCTGTAACTGATGTTATGTGGCTGATGTGGGTACCTCATGAAAAATGGAGAGTGTGTAAGCCAGTGGTGATGCCAGGGGATTCCTCTGTTTGAACTTGTAGCTGTCAAATGTGAAATGTTTTCCAAAACTGCACTGAGGATTGATTCTTAGTACTGTAATTCAGGACTTCGCAACAAATACGGTAGGTCAGGAAGAAAAAAAAACCCGCTGTATTTCTAAGATTCTATATCTGTGCTTCATAGTAAATTAACATGAATGAACATAGTAAATGTTTATATATGAACATTCTGATACTTCTCTCTGCTGACGCCTGTCTTGCTAAAGTTGGGATTTTCTTCCCAGACAGTGACTTTGAGAACATAGTCCCTTTCTGAGATCATATGCTTCTGTTCTGCATATTGCACCAAGCAAACAAACCACGCTCCTTCTTAGATCCATTCACAGCCCCTCCGTTAATGTCTGTCAACTCTCAGTGGTACTGAATGGTTAAATCCTTTTTCCAATAACCTCAACACAGTAGGATCGATGCCTTTTTAGTTACTCAATTCAAATGTTTATGTTTTCTTATGCACCTCCTCATGCTTCGAATGAGGGTTTGCAAACCTGCAAAACTGTTGGTTTCATTCACATCCCAGCAAACCTTTTGTCCTTTTTTGTTTGGTTTGTTTTTTTTTTTTGTCATGCCTAGAAAACAAAAGATAAATATCAGGATGTCATATACTGTACTACTTCCTATATTGCTTGCTTTTTTGGTCCTGCCACTTTCTTCTGTATTCTCTTTTCACTCTCCCATCTTATATGAAAGTATATGTAGGACATGAAGTGTCCTCCTAACTTTATATTCATTGAACAACTGGCACACTGAAGCCCAGGCACATGATTAGGATCCATAGGCGTGGTGCATTTAATAAACAAAGCATTGCCTATCTAATTTAGGCTGGTGCAAAACTGGAATTGATACTGTTAATGCTACCTAAAGGTGTCTATGATCAAAGGCATCTGAAAATCCAACCACATATTTTTACCTAATACATTTTAGGGTTTTGTAATTTGAAGAAGTATCCAGTAGCAGTCTGTATAGTAGAAAGAACTAAATTCAGTCTTCCATCACAAAAGCTGAGGGCTGTGTGGGCTGAGTATGTACATCTTAGTCAGGGGGTTTTTTTGTAGGTAACTTCTGTGACATCAGAAGGATAAGTGTCCATCAATATTCTAATGTCCTGGCTGTTCAGAAGGGTTATTCCATGAATTATGGTCATGAAGAGTTAGATTTTTCATAGTCCTTTTGTAGGTACTGCAAGGAGAGCAAATCAAACATATCAGTCTTTATTTTAACACACACACGGAGACAAAAATTACAATTGGGAACTGCAGTGGCTATTCCAACTTCCTCCAGGCCACACGGAATCTGCTAATGGAAATAGAGACATAGGATCTCAGGCCCTATTTTGCTTTTCTTGTTAATTGTCTGAATTTGGGGTATCCTAGAATATGGAAGACAGGTAATGTTTTATTAAATATGTGCAAAAGGAGATGTATCAGAGCATTCCCAGGTTACACTTGTCTAGTTGAAACTTGGTAGACTGCTAAAAGAGTGTAATGCATACATAACTCATAGTTTGTTGTAGATAACATAATCTTTTTGATCTAGGAAATAACATGTCAGATCTCCAAAACAGCAAATGATATTTTTTTTAGATTAGCCTTGTAACTTGTCTATACAAGTAATAATATGTATTACAGCACTTGGTCTAAGCTAGTGTCTGCGGGTGAACCAAAAAAACCCCATCATACAGCAACTAATTTGAAAGACAGAGAAACCAGAATTTCTTTGCCTACTGGCTGAAATTAGTTAGTTGCTTAGTGTTTTAAGTGTGTTAAGTCAGATCACATCTTTACATCTTGACATCACTGCAACTGCAGTTCAAAACTCAAAGTAAAAATGTGAAAAATTGGGAATGGCTTAGAAAAGGGTCTCACACCAAGAATTGGTTGCTTTTTCCTCCATCAGCACAAGAGATGTGATTGATAACCTCCCTGCTTAATTTGTATTGGTAATGTGTAGAGATTTATCTCCTTCCTAGGATACAGTCCTGTCACCACCCTCTTTGGGGTAAGTGGGTTTTGGGGACAGTATTTTAAACATGGTTATGGGCTTGACAGATACAAGCTTAGGCTGCTGGGACCATGTATTTAGTGGTACTGACATAAACAGGTACCTCCCCACCACCCTGTTCCTACTTGTGTTGGTTTTAGTTTATACTCTAATAAAATCATGTTGAAAGAGGTTTTGCATAGTAAGAAGGGTTATGGTTTCATTAAGCACCACGTTATAACAAAGTTATAGAACTAGAAAGCTCCAAAGATAAATGAAATTTAAAATAGTTCGTGAGGATTTATGATAAGCATATACACAGTTCAGAGGGCCTCTGGCACTAATAAGCCCCAGTGTCTATCCTCTAACCAGATTAAATTCATTTCCATTAGAATTCAGCAGATGCAGCAGCCAGGGGTT
This sequence comes from Corvus brachyrhynchos, assembly GCF_000691975.1. Lineage (NCBI taxonomy): Eukaryota > Metazoa > Chordata > Aves > Passeriformes > Corvidae > Corvus > Corvus brachyrhynchos. The sequence goes on from NW_008239324.1 coordinate 11,375,757, forward strand.
GTTTTTCATTCCCAGGGGGTACCTTCTCCTTGATGGAAACTCCAGACACCCTTTTGCTTTTCAATGTCTAATTGGTAGACGGCAATCAGGAAGGTGACAATAAAACTGAGAGCTTATGGTAAACACCGGTTAAAAAAGGAGGAAAAAGGTGAAGAGTGGACATGGCTTAAAGTAGTTTCTTAATGGACTTCACAACTAAAAAGAAAAAGGAAGATTTGCAACTGTGAAAAGCACAATGCCCAATTCAAAAATCTGAACCTGAATAGTGGAATAAAACAGTTGAAAAGAGAGCAGCCATTGTTGTCAAAATGAAATTGGAAAGGAGGAGAGGTGGCAGATTTAGTAATAGGAATCAAGAAGTTAATTCCTGTTTTCCAGGAATATGCTAAAATTTATCTCTGCCTCAAAAAAAAACTCTCCACAACAAAACCCCAAAATTTTGGATGCAGCCCTGTAGGAACTGTACAGTCAACAATGAGGAGAAAATTGATAGGGTCATAGTTGTATTTTCTGAATTAACTCTAATTCCTTGCTAAAAGCAGTTTTACAGCTGCTTCGATGTGCAGCTGGGGAAGATTCTGCTTTGGTTAGTTACCAGGATAGTCACATTCCAGACCTCCCCATTGTAATACTCTTCTAAGGACCATTTATTGGAAGCTCATGGATGAAATTTATTGATTGTGAAAATTATTATCTATGATGTGATGACTAAAGGGACGTGTTTGTTGAAACTATTGGAGTCACTTTGTTTGAGAATTGTCCCTGAATAGTGTAGTTTAGAATACATACGGAGAGGATTGATTTTATTGCCATGGCAGTAGATTTCCCTGCCACCCATTCAAACTTTCTGAATGTGTAGGATGGCCAACAGCAAGAATAGCTCTGCAGCAAGAAATTCCCATGTCCTGGAGCTTAAGCTCGTCTAAACAAACCAGGGATTTTTGCATTAGCACTCTTTTCAGAATTTTTAAGGAAGCATGTGTTAAAACAATATATTAAGAAATAGGAAGATTGAGACTGCAGATCTCCACTTGATATGATAGCTTCAGTGGCACATTAGTCAAAGAAAGAAGATGGCATTACTGCAGGTTTCCCTGGCACTGTATATAAGGCCAAACAGGCAGACAGGGCTGTAGTGTTTTATCATGTCTTGAAGTGCCGCCCTGGGGTGTGCCTGTTGGAATCCAATCCTGTCTGCAGGATCCCTGCGCTAACAAACGCACTGTGCAGTGCTTCACCTTATCCCTGCTGGGCCAGCCAGGACAGAATCTGCTCCATAATTATGAAAAAGGACGTGTGTTTCACTGTGCAGATGTTCAAATGATGTACTTGCTTTCTTCCATTTAGAGAGAAATAAACTTTTTAGCAGTATCACAGTGAACACAGGCACAGCTTGCAAAGGATTTCTGTTTAATATCTTATTGAATGTTGTTACCATGTCACCCAAAAATACTTTGGAAGATGATATCTTTATGCAGCTGACAAGCTATAAATTTTCTCTCAGGCAGCTCTGCAAATGTGTGATCTTCCCAAGAGCTTTTCATTTTAAGCAAATGTGCAAAATAATCAAAAGAAGTATGGATTTATTTATAACTACCTCAGAGATTTTACATTCAGTTTTGGGCTTACTTTGGTGTAAATGACTAATCTTTAATGAATCAAGTCTAATAATGTTACAAAAGCCTTTCACCTTGGCCAGGGAGCTGTCCTCTCCAGACAACTGAGAGAAAAAAAAACCATCCCCAAAACCCAAACCAACAAGAAATAACAGGAGTTAAAACCCCAGTATTTTCAGTAGGGAAAACTATGGTGACATTATTGATGGTTAGTGTCACCATTCTAATTAGGATGGTGAACCTTTTCTTGTCATATTACATTTTTTTTAATCATGCTGTTGCAAACCAGACTGTTTTAATTATTTTTTCCCTTTTTCTTACAACACTGTTAAAACATCCTTACTGAATAAAAAGAAGCCTGTACCTCAAAAGCTTTCCTGTGTAGCACCAGCAATCTATAGGGAGGCTGGAAACAGAGGTGCCACAATGGTAAATGATATGACAGTAGGAAGGAAAAAATATGCGTGCAGAATGAATTAGGCATTTATATCAAAGAACATTATAATGCCTCGAGCTTTCTCTGTACTCAGGTGTGAAAACCAGAATGTTATCTCTTGTAATTTTCCCCCTTCTCTGGTAAATCAGAAGTGTCAGGGATAATGCATGTAATCAGATTTCTTTGAGGCTGACAGCTTCTTCAGTGCTTCACCCACTCTGATTTTATAATCCTCATTATGCTCTGTGGTGTCTGCTGGGACTATCTCCCAGTAAAATTAACAGGAATGTTGAATGGCAACATTCAACAAAGGATACCTGACAATAAATATCCTTATTTTGCACTGTTCCCAAAACACCTAATGTAAGGTGTTATATTTATCCAGTACATAATTTGCTGATATATTTCTGATGACAAGTCTTTGACATTGATAATGCTTTTAAGACCTATTTTAAACAGAAATAGGAATGGGAATAAAGTTGACCCTTACTGTACTGTATGATCTTGCTGCATTTGTATCTTGGTGACCATGAGAACTTTGCTGAAAAATTACTAACAGGAAAATTCAAAACTCTCCAATCACCCTTCAATGAAAGCTGAATGCAAACCTTTCTTCTTTGTCCAGGCCTCCCCATGGTAGTGCTCCCATTCTTACTGATTCATGCAGAAAATGAAAACCAGGAGACTTTTTGTCCCTGTTTGTAGGGAGAGAGGAAGAAAAGAGGAGAAAGAGTGGAAGCATGACCATTTTCTTTGGAGGTGTTCTCAAAATGCTCCTTTTCTGGCAAATGTTTGTGCCTGTGCTCAGTCACGGGCCTGAGTACAGTCAGTAAGTAAAGGCTGAACAGGAGAACAATGAAACATTTATGTGTACTGAGAGAACTAGAACCAGTAGGAGCTGGTAGACGTGGCAGGATCTGAGCAAGGTGTTAATCATGTGCCTTGGGAGATTCGTTGCAAGTACAGAAAAGGGGGATTAGTGCATGTTTTCTCATCAGAAAACTTGAAGAGGAGCCATTGGCCTCTGTCAGAGGTATTTCACAAAAGCAAAAATGGGATTTGTAAGCAAGGAAAGCCATGACACTTCCTTTTTCTCTCCAGTATGTTCATGGCATATTTCATAAATAGGCTTATGACAAAGACATACCTAAATCCTATATGGGTCTCTCATTTTAGGAAGGCTCAAAATGTTGGCTCTTTGCCTGAACAATGAGTAACAGTATAATGAAACAATGTGTAAGAATTTAGAGAAAAACTACCTTCAATGTGCTTGGTATAGGACTATACCTCAGCAAACTAACTTATTTGTGCCAGCTACAGGTGTTTCCATACACTGTTTGCTGTTTGTTTCTGTATTAAATGAAAGATGTACTGAGTCTGGTACAGGACTTTTTATATAATGTTTAGGCTTTAGCTGGCACCTGATTATTTGTATATAGAGATCATCTGTCAAAGTAATTCACATCTGGTAACAGTCCCAGACTTAAAACAACAACAAAAAAAATCCACCAAAAAACCAACCTGTTTAATGGATGACTTACTACTTTCTATTGTTTCTAATTACATATGACTTGCCAGTATTGTTCTTCATGGCATGGTGCAAGACTAATTTCTTCCACCCAGCCATAACCTCCCAAGAAGCTTACCAAAAGAAAATCCTCAAAAACCCTTGTTCAACCTTACAGACATTAAAATTTCAAAACTGGAAAAGTTATTATACATGTTTCACACTATTTTAAAATCAGTTTTCCATCCCGTAGTTGGCTTAATGAATTGACATGTAGTTATGAACCAATTTCTACACATTATCATGTGCTACGTGACCACAGAATTTCTCCAACACTATATAATGCTATGTAATTACACATCTCATTTTTCACTCAGAAGAATTTACATGAAGACTGCATATTTACATAGTAAGACCCAGATGATTTGGGAGATTTCAATTGGTTTTAAAGGCTTTTAAACTTAGTTATCTGGAATCTAAAAAATAGATCAGGGCTGATTGAAATTTTATTTTGTCTAGTGACTAGTTATAGATTTTTTGCAAAATAACTTGATGGTCCTAAGCCTCTCCTTGGATTCATACTGATCCTCAGGAGGACAATACTGTGGCTGGCTCTTTCTGTGGCTAAGAGCGTACTCCTGCTGCCTTGAAAAATCAGAGCATGTTTTAAAACAGAATTTATATTAATTATGTCACCCATACTGGCACACAGTCACTTGCTTCCCTCCTAAAACTCCAAGGTAATAATTGCCTAGAAATAAGTTGATCACAAATATTTCGGTGGAGCTCAATAACCTCAGCTGATACATCAGGACCATCAAACCCAACCAGTCTAACAAAACATGAGCTTCAAAATGAAACATTTATTATTTAAAATACTAAGACTGGGATTCTATTTGCCTTCTGAAACTTTAGCTCTTACCTTTGAAAGTTTTGCTTGTTCACTGATTTTAGTGGAAACCAAATTTGAGGGAATTGCTTGAATACTGCAGATGTTAGAGGCAGCATTGCAGGAAAAAATCCTCAAGACTTTTGTCACGTGAAGTATTTATCAATAAAATCAATGGAGACAACAATCCTGTGAGAGTGGGATACCGCACATGTTTCATAGAAGTTCATTACATTACCTTCTTACAAACTAGGTTTAGTTCAACAGTTTATACAAGAATGTATTCAGAATATCCAAAATTGCTTTTTTGTGGAGTTCTTGTTAGCTCAGAATTTTATTACTATGCAAAATATGCAGTTCAAGCACACATATGAAAGAGCTATCAATGTTTTTCTGAAAAAATAAGTTTCTTTTTTAATGAATTCCTTTAAGTAGTCATGCTATTCTTTCACTTTCTTGCTGTCAGAAGGTCCCTAAATAAACTGTTTGGGAATAGTGATGCTTTGCAGCCAGGGCAGTGAATAATATAAATTAAAAACCCCAAAGTCATCCCACCGCAGAATGAAGAGATCAGTAGAGATCTTAGATGTCCTTTTGTAATATGTGTAATAACTAATTTTTAATTAGTGTACTGTTACCTTTGGGTACTTCAATTAGGCAAGTCTCAAAAATAAGTGTGTTTTGTTGGACACACTGTACTCAGTTTTCTTAATGGCTTCAATGTTCTCATTTTGATATATAATAAAAAAGTAGTTAGAATAGGATACTGGGTAAAAATGAGTTCATTACTCTAAGAGACTTTGAAAAGCTGTAGTAGAAAAATCACTTAAGCATGTGTATTTTTCCTCACTTCAGTGTTACAGACAAGCTTAGAAATGAGTTTGTTTGGGTGCTTTGCTTAGGGCATAGGCATTTAGCTCCCAGGATTGAGTGTTACTCTGACTGATCAGAAGCAGTGTTTCTGTCTAAGAAATCAAATCCAGATACAAAATTTGAGCAGCCAATTTATTCACTGATAATCATTTTTCATCTCAAGAGAATGCTGCTATGTGTTGCTCATACTTTCTTCATTCATGAAACAAAAATGGGTTTTACAGAAGCATAAAATAATCACCAATGACTTTTCACATAAAAATTAATGTATACTATAATAATGTATGAACTTAGTAAAATGCTACAGTAACTTGTATAAGTAGTGTGAACCAGTTTATCCCTTTTACTAAATGAATGTGAAATAATAGGACTTTTAAGAATGAGGATACTGTCTAAAATTTAAAGGAGAAAAATAGAATTTTATTACATAAAATGAAACTAAAGGCTTACAGATGTTATTGTCAAGCAAGGAAACATACCATTAAACTAAAGGCCTTCATACCCATATAACTTCAAGGACAGGAGGTATCACACATTTCCACACTGACAGTAGGTACTTTTTCTAGTAAAAAATGCATACAAAAGTAATGTCAATTAATAAATAATTAGTAAAACTTGATGTTAAAACTACTGAATTCAGTTTGAAATTATTATATTAACAGATACTGCTAAATTAATGGTTTTCCATAGAATCAGCCTTTATTACTCAACATTTAAAAGGGCCTCAGATGCAGTGTTGTGCCCAGTTGCCAGAGCTATAGTCAAAAACAATGAAAGAAGCAGTTACAGAGTATGCAGACAGCAAAACCAAGAATAATCAGAGGCCTTGCAGTGTTGATCTATAGATGGAAAGGAATTTATGCAACATACTGAAGAGGAAAGCATTCAAAACCAGGAGAGTGAAAAAAAAATATTTCAGTGTTCACAGAAGTGTTTTAAGAATGAGCTGAAATTATAATGGGAGATTTAGATTAAATAAATATCATGTGGAGAACCAATGTAATGGTAAGGACAGGCAAACATCAAAAGAGGTTTAAACATTTCTGCCGTAGGAGGACTTTTATGAGCTGTTTAAACAAACATCTGGTAGGAACAACAAAGGCATAGCTGATCCTACCTTGGAGCAGGAGCATGGAGTAGATGATGCATCTTTGAGCCCTTTTAGCCCTCTTTTCCTACAGTGATGAAGTCTGTGCCACACTGCCATGGGGTCTGTTCCAGCCAGCCCTCACTACTAACTCTTCACCCTGTGGGCTAGTGACACCCCAGTTTGAGGTAGGAACAAGACTCAAAGACTCTGAAGTTCCTGTGACTCCTTGCAAATTGTACTGATGAACAGTGGAGGAAAACTGAGCTAAGTGGTGGTACTGATGGTGACTGGCGTGTTGGAAGAGCAGGAAGGTGGGAGCTGCGTGAGGGAGCAGTGGTATAAGCACAGCAGCTGCATGGGATGTTCCACCTGGAGCACCTCCAGTCACAGGCATGAGTGAGCTGTGATGCCACTGGGGTTAAGGCAGGTGGGCAAGCTGGAGGCATTGCAGGGCTACGGTAGCAGGACCATGGGAATGAATTGGGAGGTTCCTGTGCCAAGGTCAGAGAAGAAAAGCCCGTAGGTTAATTACTTTCACTACTCAAAAAACTAGTTTCACTCAGGGAAAAGCAAGGGCTTGTTTACACTCAGTTGTTTGATACTGACCACCCAGCAATGCATCGATCTGGTACAGGACTGTGAGACTGTCAACTTGTCTTTTTTTAGCAAAAGCGTGTGTTTCCAGGATCAAAGTGTTAACCACAGAGATACTTTGTACAAAACCACACAGATTACCGGAACTGATAAGCACTGTGGTTTTCATCTCTAAAAATACTAACTGCTACTATTACAGCTGCTTTTTTCCTTGTTCTCTATAGGATAGCACCTTTTTCGGAAGTTACCACTGCTGAATAGACCTCCACATGTTTAAAAATACATCAAATGATTAGCCCTACTCTGAACTAAAATCGAAGGTAGGGAAAAAAATGTATTATTGGAAATATGTTGTTTCAGGATCGTGTCATTTCTATCCAGGATAAAAATAATACTTTATCATATCTCTTTAAGTATGCAGTAAGTCAGCCCAACTATGAGTTGGCAGTCGCTGCCATGTGTATCACTCCTCATGAATACTTAAAGCAAAAGGCTTAATAACCACTGCATAGCTACACGGTGCAGGGAGAAATTATGTGCAAAGAAGTTAAACTCCTGTAGCTGGTCATCCTTTGACAACAAATAATTGATATTATCTATACTTGGGAGGATTCTTAAAGAGTGCATTTTGTACATATTGCACTGTATCACTACAGTGATGTATTTCTGAGAATCTGCCTTAAAATTAATCACAAAGTTCTCTGAATAGGAGCAGACTTGGCAGATTGAACGTAGGAATGTTATACAAAAAGAAGTGCTTTACTGGTCATCAAAAAGAATGAGGAGGATATTGAGAACCATCTGGATAATCAATTAAACTGGCCAAGAAAATGCTTCAGTCATTCAAAAAATGGAAATAAGATCACAAATACATATTTTTAAATATTTTACTGGAAATAAAATAAACAGTATCTCTCCTCTGGCAAACCTCTGAATAACTTCAGTAGATGAGCATGGTCCTAATCCAACAAAGCATATGTAAGCACAATGGTAATTACATTTATTTCATCCAGTTTATGTGCTGAAAGTTACATTTGTATTTAGGGCATTGCTGGATGGGGACCTAACCTGAATTATGCAAAGTCTTTGAGCAGAGACTGGAGGAGGGGTTTGTTTTTAGCAGTCCATTAAAACCACCAGAATGCCCCCGTGCTGGACGTTCCCGGCCTCTCTGCGAGAGGCCACTTTGCGGGCTCCTTCATTTTTTAAAACACAATTCCGAGCCCTTGTGACAGCCCCCGC
>NW_008239324.1:11385156-11390973 GCF_000691975.1 Corvus brachyrhynchos
GTGGGCCCGGCCGCTGCAGGAACGGGCTGCCGGGGTAAATGGGCCGCTGGGTGCCCCTCGCTGACGTTCCCGGGAGGGCTGCTGTCTCTTACCTAATCCCGTGAGAGCAAAGAGGGAGGGAGATTCTTGCTCCTGCTACGGCTTCCCCGTAAAAATTGAAAGGCTGAAGACCATCATGCTTTCCCCTTCTCCACGGTTTAAAAGGACGGGAGACAACAGCGTTTGTAGTGAAAGGCAAAGCATCCTAAGTATTTCTTCAGGAGAAGAACCAAGTTTCTTTTCCGGTGGCGAGCTGGTGGCACTTTTATGCTCATATTAATACAATATTTCTCCAATATTCTCTTTGCACCCTCTTTTTCAACCAGCGTGGGTGAATATTGCCTTGTCTCTGTAATGAGCAGTCTACTCATAGTGCAAATAAATAGATAAAGTGATTTAATTTGTTTAACGTGGCAGACGAGTGTCTTTTAGGAAGCTCATAGCTAATTGGACTAGGTCATGAAGGACGTGGGATATTCCACGCTCGGGACATAGTTTCAGTTGTCTGTTTATCTCCTTTCTAAACTGAGACTAGCACGGTGCATTCCAGAGGGGGAGGGAAAATGGAAGGGACTCTTCTCAACCCTCATTTAATCAAGCTGGTCTGCATGATGACTTGAGGTATTGGAGTATAGGTACACTAATACAGAGGGTTTTAGGATAAAGCATGGCTCTCTGGACTAGTAATTAGTTGCAGAAAATAACTTTGGGGAATATACCTAAAGTAAAAATTGAGTGCTAAAAATTATGGTAATTTCGGTGGAAACTGATGTTCTTAAATAGCCTTAGCCCTTTTCACTGCAGTGAAAAATCATAGAGAAAAGCACAATGATAAGACCTCTCCATCAGTGATACAGTTTTAGAAATCTGTTGTGACCCAAGAATTCTGAACCTGATGGAACAAAGGGCATTTTTGACCTGAAAATGCATGTCCAGATGAAGTAGCTTAACTGTTACTATGTCATTTCTATTGATAAGGTTTTAATGCTGTAGTCTAATTAGACTGTAGTAGAGGAGCTAGCTCAGAAATTCAGTGGCTCCAGCTAAGTAGGTGTGAACTAAGGAAAGTAAATACTTTAAATAACATGAGTACTTTTCATAGTTAGGTTTGAGTAGAGTTGCTGCTCTTTGCTTAGTGTGAATTGAGAAAGAAATCCTACTTAAGTGTCAGACACCTGCCTCTAATGTGAAAAAGGGGAGCATGAGCATGTTCATGTGAAAAGCAACTCTTTGGTCTGAAAATTCAAAGAAATCAAGTAGGACAGGTTTATGAACGATGGTCTTCAGAGGAAACTTTCTGGAAGACTATGTGTGCAAGTGCTATTAGAAATACGATGTTCTTAACTTTAAGTTAGAATCACTTTGCTTTATTTTTCTTCTGTAATAGTGCTTGTAGTCTTGCAATTGTCATCTTTAAAAGCTGGACTGAGTTTTGCCAAATGGATTATTAGTGTCTTTTTTGCTTTAGCGATTATCTTATTTTTAGGAGCTAAACTAAAGCAGAGTAGTCAAGGTAAATCAATTATATTTTGAACTCTTGACATATCAAGAACTCAGTTCTGCAGTTGTAGCGCATGTAGCCAGTCTGCAGAAAGCCAAAGTGTGCACTGTGTTTGCAGCTGCTGACTGGTTACCTGAAGTCCTGGTCAGTGCTGTTGGTGCTACCTACTGCAGAAAGCAGCAGCAGTGAAATGAGGATGCTGCCAGGCTCTAGTTCATCTCCACCATCACGTGGTGTCTGAAGCTTAGGATCTCAGCTCCAAAGTTTACAGTCTTAAACGTCATGAACATTGTAGATGCAGATTTTTTTTTTCTGGATTTTTTTTCTTTTCTGTTGCTTTGATTTTTGAAGGGAAATCAGCTTTAAAAGTGAAAACTAATTGTGATTGAAAAAATAGTAAGAGGTTTTTGTTTGGTTGGTTTTTTTTTTACTTTGACAAAATACACAACAGAGACGTATTGTTGCCTTAATAAAATGTTTTCAGTAACAAGAACGTTTCATTAATAAGAAAAATTTGTTGTAAGTGGATTACTCTTTTTCAAAGTGTACGTACTGTTCCCTTCCTAAACGTTCCATGTCATGATAAAAATGCAATTTTGATGTGTGTTTTCTGTGTACAGTATCACATTGTGGACTAGAAATTGGGAGATACACGTAGATACTGTGTTGTTACCATGAGCTGTTACTTCAGGTTTACCTGAGATTTCGCTGTTAGCACTTAAATGCATGTAAGCAAAGATCTTCCTAAGTTAGTGACTTGGGGTTGTTTGATATCATGCCAGGGTACGTTCAGCTGTTAATTGTACAAGGGAGTAAAGGAAGACAAACCCCAGCATTAATGCCCCATTTAATAGTCTTTAAGTTTTATGGCACTAGAGAGAGAGATTCTAATTCTGATCCAAACTGCATTCCATGTTTCTGTAATGCCCAGGACAACTATTAAAAATATATGCCTGAGTGACTGTATAAAATGGTGATTCTTTGTGTTATCATAGGAATAATGAGAGATTTGGTTACTAATTCCACAGTACTTTAATCAGATAAAGTGCTAGATAATTACAGCTAACCAAATGGTCCATTTCTGATTTTGACTTGTTTTTCTTTATAGAAGCTGAATATGAAAAGTGAGGTTGGCTGTGTTTTCAGGGAGGAAGTAAAATGTTACCTAAATGATAAAATCTGTATTTGTTCTCTTGCACCTGGAAACGAATTATAAAATTACAATGGATATATTCTAGGGCAGTTGATATAAGAAGAGCAGTAAATTGCTCTACAGACAGTTGCTGACCTTTTCCTTTTTGGTTTGCCTTATCCAGAAACACATTTTGATCTTTTTTTGTAACAATTGATGACTTTGCTGGACATGAAGAAAAACAAGGAGAGCGTAATGATAACTTTGGCTGCTTAAAAAATTACTCATCCACTCCTTAAAAGTGAAAGAGAAGTTCTTTGAAGTGTGGTTTGTGTGGCTGGGGCGGTTTAAGCCCAGCTGGCAGCTCAGTACCATGCAGCATCTCTCTCACTTCCCCACCTGCGGGATCAAGGATAGAATTGCAAGAGTAAAAGTGAAAAAAACTTGTGGATTGAGATAAAGACAGTGTAATAGGTAAACGAAGAGCTGGACGCACAAGCAAAGCAAACCAAGGAATTCTTTCACCACTTCCCATGGGTGTTCAGCCATCCCCAGCAAAGCAGGCCTCCATCCTGCTTGGTGGTTACTTGGGGAGACAAATGCCATCACTCCAAACATCCCCCCAGCTTTACATGCTGAGCATGATGCCAGATGGTCTAGAATATCCCTTTGGTCAGCTGGGGGCACCTGTCCCGGCTGTGTCCCCTCCCAGTGTGTTATTTACCCCCAGCCTCCCCACTGCTGGCGTGGTGTGAGAAGCAGGAAAGGCCATGACTCTGTGCAAGTGCTGCTCAGCAATAGCAAAACCATCTGTATTTATCAACACTGCTTCCAGCACAAGCCCAAAACACAGCCCTGTCCCAGCCACTGCAAAGAAAATGAACTCTACCCAAAGCAAAACCAGCACAGTGGCATGAAGTCTTTAAGTATTTTAAGGTTCTTTTCTAGAATTCTTGCACAGGGTACTGAACAGAGCAAAAAGTAATTTAGTCTTTAATGAAAGACCACAGTCACTTTTCAAGGTTTTTTTTTTTAGTCAAGGAGGAGCATTTAAAATGCCACACTTTTAAGAGTTACTTTCAAATACATGTTCAGATGAAGTATGTCAAAGTAAAATTGTTTGTTAAAGTTGGCTGATATGTGGATTGTCCAAAGGTTTTAACTGGAGTAGGAGTATTTTAAAACAATTTGGTGTTAAACAGCAGGAAGGAAAGCTTGAAAATAAATTGCTTAAAAATGTCTAGATGTGGTGTCTAGCTTAGAAATGTACATGAGTTGAAAGGTTTATCCTTGTTGTTTCTGTTTGCTCTGTGTTACAGATCTTTCATAAGGGAAAGTTACATGTCTTCTATATTTTACAAGGGGGGGACAACTGCAATACAAGGTTCCTAAGTTGTTTTGTAAATCTTAGTACAAGTTGCTTCATGCTGAAATGTGATGTAGGTATTAATTTGAAGTGGGGTTTAAAAGTTATTTTTTTCCTATGATTCTTTTAAAAGTCAGCGTTATTCTGAAAATATGTGGTTAGTTGTTGTTAACACGTCAGTGTTAGGAAAGGAGAAATAATAGAAGATGTAGCACTGCACAGGCTGTGGCACATCCAAGGTACAGTGTCTGTTGGGCTGCCAGTGTTGCAGTGTTGTTGCCACCAGCGTGAATGTGAAACGGAGCAGTTTCAGTCCCACGTTCAGTTGAAAACTCCCCACCTGTGAGGAGAGGGTAACTTCCCCGGTTCCCTTCCCAGGGCAGCTTGCAGCATGGAACCGGGAGGTTCAGCACTGCTGCAGGAGGTGTCACCTCCATCACTGTGGGTGATGTTAGGGCAGGCTTAGAGCTAAAAAAGGATGGCCAAGGCCCTCCATTGCCTCTTGGGTTTGGTGGCTTCCTGGGGTGCCAGGGGAAGTGCTAGGTACTTGTGCAAGACTGGTCTTGTTGAATACATTACCTGAAAGAGAAAGAAAACCAGTGGGTAAAAAGCAGACAGCACAACCACTCATTTTGGTGGCAGCCTGCTTTTGTTTGTTGCAGAAATGGTGGAATCACACTCCAGCATCCTCTGTGTGTATGCCTGGTGTCATGGAGCCTGTATCTGGTGGGTCATTCTTCGTGCTATAGATAAACCATTTTCTTCTAGTGGTATGTGAAAGCTCTTAAGAAATACTGTAACTGAGCAGTTTTCTTAGAAATGCTATTAAAATATTTAAGAACCTTTAAAACATGGCATGTTAGTACTTTTAAATGTAATGACCTTAACTCGTTTCTGTAAAAATGGACTCTGATTTTTTTTTTTTTTTGAAACCTCATTACCTTCTGTCTTTTTTTTTTTTTTTTAAATCAACATGGGTCTGCTACAGTTTTATATTTTAATCTTCCTAAATTACCTAATGTTGTTTTGGGAATCATGTGTTAAACATGCTTTGATATGCATTTTTGTGTTGATACGTATATGACTCCACTTTAAGGTATAAAACAGAAACTTCTCGTGTTTAACTAAAGCTAGTTTATAAATTCCTCTAAAGTGGATCTTGGCCTATATTTGAGCCTTAAGTGTTGCTCCTTTCTGTTTCACAAGGTGCATGTGCAGTTGTCTTGTAAAAGTTGTGAAAATGCTCTGCTCAACGAATATTTTTGTTTCTGAATGTTTATTTTTAAATGTATATGCACATGTATTTATATAAAAGTCTTTAGAGTCACAAAATGACTTTCATTCACAGGAATTTTCCCCCTTTTTGTCATGGAGGCATCAACACAGTTGGGAGTTAGTGTAGGGTTCATCTCTCTGTGGCTGATATCTGTGTGATTGCACAAGTGCATTAAGGATGTAATTTGGAGACTAGTTGCACAGGTGTGACTGGGGAATCATTTGGCTGGCAGATGTTGATGGTGTACTGTGGAATTTTAGTGTGGCTTTGTGCGGGGTCACGTCTAATTATTAGAAAGGAAATTTTACAGATAAAAAATAAGCATTCCATAATAGAAGCTGAGATGGACATTCTTCCAAAACAGCACCTGTAAAGCAGTAATTTTAAGAGCGCTTTTGTGTCTATTAAAACCAGCTGCTAACCTGTAACAGTTTTGTTTTAAAATAAGGTGTTCTGTTTAAGCAAAAGTTGTTCTTCCTTCTACAATAATAGTTCTTCCATGG
>NW_008239324.1:11391012-11398445 GCF_000691975.1 Corvus brachyrhynchos
AAGATGATGTCATTGGATGCTGTTCTTTAATGTGCATATGAAGAAGTAGGCTTAAGGTTGCCTATGAAACATTAAATTTTTTATTTCCTGTTTTTTGAATGCTTGATTCTCCAACCTATTCTATTTTTGTAATACTCATGTAAAAGAAAAAGGTTAAAAAGTACTGAATTTTACAACTGTGCTTTAGACAGTGATTCATGGCTAAGATTTGATGTTTGAGATTCAGCACTGCAAGAGACTCAAGTTTTGATTTTGAATACATAACAGAAGAGAGGACAATATTTTGCAGAGAAAGTGATAGGTCTTGAATTTAGAAAGTGCAGATAAAGAGAACATGAAGTAGCAGAAAGATATGTCTACTCCTGTCATTTCCAAACCATTTATAGTATCTTGTGTTTTAATTTCTGCTGCAGACTCAGGTCTGTCTTCAGAGTGATTATGATAGAATTTTAATTTTGTATGCCATGAAGCAATTCCCAAGCAATACAAATAAGTGAAATAGTGCGTGCATTTTACTTGGCATTTGAGATGTACCTGATCAGAATTTAATGGCAATAAAAGAACATGTAGTCCTCTTGCCCAAGAGCTTTCTTTTTCTGCTGAACTTAAATCACTTGCTTGAAAATCTGGGTACTTGGAGCTTCACAAAGAAGGCTGAGGGATTTTTTTTTGGTAATACAAGGATCCCTCTAAAGAAAGGTGACTTGACTTTTCATAAAGTTGGGAGGACCTTCAGATTAGATACAATAGAAGTAGTGAGAAGGTTGTTGCCAATGTCTCCATAATTTGTCTCCTGTGTACAAAATACTGGGACGAGTAAAGGGCAGTTATCCATATGTGAGCAGGAGTTTTAATGTAAACTGTGATTGAAGTCTGATGATTGCTGACTATAAAAACTGAGATGTTAAATAATTTAACAGTGTCTTTTAGTGTTTAATGATACTTAGTTATTACTAACCTGAAGTAAATTTGAATAGGGCCTAACAGGGTTAACTTCGTATCCTTATCAAGTCATTTCATTCCATTTTGCATTAATGTGTGAGACTCACAGCTACTTGTGGTAGTTTAAAACCTGTAAAAGGCAGGGAAGTACTTGCCTTTTATGACTCAGAAGCTCATGACAAAACAGGAACTAACCCCAGGTCTCCCCTGCCCCAGACTTTTGCTCTAGCACCACTAATCGTGGGTTTGGGTGTTTTTTTTTTTTTTTTAAGGTTTCAAGGAATGCTCAGTCTTTTCATGCAACATGGTGGTCTGTGATGTCAGCAGCTCCACCCATTTCTGGTGTCTGCTCAGGTTGAACACTTTCTTGGAGACTGCTCTTGTTTGTGAGCTAAAGCTACATTTTAAACCTGAGGGTTTGATGAGAAGCTGTGGAGCTGTTGCTCTCTGCAGCAGTGTAACCAGGCTTGGCAGCAGAGTTTTCAGCAGCCGCATTTGAGAATTTGATTAACATTTTAATAATGATTTAAAAATATTTATTATTGTGGCAATTGAATCCTCATGCAACAGTATTACAGAAGTAGTTGATTCAGAATTGATGAGTGGGGAAAAGTTAAGTCACTGAAATAAAACAGAATAGGTTTTAATGAAGGCACACGGGCTTCAAAGAATAGGTTCTAGAAACAAAAGGTATGCAGAAAATGTGAGTTTAAAGAATTGAAGTACTGGAAAGTGTGAAACCATCAGAAATGCAAATCCCATTGTAATTTTGTACTTCTTTTACTAAGGTCTTACACTGCTTAGAGTCTAAGTTTAGTGCTTTCTGATTTCTATCTGTGGTATATCAACAAAATACAAAAACCTGTGGCCCACCTTAGATTTCCACAGCTTTCCTTTTGAATTAGTATGCATAGTAGGAAAAATTTACTTCCAAAATGCAGAAATTTCCATTTTAAAAATGCAGACTCGATCTTTTACTTTTAAATGTTGTGTGTTTTATTCTCCTTGTGGTGTGTGTCTGTGATAAAGACATTCTCTTTACCAGACATTCTTCTAAATGTTCTTGTTTTCGAAGATTCAAATAATTTTTAAAAAACCTCCGGATTTGTAAAAACTCACTCAGATTGATTAGAGATTCTGTGTAGTTTAGTACTAGAAGTTCTGAAAAATTAATAATTTCTGAGGAGTTAAGAGTTAGGCTTCCAGTGCCACTAACATGTGTTATGTGATGCTGGAGGTATTTATGTGTAGGATCCATACCTGACATACTTTGTGGCACCAAGGTCTGTACTCTGGAATAAGTATCTTGATTCTCCAAGCCCTCCCCTACATATTTGCTCTCCTGAGTTTAGATTGCCATACTTTACAGAGGCTCTACTGTCATCAAGACTGCGTACAGGAATACAGAACAAATGAAGAATCCCAAGAACAAATGATTATTTAAAATGGAAATACATATGAACCTAAGCAATGAACAAGATGCAAATATCTTTATAAAAGTAGTCAATGGATGTCATCCTGTCCTGACTTCCTACAGAGGGGCTTTCTGTGTCACAGTCGTCTCCTGTAGGGCAGTCTTTATTTGTAGGTCTCCTTGATTAGGTCTGGTTATTTTGATGGTCTGCTGCCTACTACTGTTAAGTTATGCAGGAAAATATTTAACATAAAATAGGTCTTGAATTTGAATTGGAATAGGTATCACAGAAAGACTTTGTAAGTGAAGACACATCAAAGTACAGGTACTTCTTTTGGTTAAGCCTGACTGAATTAAGGTAGGTGCTTCCATGCCACACCCTCCTCCCTGTGTCTGCCATAGACACAGGAATGGTGATGCAATATTGCGTGGCAATTACAGCATGCACTGAAGAGTATAGGGTTTGCAAAATCAGACTGAGGAAAGACACAGCCCCCAAATTGTCTCACGTGGTAGGATTTGCTGTTAATGTTTACAGAGGGGATTGGTTATTTTTTTTCCTTTTTCCTTTTTTTTTTTAAATACTAATGGAGTGTAACTGTATACAGAGCCCATCTATGATGCCTTGCAGAACAATTGAGTGTTTCCTGTTTAGATACTTCTGAATGGCAGTATGTGTTAGAACATGAAAAATAACTTGCTTTTCTCTTTTCTGCTGCTGCTGTTACTAATTCACTCTGTAGCTGATCCTTCTGTATGCCTGCTTTACTTTTTGTTGCAGCTTTGTATGTCTAGAACTTTAAAAAACGTAGTTGTCTCCCTGTGTCTGTAGATATTACTGGGTTGAATTGTTGGAGGATGATTCTGATGCAGCTCAATTCAGTGTGCACTGTGCGCAGTGTACAGAAACTAGCTATTACTAAAAATAAAAATATTTTCCCTGTTACTTAGTTTGCATAGAGTTATCTGTATTTTCATATGAAGGTTTTTTTTATTTTCTTAGATTCTGTGGTTTCTGCCATTGTAATTTCGAGACTTGTGCCCAGACCACAGCAGGCTGCAGACAGGCACGCTCCATTTGGTACGTCAGAAGGCTCCTGGGGTATAGGTGCTGGTTTGGGTCCATCCCATGGTTTATGGTGCTGCAGGGTGAGGGCAGGTCTGGGTGTCCTGTGGTAAGGAGGGCTCTGGCAATTGGCTGCCTGCTGATCCTGCCACTGGGGATACAGAGCTGGGGAACGAAGGGAAGAGAAGGCTCTTGTCAGACAGCACCACCAGGTGCAGTGCAGGAGTGTGAAGGATACAACCTGGAGCAGTGTTTCTCTGTCACCATCTTCACACCTTTCTGCTAGGTGGGATTTGGCAGTGTCACAGCAAGATAAGTTACTTGCTTGTTTTTAAAAAGGAAAAAAATGGTCACGTCCAATTTGGAAGTGGTCCATGATCTTTTTAATGCAAGTGTTTGGTTTTGATTTGTATTTAAAGAGTGATTTTTCTCTGTATTTTTGTTTAGCTGTGTATAGTTTCACTAGCTAGTTTGTGGCTTTATTCCCTTTTATTACATTAGATTACCAAATACCAATAATTTTTATTTTGTTGCTTATACCAATTTATTTAATGTATTACTACATTTTCTTTTTTCACAGTGGCATTTGATTAGTTGGTTTTAATATAGCTTACATTTTCAGGAATTTCCTTGATAGTTCCTGTAGCTTTTGCTTTCTGTCCTCCTTCCTTTTCCTTCCAAGCTCAAAAGACAGGGAGAGATAAATGTCCTGTTTTGGTTTATAATTTGTACGTGGTCTAAATTTACAAGGAAACCTGCTTTCTAATTTAATTCTGCATATAAGATGTGAAAGCTGGCATGTTCTCCAACTATAGAGTACAGAGTAAGTGGTCCAAGCTCATGTTTTGGCTATTGATCAGACATTTTTAGTTTTCCTTTGGAACAGAATTTGGGGGTTTATCAGGTATTTTCTTAGAGCTTTGCTCCTCAGTGTGTCTTTCTTCGCAAGGTTGGCGTACCATAGCACATGGTCTCCAGTATTCTGTGCAAAGTTGGATGTTGAATCACTGACTGGAGTACAGGTTATTCACTTGTTGGAATTGATGAAGTTCTTTGTTGCATTTAAAATTGAACGCTTCAGTCACGGTAGTTGGTTACTAATGTGATTTTGATGTGGTCATTGTATGTCTTCTATAGTTTTAGTCTTCTTAATTTTATATCATAAAGTTGTTGGAAAGAAAATCTTGAATAGCTAGGAAACAAACCTCTCCTGGGTTGATGTTGAGTATTCCAGCATATCTTGACAGGAGAAATGGTGAGTGGTAGTGATGAGGCAGAAGTCAAACAGCACTGGCCAGACTCAAAGTTTTGCGATCAGTTAGAAATAGGTCACTCTAGTTTGGTGGGTGTAACAGTATTGATGGTGTTTACATGGTTGTGTTTGTGCGTGCATGTGCCACACATTGTGTGCTGAACTCGGAGAAGGTCTGGATGGGCACTGCCATGGCTCCATTGGTGATTGTGTGGGGTATGAGGGAACCACATGTGAGACGCATCAGAAACATGGGGCATCAAGGACTGGGGTCTCACTGCAGTGGTGGCCACAAAGACAGTTCTGTGGTTATATAAGTACATTGAGATTTCACTCATGATTGGGAAGTGGGGTTGGTAGGGAATGTCTTGAGGTGCAAGAAAAAAGTTACCTGCAGTTTCAGAAAGAGTGGGTCACTGCAAGGTAGTGGGAAATGCTCTAATTGTGTATGAAAAAGAGATGAACTGGACAGATCACATTTTTGCAAAGGAAATCATCATGTGTCTTGCCTCAATTTTGTGTATTTATTTTGGTCTCATTTTATAATATTTTATTACATTGGATTGATCTAGCTTTTGCTTGTTATGCAGGAAAAGAGAAGCCTTGAGGTGTCTGAAATAACATAGCATAGTTAAGGGCACCAAAGAAAACAGTGTCTGGAAGGGTTGGAAAAAATCGTAATTCATTAGTCAAAAACAGAGTGTATAGAGACTAAGTTGTATTATATAGTTGATTAATAATTTATGTCATGAACTATTTTCTAAAACTTCTGAAGTAGGCCAACAGGTCCAGAGGCTGTGTCTGAGCAGGGGTGCTCATGTCTGTCCAGGCCTGCATTTGATCCTAACCATGCCAGGCCCTTGGGATGCAACATCGCCCAAGAACTGGGAAAGAGGAACTGAAAGACTGCAAAAGGCAAAACCTTGGGCCCTAAAATGCCTTTTAAATGAAATAGAAATAAAAAATACTAGTTTCTTTAAAAATATGGGTAATTTTTTCTGATATATTTTATGTTTAATGAGTATTTTCAACCTTTCATTTAGCTTTTGGGTTTTGACATTCTTTGGCTTGCATCACACCTTGAAAAAAGTTAACTTGTCAGTGTTTTTCACAACTTCATCCTGTTCTCATTTCCAGTGTTCTCTAACAGTCCTGTGTGTAAAAAAGCCTTATTCTCAAATACGATTGTACAGTTGAAAAAAATTGAAAGATTTTCTATTCTTTGTTGGTGTCTGTTATACATCAAGAGTGCATTTTGAATGGAAGTCCCTGAACTCAGTTAGTTTTGAAATGTTATAGAAAAAACACTTTATTGCATCACATACAGACAATGGGGATAAATAAATTTTTTTCTGTCCTTTTCTTGCTCTCTTATGAGACTTTTTCCCTTCCAGCCATTAAGATGACTGTACGAAACTTTTATGTGGGTTTTTTCCCCCAAACTAATATTCAGTTACCCTTTCAAAAGCTAACTAAAATGTTAAACTCAAGTCTAATCTATTTGATATAGGTGAAGATGTGAGAGAAGATGTGATATTTGATACGAGAAAAGTGGATGGTGCTAGGTTGAATTTGTCAAAGGTTCCCTGTATTCCAGTGAAGCGCAAATGTGATTTCTAGAATGTGTCTGGAGCTAACACCTCGGTAAGGTGAGAATCTGAAACAGTATCAGTCTAGTCCTACTTACTGTTGTTAATTCTCTGGCACATGAGGTACACCATCTTTTTCAACTTCTGGAAACTGCTTTCCATATGCCCGTGCCTCAGCAGAGCTTTTTAAACAGTGGATTGGTTGTGCCTTCCCATTCTCACAGTATTTTGGTTCTGTGTCCGGGTCCCAAAGGCTTTGTCCCTGAGGTCTCCTCAGCGCAGCAAAGCACACGTGCAGTAGTAGCGGTAACCTGTCCAAGGGCCCGTGGGTGTGCTTTGGGGACACTGCCACGGGAGGGGCAGCCTAGGGCATGTTTCACACACCTCAGAACACACTCTTAGTTTCTCAGAAGCTGTTTCTGTGCAGTTTTTCTTCAGCTTTTCTGTTCTGCTTGAAAGTTTTCTTGACTCTTACCTGGTGGGATGCTGTATATTTGCACGTTTGGGGGTGAGACTGAAGGAAGGCTTGTATCGAATGGGCAGTTTTTGTTCATAGTGATCGGGCATTATTTGCACGTGTTACAGTGCTGATACAAGTCTTCCTTGAAAAGGACTTGGGTTTCAAATAGTAGGAAAGCATTTTTTTTAAATAATTTTCTTTACAGATGCTGTAGCCTTACTTTTTATGTTACCACAACAGTTTATCTCAGTGTGGTGTTCTTTTGCCTCCACTGAAACTTGTACTTACTTCCATGATCGTCATTACATCAGCTTTCCTTAATGTCTAAGCTTTTCTGAGCTAAATGTGTTGACTTGGTTTCCAACTGCTTTATCTTTTAACTGTCCTAATTCTTTTTTAATAGTCCAAGTAGGTAATCAAATATGCCACATTGTTCTAGTTCTGTTGTTCATTTCTTTTCCTTGAGATTATGCTTTTGCTTAATTGAATAATCTTTATACAAATGGAGAAAATTCCCGTTGAATAGGACTTTATAGATCCACAGTGAAAAATGCTCATCTGAGGAATATCCTTGAAATAGGAGGAAGTGATTTTCATGTATCAGGAGAGTTTTGAATGGAATCTATAGCTTTTTAAAAGCAGTTATTTCGGGGGAAGCGGGGCGCTTTCCCCGTGCGCACGTGTGAGGCACGGCCGGCTGCTCCTCCGGA
>NW_008239324.1:11398731-11445012 GCF_000691975.1 Corvus brachyrhynchos
TCCAGCGCGGTCACTGCCCGGCCTGCGCCCCTCGCACCCAGAGCCCGTCTGTGCTGCGCGGACACGCCATGAGCTCCTCCGCGCCCCATGACGGGCAGATCTGCCTCCAGCGGGCCGTATTCCTGGAAGGGCGTCTGGTCTGCGTGCTTGCCGGGGAGTAAAACCTGCAAGGGGAAAGGTAGCGCCGTTTAAATTGCTTTATGCACAGTAGTTAAAGCTGGGCTTGTAGGAGCTGTTAAGTCGTGTCCCGCGAGAGGTCTCGGTAGCCTGTGCGTGTCACCTTCCCCAGAACAGTGTCGAGAATGCTTTTAGCAACAGGTCGCTGCGTTCTGATGTTACCAAGAACAGTTTTCCTTGATTTAGAACTAGGAAGTCTTAAGATGCGTTTTCCTCTTTTCACTGTTCCTGTTGGTTAAATTTTTTCAAATACGTACCGTCTTTTTGATAATTGGAGTTAAAGGAACTTGAAAATGACACCTTAGTGTTCCTTAGTTTGTCGCTGTTGCTTAGAGACTTGTTCCTAGTGTGTGCAAATAAAGACAATGTAATAGCAAATATTGCATATAGGGGGTTTTACCTGTAGTAAGGGGTTTGTAACTAAAAATATCTTTAAACTTTATTTCCAGTTCTGTAGTTGGTTTTCCTTGGTTTGTAATTGTATAGTTTTTATAGTTTGGTGGTTTACATGTATTCCACTGTTAAAACCTTTACTTGTGATTAACTTGTAACTTTTGTGATAGCCACGAAAGATGTATTATTCATCTTTGTGTTAACAAGAGTGATGAAAATGTAGGCTTTGGGCAAGTTTAGGCTTGGTAAATTACAGTTTGTAGCCTTATCCAGTTTCTTTCTTGCATGCTGATCTCAGTGGTCTGGTTCAGAGATTCCTGCTCGTTTTCATTCCCTGCTCCTGTGAGTGTTGTGGAAGGTGTGTGTGAAGGCTGCTCACACAGGAGTGCTGGTAACACAGTTCTGTTCTCCAGTGCTTCCATAGCTTAGAAAGCTCAAGTGGGAAGTGGCATCTGTGTGCAAGGTCTTTCACAGAGTTTGTAGGTTGCTTCATTTAACTGTTGCACGGGCTCAGTGAGGTGTAATTAAAGACAGCAGAGCTCACCCAGCTCGTCAGGCTGCCCAGGGAACTGGTCTGACGCAGTGGTTTTCACCAGCGTTATCTGCAGGTTACGGGGGATCCCTGGATCAGGATGCATAGGGTCAGGCAAGAGGAAGCACACACAGACTTTTTTGAAACGTGTGTGTTTGCAATATTTAAAGGGAAACACTTTCAGAATTTTACATATGAATATACTTGTGATTGCCAAGCTTTTCCCAAGTGAACAGTGTGGTCAGCATTGGTTCTCCTGTCCGATGGTTTGTTCTGGAGCACAGAACTGGAGGGTGCCCCCCATGTGCAGGTGCTGGAGACACAGAGCAGTGCAGTTGGCAGAGGCCTTGCTGCTCGAATCCCCTCAGTGGTGCAGCATCACTTCCCCAGGACACATGCTTGATTTGTCACAGACACCCTAAACTTCTCATCTAAGCTGGAATGCCTCACAGTGGGAAGATGCAGCCAAAAGACACAAACATTCTTGTCATATCTCTACGGTATCAGTTATGGCCCAGCACTGAAAACCGCTGCGTGGGGCTTTTTCCCAAGGATGGGAATTGGGTATTTCTAGACCACCAAGCCTGTGATGGAGTAAGACCGTTTGGTGGGCTGAGAAAATGCTGTCAGTGGGCTTGTGAGATTCATAAAATCAGTGACTGAATATCGAATCTTAGACACTCATGCTTTTCTAGCTCTGGGGAGAGGTACCTCTGTAGAGGAATTTGGACGTGTCTGTCATTACTTTTTGAATGTCAAGGACTAAGTCATTTTGGAAGTTGGAATCTCGTAGTTCCTCTGCTTTGTGCCCTGAACAGTGCATGTCTTGCAAAAGCATGCACAGTATGCTGCTCTGAGCTGTCTGGTCCAAGTATGAGTAAGTTTGTGGGTGAAATGATGCTAAATATGGGAAGCTTGCCTATTGCCTAATATTCCCATGTCAAATAGCAAGGAGATTAAAGATGAGGTTTATTTTGAGAGCTTTATACGTACGTGACAGTTCCAGAGCTGGTTGTACTTGCAGAGAGGCACTTAGGGTGGCTGAGAATTGTACTGTGTAACAGAAGCCAATTTTGGATAGCATTTTATTTAACTGCCCTTTACCTACAAAGGTATGGTTTATTTTTTCAAAACTGTGTTTATTTTTTCAGATAGTGCTCGTAATTCCTTCTGCACAAGAAGGAGGACAGTTAGGAGTGCAGGAAAACATAACATGTTAAGAAATATGGTACTTGTTCCACATCTGTGGAATGCTTTGAGTAAGCTGTTTGGTCGGACAGCTGTCACCTTTGTCTGGGGACATTGGAAAGGACAGAACTTCAGTGGGAGCTCCACTGAACATAGAACTTCATCAAGAGAGCCTTTCCAAGAGACTGTAAATGCCTCGGTATTTCCGTGGTAAAATGAATTCTCAAATTCAACAAGTGAAGTTTGAATTTTTAGTCTTATTTGGGAAATTAAATAAAATAATTGCTTTGGGGTTTTTTTCTGGTAACCTCACAAACGGTTTTGGTTCAGAAAGCTGAAGTAGTGGATGTGCTTTACGAGCTGTGGGCCTCAGTAGCAGAGTAATGAAAATGAAGAGTCACTGTCCTATCCTGGGAAAAAAGCAGGGTATAGTAATTGTCTGAGTTTTTCAGCTTTTAAAAAAAAAATTATACTGTAAACATGATTACTGAGAAGGTCATTATCCAGAAGATAGTTTTTTTTCATCAAAAATGCCTCGTTTCTCATACACAGCAGCTTAGAATTGTTCTATACACAGAGTTGATACACAGAAGTGATCTGCATGAAGCATTTCATAACTGCAATTTCAAAAAAACAAACCAGCAATAAAAAACTTACTATTTTTAGTCTTTCTTTGCTCCTCTCCCTTGCAGCTTCCAGTAGGTAAATTCCACTTCAGAACAATGAGTAGAACTTCTTCACTTGTTCAGTTTCCATGTCGTGCAAGTGTACATATGCATACAGCTGATCTACTCATAAGATATATGCAGTTTGTATTACATGGGGGTTTTTTTTGCTTTCATTTGTATCTTATTTTCTCTTGAAGCTTCTTTGCAAGTCAAGAAATCCTGTGTGCAGAGGCAATGAAACATGGTTAGATCTGAATTGTTTTTCCTCTGTTCTGTTGCAGAAATGAGCCGTCAGACCGCTACAGCACTACCCACGGGTACTTCCAAGTGCACGCCATCACAGAGGGTGCCTGCGCTGACGGGCACCACAGCTTCCAACAATGACTTGGCCAGTCTCTTTGAGTGTCCTGTGTGCTTTGACTATGTGCTGCCACCGATTCTGCAATGTCAGAGTGGCCATCTGGTCTGTAGCAACTGTCGCCCCAAACTCACGTGCTGCCCCACTTGCCGAGGCCCGCTGGGCTCCATCCGTAACCTGGCTATGGAGAAAGTTGCCAATTCCGTACTCTTCCCATGTAAATATGCCTCTTCTGGCTGCGAGATAACTTTGCCACACACAGAAAAAGCAGACCATGAGGAGCTGTGTGAGTTTAGGCCTTACTCCTGTCCCTGTCCCGGTGCTTCATGTAAATGGCAAGGCTCTCTGGATGCTGTAATGCCACACCTGATGCATCAGCATAAGTCAATTACAACGCTGCAGGGAGAAGATATAGTGTTCCTGGCCACGGACATTAATCTTCCTGGTGCTGTTGACTGGGTTATGATGCAGTCTTGTTTTGGCTTTCATTTCATGCTAGTGTTGGAGAAACAGGAAAAATATGATGGTCACCAGCAGTTCTTTGCAATTGTACAGCTGATAGGAACACGCAAGCAAGCAGAAAACTTTGCTTATCGACTCGAGCTAAATGGGCATAGGCGGCGATTGACTTGGGAAGCAACTCCTCGATCCATTCATGAGGGAATTGCAACAGCCATTATGAATAGTGACTGTCTAGTCTTTGACACCAGCATTGCACAGCTCTTTGCAGAAAATGGCAATTTAGGCATCAACGTAACTATATCCATGTGTTGAAATGGCAATCAAACCTCTTCAGGCCAGTGTTTAAAACCGTTGCATTTAATTTAGCAGAAATAGGGTAACCATCTTTGACTGTCAGACAAATTATTTGGTAGATGGAGGGTAGACATAAATGAAGGTAAATAAAAGGAAAGGCTGTTAAATTACAGGAAGCAGTTGCATGTAGTAACTAATATATTTAAAATAAGTCAACAGTAAACCACTGAATATATATATACACCCAAAATGGGCATCTTTTGTATTAAGAATTGATTCTACAGGAAATGTTGTAAAATAATTCTAAAAACTTGTTTGTAGATTGATTGTACTGTTGAAAAGGATACTGTTTCGTGTTTTTGTTTGTGTTTTTTTCCCTCCCCTTTTGACTGACAAGCCATGTTGAGCGGTCTGGTCTCTGGCCGCTGCTTCCCTTCTTCCTCCCCACGCCCCCTTTGTAAGTCACTACATAGTATTGCTGCTGTTTGTGTATATTTTTTGTGTATTTGCTAATTTTTATTAACTTCTAGTTTTTCATTAAATAAATATGACTTTCTTTTCTGTAATTCAGGTTTTTCTCTTTTTTGTATCTTTTTAAAATTAATTACAGGTGTCATCTTTTGATATGCATAATTGCTATGGTAAAACTTATATTTCTGTATGTTTGGTAAATTTTGTCTCTTTCCAGTAGTCAATTCATTGGTGATACTGTTCTTAATTGAGCTATTTGTGAATGTACTGAACTCGAAAGGAGTGCTTATGTTCAAAGATGTCAGGAAAGACAGCTCCTTTAAAAACAGGTCTAGATGTTGTTGTACTTTGAGTTATCTTCTAACAAAAGTGAACAATTATTAAGAACTTTCCGAATTAAAAAAAAATTCACATTTCAAATTTAGAGATGCTTAGAAATTTGATTGCATCCTTGTATTTGTTGGTTTGCAGTACAAAGAAAGTCTTGTATTACACAGTATTTGTAATTATAAAAGCAGACCATTTGTTTAAAAAAAAAAAGGCAGTCAGAGTGAGATGTTTTCAGTCTTTTTATATTTGTCATTAAAAGATTACCTGGCAAATGAAAAAAAACAGCCAACTTCTGCTTTTTGCTTTAGCTCAAAGTTTGACACATTGATGCTCTTGCTCAGTTTCTTGTCTTCATGTCTTTTGGTTGTTACTAAAGTAACTGTCTGGAACTGACTTTTGTATATCATTTTGGTGACATGATCCACATGACAATGCAGATAAATAAATCTCTTCCAGGTGTGACTGACCAGCCCTAAAGGCTTTGGAAGGATACTGGGCTGTATGTGCAAACCTGAACCACGAATGTAAACGGGATTTGTGTTACAAAACAGACACAGACGAGCAGGGGCAAAGCTGTTCCATCCTGAGCTGTTGGAAGGAAATCTTTGTCAAACCGAGTGGTAGCAGATGTGCTGGGGAGTTGGTCTGGCAATTAACTACTTTTGTAACACATTAAAATACAGTTTATTTCCTGTGCACTGTCTTAACCTTCTTATCAGAAGTTGATCTGTTAAGACAACTCTAGTTCTTATTTTTGATGCATGATGAGGTAAGTAGTTCTACAGGTAAGGAACATAAAATCCATTGGGCTGGATTATTATACTACAGAAATAGCTTCATGTAATAAAAGTTTCACTCTTAAAATTTGATACTTAGGCTGTTTGAACTGTGCACAGATGTAATTTAAAAGATGTACTGGTACCTTGTGGCAGTAGATAAATGCTTCCGAAACTCGTTGCAATCTAGCATTTTTTTCCTTTTGAATATACAGCCAACTGTTTGCAGTTTTCCAAATTCAGTAATTATTCTCACCTAATTAAGCTTGTCTGCATTTACCTCTAGTTTGTCTTTAACAGAAAGTTGGCTAAATACCCTTTTTAGAGGAGCCCACATCTCCCTTGCTCGCTGGTGCCTGGCTGGCTGGGCTATTCCAGCTCTGGTTTTGTTTAGGGAACATAGTGGAGAAGCTGTGTGGAGCCTCTGACGCTGCCCTGAGAGGCTGGGGCTGTGTGGGGCTGGTCACTGCTGCTGCTTCTGTTTGGGAGGGTTCAGCTTGGGCCATGTCCCCAGGAGCACCGTCTCCCTTGAACCCTTGTGCTGAGCCGCAGTGATTCGACTGAGGTACAGTGGGCTGAAGGTCAGGGCTGTGCTCTGGAAGGGGCCTTCAGGAAGGGCCTTTGCAGTGAGCTGTAGAAAGCTGCCTGGTGTGCTCAGACAGGTTGGTTCATGTTTCACAGAGGACAAGATCTGTAGCATAACTACTGTATGCTGACTTACTGTAATGTAAATTAGTATTGCTCCATTTGGTGTTAAATAATTGTATAAAACCTTTGCTATCCATCATCAGATGGAATGATGAAATTACCCTTCGGCCCAGATCCTCAAAAGTATTAGAAGCCTAATTCAGTGGATCTCCTCTAAAGAGTGTGAGGATCTGGTAAGTCAACTACACTGTTATATGTGAAAAAAGAAACCATGCTAGAAATCTGTACAGTTTACTACCTTATCTAAAATAAACGCTGTATTAAAGCCTGGTATTGTCTTAACATTAGCTATTTATTTTAGAAAGTGTTGTTTTACTTTGCTGTATTGGGAAAGGAGTATTCAATTTGTCTCGAAAAGATGAAAAGCAGTAGATTTTGCATTTGTCTGCTAGCACTACCTCTGTGGTTTTTCATTGCCCTTTAAAAAAAAAAAAAAAAGCCTTAAAATGTTTGACAAACGTGGATGTAAATATTTTGGTTCTGTTGTGACAGTTCCTGCTAGCTCTTGTTTGCAGTAGTGCTTTAAAATTAAAGCAGGTGAATGGTTTTGTATTGCTGCCTGTCCTGTTGTTTTATCCAGTCTTTTCCAAGCTGCTGTGATTAAAGCAGGAATTGCACACGTGGGATAGTTACTCTCTGTAGCAGTTTAGAGTGTTGATGGAAAGGAGCTACCACTGCTTTACCTTTGATAAGCTTTGGCTATCTTGGGTTATTTTTCTGAGGGACACAATTTAACCTCAGGTCCATGTAACTGTTCGAATGTTCCTAAGCAGATGATCCCCAGTGTATTGCCATCCCTTCAGAAGTTCTGTACTGCTCTGGCTCACTGCTGCACAGGATTAGTCTGCTCAGTGAAAGCAAAACAAAAGGCACCAACATGTGGCTGTAGTGTCTGCTGTAATGGATAATGCTTATGTTTTCTTCAAAAAAAATCTCAACACAGTAACAGAACATCTTCAGCTCTGGCAGCAGGGACAGGAAAGGCTGGCAGTAAATGCCTGGTATTATCTTCAGAATGGCATTACACCCCCTCACTTTCAGGTGGAGACCATGGAGACAAGGCTTAGGAATTGGAGTGATGTGTCAGACAGAAAGTCATCCTTTAACTTTTCTGGGGAGCAGCTCCCTCTTTTGCTGTGGTGGAAACTTTTTTTTAGTTGTCTTCATTCTCTTTTAAAAAAACGCAGATTGGTTTTGTCCATGTGTAAACAGACAGTGCTGGAATTCCGAGCATATCAGTGCTCTCACAGTGCAGGGCAGTGCAGGATTGTTTCTCCAGCTGTTTGGAAAACAATTTTTCCCTCCTGGTTTGATCAAAAGCAAAGCAGCAGCACAAGAGTTACCAGGCTGGGGTTTTACCCAGGGGGAAGTTTCTTTGCACTTCTTCCCTGCATGTTTCTTGTGAAGCAGAACATGTTTGGAGACCGGGGGTGTTGTCCATAGTCTCAGAACTTGGCTTGTGAGTGACTAAGAGTAGAGCTCTTACAATACTGACACAGAAGCCAGTTTTATTTTTACCATTTTATTAGATTAAGTCTTTTGTCAAAGTTGTAAAATCTTTCATAAAACAGGTGTTGAAATTCCCACTGAATTGATTACCAGCAGTGCTGTTATGTTCCAGGTAAATCAGCGTTGTTATCAATGGAAACAAAAGGAAAGCAAACTCTTACTTTGATTTATAGGCAGCTTCTAGAACAGGCTGTTGTCACTGGTACAGTTTGTTTTTCATAAGCACTTTGGAAATGTTGAACAAGAGAAGGATGTAACAACAACCCTAGAATGAACAATGCCAAAAGCCCAGATCACACACTGAAGTGCAGTTCCCACTGAGGTTCAAGGGGAGATAAGAGACAAGGCTATCAAAGGACAGGGATGCTGCCAGACTTCCTGAACCTTATTCACAGCGAATAATGATTCAGAAGTTTCTTGGCATTGTTTAAATGGATTTAATTTCCATAGGTGAACCTCCAAGCACAGGCATCCAAGCATAGGAATCAAGTCAGTTTGTAGTGGGTAAGAATGAAGGACGTGTACTCTGTCCCTCCAAATATTACTGGGTTTTTTCATTAAGGCTTCAACCATGCTCCATCCCCCCCTGCTGCTGCAGGGACAGCTGTGCAGGTGTGAACTGATGTGTTCTTGCCCTTCGTACACAACACTTCTTACATTTCAGTTCTTCTGGCATTGCTTCCTGGGTTTGAAAAATGGTGCCTGCAGTGGCCTTGCTACAAACTAGAACCAAGTGCTGAAAGAACTTAGTAACTTCATTTAGACCACAGTGCTTCTCTTCAGATCCCTTAAGAGTATTTTTTTAGATTTCTAAAACCTTATTTTCCCTGATACTGCTGTTCCTTAGCACATTGTTATTCATTATTATTACAGATATTTTGTAAATAAGTAAACTTGCACTAAATCAATTTGCTTTTTATAACAACCCCGCCTATGAGCCTCTACTGCTGCATGTTATTCCCTCTTTAAGGCTGTGACCAGCTGCTGCCATGTACATACATTGATAACAGACAGGCTAAGGAATTCTTTCTCATGCTTGACTTGAGATTCAAGATTCTTTACTGATAAAAAGCAGCAAAGGCCCGTAAAATGCAGTTTGAGGTTGGTAACTGCTGCAGCAACACCTTCCTTTTGATGGCACTAACACCCCATTTAAACAATCCTATTTAGCTCATAGTGGTACCTGATACCTAACTGTAGCTGAAAGAGATCAAGAACTACAGGATTTGAGAGAGAGGTAACCTTGGCCTGTCTGCCTAAAGTTTGCTATTCAGATGCTCAAGCCTGGCCTTAACTGCAAAGCCGCCGTCGAAGGCTGCATTCAGCACCTCTTCCAGGCACCCGGCCAGCACGAAGGTCAGGTCCTGCCGCACGTGCACTGCAATCTCTTCAAGATCTTTCTCATTTCTTTGAGGAATGATAATTCTCTTCAGTCCAGCTCGGTGTGCTGCCAGCACTTTGTCTTTAATTCCCCCAACCTAAGAAGGAGAAGAAATACTTATATAAAAACAATGAACTAATTGAATAAAGTAATTATTGTAACATCACATCAGGAGTTAAATTCTGATGAAAGGTTCTGCCTCCCTCAGTCATTTAGGAAAGCAATTAAAAATGCAGTCAGCTGTAGCTCATTATGTGCTTAATGAGGGAAATATGTTCATATACTACAGTATTCTTTCTGTAACAGCTAATAAAATAAATCTAGGAGTGCAGGTACAAGAGAATCAATAGCGGAAAAGTCATTGCTTTTCCAGAATTTTTTTAACAAAAGTGGCCTTCACTCCATTTTTTTTTATATGATGTGCTGAAATCCTGCACCTGCACTAGAACAGAAGATTTTTCAGATAAAGGCAGTGTTGGATTTTGGGGGAAAAGAGTCCTAAGGAAGCAATGTCCCATAAAAACTTGAGCTGTACTACAGAAAATGTACAGCAAAGCAAATCTGTGTTCCAGCAGTGGAGAGATGCTTTGTGCTACACCAGCCACTGCTCCACTGAGCCTCCTGGTGGAGTTGCTAATGAGATGTAAACAGGGGGGTTAAGTTTTTCTTACAGCTGTAGCTTCTTCCCCCAAACTCCTTTCTATTCCTAAGGACTATCTCAGAGCAGAAACTTTTAATTTTACACTGCTTTAGAGGAGAGGAAGGCCCTGTATTACAGCACAAAGGGCAAACCTCAGGCTGCTGTGACACATGGCAGGAGTGCACTTTGATCCTCAGGGTGACCCCATGGGTCTGGGCGGTGCTGTGCACTCAGCTGCAGGGCCAGCCCCTGGCATGCTCCTGGGAATTCAGTGACTGATAACAGCATGATTCCAGACTACCTTGGGGAAGGAGGAGAATGTGGTTTAATATTTATAGGTACCTTACCTCTGCATGCACCTTCAGCAGCAGGCACAGCGTGGTCACTGCCTGGGGCAGTAAGGACAGCCTAGCTGCAGGGCTAAACTGGCTTGCACCAGAGTTACTGCAGGGTGCTCTACAACCCTGGACAATGGCCTGTTGTGTCAGGCTCACTGGCCCCAGAGCCTCTTAGGCCACTCCTTACCATGGCACCTCTGGTTCTGTCTCCTCTGCAGGAAACAAAATCCTGTCCCTGATTTCCATCTTCATCCTTCCTTCTGTCATCGTTTGGTATGAGATGGTAACTCCCATATCAGCTTCAGCACCTGGGCCAGGCTCCACTGACACTTTAAATTAAACTGCTTGAAAACCTTCTTTGCCCTCATGCTTTGACAAAGCTTTATGGAAACCGCATTTGGCTGAGCTATATACAAAGAACATTTAAGAGAAACCTAACAGTAGATCCATGGATTCAGGAATAACCTGTGTGCAGTTACTGGAGAGCTTTAACACACAACTTTTCAAAGACACCAGAGGGTAGTTCTGTACCAACAGTCTGAGGAAGCACATTTAAAAATTGCAGTACAGACTTTAGAGCCATCTTGCATTTTAAGACTTTGAGCTTTCCTTTCCAACTAGACATTTTCATGTATTTTCCCAAAAAGCCACATCAAGGCTGGCTTTAGCTTGAAAACCAAAGCAGAGCAGTGGGGCAGTCCTGCAGCAGCCTGGCCTCCACTGGCCTCTTCCAACTGCAGCAGCAGCAGACTGCATTCCTACTAAGGAATGATCCAGCAAGACTCTGGTTTTCTAAGTGGCTATTAACAGATATTATATCCAAAATAGGGAGAATTAATACAATTTAGCTTTCTTCTCAAACGATGCTTACTGGAAGAACAAGGCCTCTTAGTGTAATTTCTCCTGTCATGGCTACATCTGAGCACACCAGCCGCCCACTGAAGAGTGAAGCAAGACAGGTTACTATGGTAACACCAGCAGATGGTCCATCTTTTGTGACAGCTCCAGCTGGGAAGTGCAGATGGATGTCAGTGTTGTCAAGGAGATCAAAACTTCCAGAAGCTTAAGGAAAAAAAGAATGGTTTGAATGTTAAAAATCTAAACCCATTTTGTTCCCTGTCTTTATTCTAAAAGCCCACCAAGAACTAAAAGCCTTGGCACTATTTATTAACAGTAGACTGAAAAAAACAACACAATATTGCAGAGGCCCAAGGAAAAAACAACAAAAAACACCCAACGAGCTTTCCTACATATATATTCCTAGAAAAAAATGGTAACATGATAACCAATAAGCTTGGCATTTGCATGTGTTGGGAAATTCAGAGCAGGGATTAATGTAGAAACCAAGGAATTTCTACATAGAATTTTTATATCCCAAACCACCAGTGTCAATGCTCAGAGAACACTCCACAGAAACCCACAATTATAATAAAATGAAACTTCCATTTATGTCCTTTCACCTGTAATGGAGTACATGGAGTGTAAACCGGAGAGGTAAAGATGCACACAGGTAATGCCTGCAGCATTTCATACATTAATTCCATTGTGGTTTTAAACCTATCTAAACTTCCAGAAACAGTGACAGATACTGGTCAGTTGTTCGCCTGATCAGCAGATGATCAATCTAGAAAGCACATTTCCTCAAGTCCTGGGAGGTTCAAACAAAAAAGAGTTAAAATGTTCTTGTCCAGAGTCCTATTGCACTGCAGTTCCACAGCTGCCATACAAACCCAACATCCTCAAAATACTAAGCATTATTACAAAAACCTTTTAACAGAACCTGTTAGGAAAAACTACAGACTTCCCTATCTGTCTCCATCACAAAAGTACTGCTGGAAAGCTTGAGTGTAACAATGAGTCAGAGGCAGTGTCTGCCACAACCAAGGAGAAGCACCTTGGCACTGAAGCTGTCCACAACCTTCCAGGCTACGGCAGGGAGACACAACTCGTGTTCTGCCAGGCCACAACCACCTTGGCTTGGCATCAACTGGGAAAGAACTACACAAAGGCACTCTGGAGCTGATCTCATCCTCACTGTAGCACTGATGGCTGAAACCCTTTCTCTGTTAATGCGATACTTAATTCCACAGCGAGTAACTCACAGCGTTACTCAGCAGTGTTACAATGTGCTGAACTGCTCCCACCCTGCTGCAGGGCTGTAGCTGCCCTGCAGCGGCCCTGCTGCCCCACCGTTGGTGAGCTGGTATCTCTTGGCATTGCTGCGCAGCCAGCTGATGGCCAGGTGAGCCGACTCCTTCATGACGTCCCCCAGCTGCCCCGTCAGGGTGAGCTGGCCCTCCCCGTCCATCCGGCTCGCTTCCACAAACATGATCTCGCCTCCCAAGGGGGTCCAGGCCAGGCCTATGGCCACTCCTGGCTGATTGAGGCGCTCAGACACCTGAAGGGAAACACAGGACTCAGTTTAGGAAACCGCCATAAAAAAAGACATCACAAAAACAATTCAATAGTTGGC
This sequence comes from Corvus brachyrhynchos, assembly GCF_000691975.1. NCBI lineage: Eukaryota > Metazoa > Chordata > Aves > Passeriformes > Corvidae > Corvus > Corvus brachyrhynchos. Next base: position 11,411,430 of record NW_008239324.1, read on the forward strand.
TTTAAAACAACTGTACCCATTAAAACACCACAAAAGTTAAGCCAAGTGTCTAATCTCTTATTTTTTAATTTATTATTTAATGCAGCAGTAGTTCTGGATATGTGTAAACACTAATTACACAACAGGAGCTGTCTGTTGCAGCTTAGCTTAAGGCCATGGCAAACACCTGGGCATGTCATTCTTGAAATCTTGCCTGCCCCCAAACGCACTGTAAGAATCTTTTTCCTCAAAGGATCAAGTATTCACTCATTTCTGACTGAATGTTTATGTGACTTAACCCATCTGCTGCAGTGTGTTTGCCCTGACCGTAGCTCTGGTGACAAAGCCAGTTCTGCTCCCCAGTGTTCCCTAAAAGCCTTTTTAAAGGTGGTGGCACTGCCTGAGCTGTGGCCAGACAAGCCCCCAGTGTTGTTCCCTGCAGACATTTACAAACACTTTGGAATAGCAGAAACACAAATGTGTTCCCAGGCCAGGCAGAGGGGACACTGGCAGCTGAAGCCAAGGCAGCCACACAGCCCTTTCTCCTGCTTCTCTTGGGGCTCTCCCTTACCTGTGCACTGGCATCAACATCCTGCCATTTGCTTTCATTAGCAGGATTTAGCGAAAAAGGCTCTTTCTTTCTCTAGCATTTAAGAAAATTGCACAGAATAGTGTGTTTCACTTTTAAGGTATCAAAATACTTCATCAAGCATTTTCAGTTTTGCTAACATCAGTTTCTATATTCATTCCCTGTGTGTTATTAGTTACAGTGATTTACTCTGATTATTTTAGTAAATGCTTAGTAACTCAGGTCAACAAAGTCAGTTCATCCTGGTCACACTGAAATCCAACAACACTGGAACATTCCCCTTTGCACTGGAGACAATGGTGTTTTGGCAAACCACCATGGTTTCAAACACTTCAGGTATAATGAACAAAATTAAATGCCCACACCCTCTCTCAGTCCTAAGCAGCCATCAACAAGGTTTGTTGGTTTGGGGGTTTTGTTTCAGTTTTTGTGGACTGGACTCTGAATCAGTTGAAAACAGTTTAGAGACTGTTTGAGAGCTCACGGGCAGAAAACAGCAAATGGGACAACAAATCAAAACCCAAATGGTTCTAAAGACACATCACTTAGCACAAGCTCCCTCCTCTATGCTCAGACTAAGCAGGTACCTCCTCCTCCCTTCACAAGTCAGTTGAGATCTGGTAAGAGAACCTGGATGTGCAGTAGATGTTGATCACCTTTGGACCATTGTTCCCTGCATTAGCTGGTACCTCCAAAGCCAAGCAACCTCTCCTGCTGTCCTGGAGAGAGACTGGATCACCCCTGCTGCAACCTCCTCAGCTGAGCCTGTACTGAGGCCTGGTGACAGTCAAACATGGCAAATGCCCTGGCAGCTTTGAGATCTGGCTACAGAAAATCCCCTTGAAAAATCCCTAAACACACCCAGAGCCACACAACCCCCAACACTCAGAGGAAAGCACATTGTATTACATTTTGGACACCCACAAAGTGTTACAGGGAACTCCACAAGACTGAATCGCTCCTGACACCTCTGAATAATTTCTTCTAACCAAAACTCTGATGAATTTAAATTAGAAAAAAATCCTTTCTTGCATTTTCTAAACAACTTCAATTAAAAATGACCATTCGAATCAGGTGATGACTGGTCATGTCTGTTAGATGATGAAGGTGTCACTGACCTACATGGAATCTTGGGGTTTGAAAATTTTTGTAGATGAGACCGACCCAGCTGGGATTTAGCTGTACCCTGAGTACATGAACATCCTGTCAGATGCATTTTAGCTGTCTGGACACTGCAAAATTGAAGTCTTTACATTCAGCACAGTCACTTATTTTAAAATATTTCAGGTTATCATCTGCAGTTTTGGAGCTACACTAAACCAGTGTGATGGACAAAGAGCTGTTAAGTCCCTGATTGACAATGGGAAGATGAGAACCAGTTCAATCACTTGCTGGCCTTTAGCATGCTTGTTTTCCTTCCACAGGTTCTCCCAGCCTGACTGTACAAACCTTTTTTTCTACTCTTCTGATTCATTCCCTGGCAAATCACTGCTGACAAAGCACACTAACAGTGGCTTCCCTCTGAGGGCGGAGGATTTCCCAGAAATATCACCACAAGACTGACAGTTCTTAGATAAAAATGCCAATCTAAACCTGTGCTTTGGAAAGGTTTTGCTTCCAAAAGACACCCTAATTTTTTCCCCTAATTAGACTTGTGCATGTCCCATGAAACAGAGCCATTCTTTTATGGCATCTGCACTTTTATTTCCTAGAATAGGCAATTTCACTGACCTACAGCTTCTGTCCCTTCAACTTCACTCAAGCTATGAGGATATAAACTAATCCTGATAGGCCTTCTTGTGGTGCCAATAATGTTTTGTTACTTGAGCAGAACTAAGAGTTGACAGAAAAAAAAAAGCTAAAAAACCCCCCAAAACCCAAACTAAAATACAAATAGTTCGTTATAAACCCACCGGATATGATAGAAACCCTTTTCCCTAAAAGTGTGCTGGGCTGAAATATTTCATTAAATCTTTTACACTTCAAACTGTCGAGATTTATTCTTTCAAAGCCTCACTATGTGATTTATTCCAACATGTTCTGTAGGGAGACACATAAGATTATTTATTTGTGAAAAATGAATTAATCCAGCAAGTAGGAGCTGATTATTCTGTCATGTCTTCCTGCTGGGAGACCTGTGGAGACAATAGCCAAGCAATGCACTGGAAAGGTGAAAGATGAATCCCTGTGTAAGGAATTCCCTGAAGGACAACAGATCAATTAAGTCATGTCATGTTTTCAGTTCCATTTGCTCAGCCTCATGCAGGTACTGACACAGTGGCTGCCTCTTCTGTGTCTTTTTTTCAGCTGCTGATAAATGGCAAAATGCAGGCCCAGGCTGAAGCTCTCAGGCCAGACACAGAGAGGAGACACATCCTGTGACTACGGACCAGCAACCCACAGCAGCCAGGCTCAGACACCTGCCAGGCACAGGAACTGTACTGCTTGAAAGAATCTTGGGGGGACTTGAGAAAATTCTAAGGAATAACAAGTTAGTTGGGAAAATTCCTTAAAACAGGAGTTATGTTGTTATCTGAGCAATTTGCATGGAAAAAAACAAAGTGTGTACTGAAAAATATTCACTTATTAATAGTAATAATATAGTACATGAAAATAGTACATGAAAATAGTACATGAAAATAGTACATGAAAATAGTACATGAAAATAGTACATGAAAATAGTACATGAAAATAGTACATGAAAATAAATCCTGGGCTGCTTGGGGAATTGATCTGTGTGGATTCATCTCTACTTCTATTTATGCACTAAATTTGCCTTCTAAACACAGAAATGTTAAGAAAACCTTTTGATGCAGAAGTCACAAGCTTCAATCAGTCTTATTGCTGTTTACACAGGCCAGCAGATCCAGGAAATGCTTACCTGCAAATTTACGGCATCTATTGTGGACCCCACAAATGAAAATCCCCACCCCAGCACTCCTGTATTTTTATACTTGAAATTAAGAATCACACTTTAAAAATCTGACTTGTACTACTTAATCTGTAGAAAAAAGACAAAATAGCAGAAATTATTTTCCAACGCAGCCACATTACCAAATTTAAATGAATAATCAACTCCAGAAACAAAATCGAAACCAGGCAGAACACCTAAGAAAAGTCCCATATTAGCACTGAACTTTTAAATTTGTGTGATCTTACTGTTGGGTATAGTGGCTTCTAAGAGCTGGAAAAAGTTGCTGACAATTAAGTCATTTGCCTAAAGAGAAAACTCTTCAAATTTCTGAAAGTAAAAAGAAATAAATCACCAAAGAACCCATGTGAGTAAATTCAGCCCAGTCACCAGGCACTGGCCTGTTGGTCATTTATCTTCCTTGCTTCCCATTCCCCCTCCCACTGTTCCCATCACCATCCTCTGTCACAATGACACTGTCTCCTTTCAGTTTGTTTCCTCATTTCTGTCTCTTCTTTAAGAATCTCTTCCATGATAAAATCTTCATATCCAAATGCCTCACTCAGTTCAGGTCTAGAAACTGACTCATTCCTTAACAATCATCCATTTTCTCCTGCTTCCCCCATACATCTTGTCCCCTTTTTGTTCTCCAAATCCCACTGGAAGGCTGGTCCTCTGATTTAGGAGAAAAGAACTGTAAGAGGAAAGTTCTCAGAAACAGAGCACAGCTGCAATGTCACTGGTGAAATGAGAATCCCAAACTAACAAACTACTTTAACTGATGGCATTTCCACAGAATGGAGCAAAATACAGATGGGGGAAAGCAAAAAATCTGAAATATGCCTACTTGAGGAACAGAGCTGGAGGTGCCTGACTGATCATAAAGCATTTTAATAGCTAAGAGTCACATTAACCTAAAGAATGTCTGAGAACTTCTGGTGCAAACTGAAGTGATTTTAATACCCAAAAACGCTGCCTGGCTTTAAGGAGGTATGTGGGACAGTCCCTAGCACAGCTGCTGCAGAAACAGGATTCCTGGGTTCTACTTTTGGCTACTTTCCCAACACTACCAAACATCCCCCAAACAAAAGCAAAGTTGTTTCAAACTGAAAAAACACCACCACATTCTTAAGCACTGCTGCAGGAACCTTTCCTAACAGAAAAGTCAGGGCACTTTGTTATTTATGTACCCTGAATTAAAAGGAAATAAAAACTTCTTTAGGTGAAAACACACTTTGTGGAACACGAAGGAACACAGTGCTGTTATTAATATTTTTTAAAGTTGTTAACATAGTACAGACTCAGTCAATAGCAATAATCATGGCAGCCAGAAACAGCAGTCAAGCAGAAACAAATGAGGGTATTACCTCCATGTCATACATGGGTGGCCCCAGGATGTCTTTCAGAGCATGGAAATCAATTAAAATCGGCATTTCAGGTGGCAGAGCCAGGTCAGCTGTGTCACTGATGGATTCTGGTTTGGCATCTTCTGTGACGTGTTCTTTGCAATCTAAGGGAAGAAAATCTAATTTAGGATTTGTAACAGTCTTTCCTAGACAGAGGAATTTTTAAAAAATCGTGACAGAGAAAAATAAAATATGCAAAGAAATGCTCAGAAAGTTCAGGAAAATGTGCTCAAACCATCTTTCACAAAAATCTTGTCAAATTAAAGATAATATGGCATGAAATTTAATTATTAAGCCTAAATATGTTCTAACTGTTCATCAAAGATAAAATTAAATCTAGAGCACTGACAGAGATGCAACTTATCAGCTTAAGTGCATTTTAAACTAATTCAAATAGCAAAACACATTAGGCTCATTTAAGACTTTGCATTTTTCACCAGATTTGTGCAGAAAACCAGTATTTCATAGAATCAGAATGGTTTGGGCTGTAAAGGACCTTAAAACTGATCTTGCTTCAAGGTCTTGCAGGGACACCTTCCCAGGTTGCTCCAGGCCCCATCCAACCTGGTCTTGAACACTCTTAAGGGACGGGGCAGCTTCTCTGGGAACCTGTGCCAGGGCCTCCCCATCCTCACAGGGAAAGATTTATTCCTGCAGGAGGAATCCTGTGCAATGTAGTGTTAATAGAGAACGTGGAGCTGAACAGAGCAATTCTGACAGTGCAGTAACTCCTGTTCTTTTTATGTGTGTTTACAACTGTGCCCCAGCACAGAGACCACCTCCAGTGCAGGCCCTGCAGCACAGACTCTGATGTGACACTTTTCATGTTGCTTTTTGTCTCCTATGACTTTTATGGCTTTACTCAGTCATAGAAGGGTTTGGACTGCAAGGGACCCTTAAAAATCATCTAGTCCAACCCCCATCACAGGCAGGGACACCTTCCACCTGCTCAGGCTGCTTAACTCACAAAACTGACGTCTCCTGTCTGTCGAACAGCAGCTCAGAACACAACACCTACAGGCCTTGTTCAGTGGAAAAACCTCAAACAATTTCAGTGTAATGATCTGTGGCTTTTGTCTTTAAATACCACACACACACAGAGAGGGCTCTGTTCTTTGTTGAGTGAGATATTGCTAAGGTGTCACACTCAATAGCCAGTAGCAGAAAAAATTCCTCCAAGGTCCAATTATCAGGCATTTTCAGAGATACCTACAGGCATGATACACTCTTCAGGAAGGGCTATAAACCCCCAGCAGCCTGACACTTTTGAATGCAATATACTCAAGCGTCACCTAGGAGGGACCACACAATTAAAGCAATAGTTACGGGTTCAGAAGTGGGCTCTTCCCTTCCTTCACTTACAGCATGATTGGATTTTTTACCTGTTCAATGGCTTCCTTAGCAGAATTGCCTTCAAATTTCTGTTTTCTCTTTCAGTACAAAACTGAACTATAATGGGAATCGTGTCAATGTCGAACTCTCAAACCCAGTCTGCTGTTTGCATGACTGAGCTCAAGAACCTGCACATCACTTGCAGGGGCCAAAACTGTGCCTTTACCAAGGGATTGGGATCAGAGGGACAATTCAAACAGGGAATCATTTCCCCACAGAATGTGACCCAGGTGCAAGAGGCTTATTAGCATTTCTCAAGAGCGCTAAGCAGTGTTTCAGTGAAACATGTATCAGAAATGAAGACTACTTCGACAAGCCAGCTGTTTCTAAGGCTCTGTGGCAGTTTCAGGGCAGTGCCTCCTTGCCCTGGGGCTGCCCCTCAGGCACACACAGAGTGAAGACATTTCTTTCCACCCCAAACAGCAGCCTAACACACATCTGAAGTCTGTATTATACAGGAATGTACACTGAGCTTCAAGACTCCTGCACTGTGCTTTGGACTCAAATATGGGTTGCTTACTTTCCTTGAATTCTTTCCAACTGCAGTTTACAAAGAAACTTCTGGATCTTCCTTTGCACATCAATGCATGCACAGTAACTGAAAATCCAAGAGTTTAAACAGAAAAACACAAATCACTGATCTAATCTATTTACTATAATGTGAAGAGGTGGTCAGTGGTGCAATAGCAATTCTCAGAATGGATGAATGAGGAAGTCTCCTATTATTAATAGGAAGAACTATCCTATTATTAATCCTGATACATAAAGGCCTTTTTACAGATGATTTTGTGACAGCGCAATTCTCACTAATGCCTTAATAGAGTACCAAGGAAAACATTCTACATCACTATTAAAATGACAACAGCAACTCAGCTTTTATTCAGGACTCCAGTCTAACAGTTCTTATCCAACAGCCACTAATCTTTCCATTGTACAACTCACTCCTCCATGGCTAAATCCCATTCCCTTACTGTAAACACTGCCTTAGTCAGATGCCTCCTGTTGTTTCAGCATGTCTCTCTGTTTTTGTTAAACTACTATTTTTGTACATAATAAATTCAAAGACATAAACACTGGCAAGTCTAGGAAACATACGGCTGCAATGCATGCTATTCTTGCAATTCAGACTGCAATTTCAACACTACTTGATAATCTGAGATACAATTCATATTTCAAAACAAAATTGAGTTTAAAGCCAGTTGCTTTTGTTCTATTACAAGATTTTACTGCCTAACAAACACAAACATATTTATTTTACCTAACTGTATACAGCTGAAGAGACAAACTCCTCATATACAAATCAGGGAATTTGTGGACACCTGCCCTATTAAAAAAATCAGAAACTCTTGAGTTTATCTAAGCTAATGAGTAGATGCCATTTTATAATCTGTAACAGTAACAAGCTCCAGACTTTTTCTAAAAATGTTAACCTGAATTCTGGCATTATCTAATTTTCTATAAAAGCATAAAGTGATGTCCCAAAATGCAATTACAAACACTAACTTTTCCTTTGAAGGAAAAAGCCATCTTTGTTTATCATCTTTAAACAAGTGCTGACCATGAAGAATCTATAAAGATTCATAAGTAATTAAGATTTCCACTAACAATGACAAATGAGTGTTCTCTACCTACCCCAGACTAATAGCCATAAACCACAGTTCAAGCTAAATGACACATTTATCTAAAACAAGACAGGTAAATTCAAGTTTCCAGAAACAGAACTTCTGGTTAGGACAGCAGCTTAAGCAGTTTGAGATAAGTTGGCAAAATAAACTAAAAGGTCAAAAAGTGCCCTTAGCAGAGCTCCAAACAGCCCTCGAGGAACCACCTGCTGCTCCTCTATTACACGTCTGCTGACACAAAAGCAGCACGGTATTGAGTTGTTTTAACATTTAAAAATTGTAATACTAAAAATAAACGACAACACATAGCCCTCCCCAAGTAACCAAAAATAAGTTCAAAAAACAACCAACCAAAAAAAGATTATGTTTGTAAAATTTTCCAAGCAGAATCTGCAGCTACTCAAAGATCTCAATGTTCCTCAGGAATCTGCCTTTGCAAGTTCCCAAAATAAAACAGTCTCACATGTAAATACTGGATTTTTAAGAAAATTGACTCCTAAGTAAACATACCGACAATGAACTATTAAATATCATTAAAGATTTAATCTTAATAGACATTCCATGGCACAAAGATTTAAAAAATTAAGAATGCTACTTTCTTCTAGAGATGTAATGGAAATGAGAGAATACAAAAGCCTAAAACTTCCTCAACATGTAGCAATTTCTCATCTCCTCATAAAACAGATTTAAATTAACCACTAGCAACACAAGTCTTAAACCCAAAGATTTCTAGCCATACTTACTGACCAAGACAGAAAAATAAAAGCCTAACATTTTAAAGCAGTTTTTAACATAACACATTGTTATTTGCTGAATTGCTATGAAGAAGTATGAAAAAGGGCATCACAGCATGACAGGAAAGGTTTCAGGTTTGTGGGCAATTAAAGGGAAAAGAACATGTCCTTTCTTTCTCATCTGACTTAGCAGCAGATCCTTCAGCAGGCAACAGACTCTGAATTCTTTTAGCCGCTCCAAACTAAAAAACCTCCCAAAACTGCATTTAGATAGAAAAGGATGGGATTGCTCTTGCTGACAACAGTTCACATTCAAAGCCAGTCATAACATGAAACTGCACCCTAAAAACAACATTCCACTGTCAAATCTTATGCACCAAATTTTTAGGAAGTGTTACTTCCACAAGATTTTCTTTAGGAAGGAAACAATTTCCTGGGACCCTAATCCTGTTAACACTTACTTATATGCTTAAATTTAATGCTCTGTGCATTTCTCCCCACAGCATCAGAAGGTTCTCTTTCCACTAAATTATTACATTCCATCATGTAAACAAAAACAATGTGTACTTGAAGCACTTGAATTTGAGGTGTTCTTGCAGGAATATTTAGATAAATTAACATGGAAAAAAAATAACACTTTAATTTGTATATTAACCCAACCTCTCTGAACATTTATGCCTTTTTGACCTCCTACAGAGAAGTCATTCCAAGCAATTTTCAGACAGAGCCCACACTGCAGCCTGGAGAGCTGGGAAGCTCTCTAAGGTCAGCAGAGCTGAGCTCAGAGCTGAGTACCTGCAGTCACACCACCCTGGGACTGATGGTCATCACATTTCATGTGTCAGCTCACATTGACAACTGCAGTCAAACTTGCATTTCATTTAAAACCAAGTGTTTCTTCCACAATTCATGCACTGTGTTGCTGGGTATGGAAATATTTAAGTATGTTCAAAGCCTTGGTTTCAACATAAATCCAATCCTCATTTCATCACTTTTAGTTATGAAATATTACCTGTCCTAAATCCTCCTTTGGGCCTGAATTAGAGAAACTGTTTTTCACTCTGGGTTTCAACTGTTGTACCATGATACGATGCCTTAGTGCACAGTTGTTGCATTGTATTCTCAAGGCAGTTGCACTAAAATAGGAAGGAGAGTTTCACATATTTTTGTGACTCCTAGAGTTTCTTCTAATTGTCAAAAGACTTGAGGAGTGTCTCATAAATCTTAGATAGTGTTTCAGTGAAATATCAGATAGCATTACTGTACACAGGGATGACTCCCCAGAGAGCTCTGAAAAATGACTGCATTTGCTTCTGCTGAAGTTCCCTGTGCGAAGTGAAAAACTGACACAAACTAACACTCCTGCACTCACCAACTTCTCCAGAAAGCTCAGGAGGCAGAGGAGCAAGGAAGGCACCACAAAGCTGCCAGTGCATTTCAGTGGTGCATTTCTGGGAAGTGCTAAACCCAGGCTGAGAGAGAATCTCCAGCTCTGCTAAGGCAGTACCCTCCCTTCCTAGAGCCCACTGCCAAACAGTGTCAGAAGCCTGATCTTGACAAAGCCTTGAAAACAGGTGCTCGCCTTGGAGTTAATAATCTGATTTAATCAATGTAATGGTGGAAATTCTGTGATTCTACCACCTAGCGTCCTTAAATTTTACTACAACCCACCAGCCAGAAAGCATTCAGCTGAATAAACACAACAGACACCAAGGTACTGTTTGGCTATACTATGAATCAGGTATAAATTATGTTTTAGCAAGCAAGGCAAGCCTGCAGTCTGCCCTCTCCTACACAACTCAAGGCATACCAATGCACTAACTGTAGAGTCTCAATCTCACATCAGCACCACAAATGTAGAAAGCAAAAATGAATTCCAGGTATTTTTGATAGATAAAGAAAAATAAATTCAAGAAATAATACTAAGTGAAACTATTAAGGGATGACAACTTGATTAACTAATCTTCCAGAGTCATTCATTATATGAAATAAAAATTCATCATCATGATGCACAACTGCACAAACATCCACTAATGAACAGGAAAAAAAAATGCCGAAGAAATCAATTTAGGCTACAAATCCCATTATTTGCATCAACTTGCAAGTGTCTGGAGATATTTATAAGCTTTGTTTTGAACACTTAGTTGTTTTCAACAGACAGAATGAAAATAAAAATGTCTTTTAAAAGGCTCCGACTTCTCATACACTCCCAGCAAATGACACACTCTGCTAAAAACACACCAGGGTGCAAGCACAGTATTAGTACAAAATAAAATACACTTTGCAGACCACACCATTCCATACCAAGTCTTCATAACAGCAATTAACTGTAGAGACACCTGTCCCTCAGACTCCCTTTTATTAATACAGCTTTTTCTTATGGACAGTTTTCACTCCAGAAGTACAAAGGCAACTCTTTACAGCACATGTCTTTCTTACTGCAAACTGGGTAATGCCAGCATTTTCCCCCTTTTGAAGCACTTGGCTATTTTCACTTAGCTTTGGTAAGTTGCAAGTCCAGTACTAATTTTAACAGTGTATAATTTTAACAGCGTAAATACCTAAGTCGCAAGCACAGCGCTAATTTTAACATGGTAAATAACTCTCTCAGTGGACTGAGATGTCTAATACAGTTCCTTTTTGTTACTTGCCTGAATAATAGTGTTTCTTCTTACAGTGCCATGAGTTGTGCTCTGAACCCACCTCTCGTTTGTCAATGCTTGAAGAGCAGAATGACATCTCTTTTTATTCAGCAATTGCATTAGACATCTTAAACATTCTAGACACAGCTACCTACTTTGAAAATATGACTTGTCAAAATTACTAGCCAAAAGGTGCAGTAGCCAGGACACCCGATACTGCCTGGTGCTGGTGAGCTGGGCCAGCACAGCCCAAAGGCTCAGCGGTTGCATTCACAAAGAGACCACAGAAGCATCAACAAGTCAGTGTTTGACTTCACAAAGTCCATCAGAGCAGAGAAGGTAGAGAACACACACATGATGTAAAAGGAAAGCATTGGTAAATAAATCTTAAAACCTCTGCCTTTTAATGTAAATGGGATGATTTAAATTGCAGGACCGTTCACGGATTCAGTCACTGCTACTGTGAGAGCTCACTGCCTTTACGCCAAACATTCAGAGAAAACCAAGCTGAGCCTGCTTAAGCAAACACAGCCAAATTCAACCTTCTGATATTGCAGTTTCCACAGACATTATGGTGATCTTAGAAAACTCAACAAGGTAAAAGAAGATTTAATTTTCAGAAAGGAAATACTGAGCTAGGGAAAAAAGGCAAGGTAAAGCTGAAAGACTGTCAAGAAACAGATTCTCAGAGACAAATTATGTAAGCTTTTACTGTGAGTAAAACTCTTCTTCAAACACCCTTCTAATCATCGCCACTACTTGTAAAAATATCCCTTATATTTCCTCCCCTGGGATTTACTCTCTGAAAGGGGCAGGCACTGTTCAGACCTGTTTGCTGCCTTGTTTTAAAGGAACAGATAATGAGTCTCCTCATTTGTCCTCCTCCAATCCAGACCAGACCAATTCCAGATGTACAGATGTTAGAACCTAAAGGATTTTTCCACATCAACTCAATTGGGGAATATTTCAGAACATCAAACCAACAGGGCCCTGTTCAGTATTTTAAGTCTGCGAGTATCCTGCAGCAAAAGCAAGCAGCCATTCTGCAGTTTTCAGTTTCCAGGATCCTCTGACACCCAGTTGTTCTCTGACAGACTGGCAGAATTTCTTGTTACCTGAACTCATTTCAGTCTTTAAAAAACAAACTAATGAAACACCCAACACCCTGCTTGCTAGATTTTATTAGATTAAGGGCTATCCACATTCCAGAAGTTCAACCTGAGGTTTGGGGTTTGTCCTTTCACATTTCTAACCTACCTTACACTGAGGGCTCCTGCAGACATCCAGTGCTGCAATGAGCACTGTGGAGCTCCAACAGGAAATTGCTGTGTACAGGAACAACCTCCACCAGCACCTGGCTGGAACAAAAGCACAGCCATCTACACCCTCCATCATATCTTTCAGCAAACACAGTGGGAATGTTCATTTTTATTAGAGAGAACACTCATGGGGGGATGAAAAAGGGAGCAGTCACCTGCTGTATGATGCACATGACCTGGATATAGGCCTGACTTCATCCTTCCCTCTTCTATTTCAAGACTAGAAAGAGACCTACCTTACTGGTGATGCAGTTACCTGAGTAGTTTTGCTGTTTGAGAATTTTGTGTTTAGCTTTCTTTCAGTCTGTTGGATGACTGGGAATGACAAAATATTGTCTGTGCACATGGTAAACAAGACCGGACTGAGGCTGAGAAGTCACCAAAGCTCTGAGAGACTTTGAATAAGTATAGTCTTAAAAGGCACATAAAAATAATTCTAATTTCAGAGCTCTTCAAGCAGACAATTTTTTAGTGTACAACAAAATAACCAGATTGCGTTCTGAGCTCACAGGAACTACAGCCATGCTTAGTTTTTTATTAAAGACAAGAAGTGAAAGATTTGCATTAAACAGCCTAGGAAGACATACACAAATCATAACTGCATCCCTAAGATATGAAACAGATGCACTGAACATCTCAATTACCAAGTCAGCAGGCTGAAACTACTCAACTTATGTCCTAAGTCATAATTCAGCACTAAAACTGCACATAAGAATAATGTCACGCTATCTGCCATGCTTTTGAAAACAGAGCCCTTAATGAAGAATAAAACAGGAGAAAAAGTTGCTAAATTAGCTTCCTAGTGACTACATTAGAAGTTCCCTTTTTAACAAAACATGCTAAAGATACACACCTTCTCCTTCCCCCACTTCAGCACGATCTGGCTTTGCTTCTTTGTGCTGCCCTTCTGCCACTTTCACAGCCACTGCTCTGCAAATGGCTCCCAGCTTCCGATCCAGGGCACGGACTCCTGCCTCCCTCGTGTACCTGTGAGAGACAATGGCTATGCTGGGCTGTCCTTTTCAACAGGGAGTTCTTTTCAACAGAAACACACTTTCCTACTAAACACACAGCCAAATAAAATGGCATGGGAAAGGCATTGAAACCTTGGACTACTCTAATAAATAGGAATACAATAATTTGTTTTCATCAAAATAATTGTGGTTGCTGATAAAATTGTAGACAGACTACTGAGTGGGAAGACATGACTAACACCTGGTGCCAAACTTTCATGAAATGCTAAACAATGTCCAATAGCTCTGAGCTCTTCTTGGATGCATAAAAATTAGAAGGAAGAACTATTTTAAAACTTAAAATATATAGTTCACCGGAAGTTGAGGAACTGTCTGTAAAAGAATTTTTTGTTTTAGTCTATGAACTAAAAAGAAGCACCAGGCAGTTAACACTATACAAAATAGCCAAAACACTGGTCATAAAATACTTCAATTCATTGAATCACAATACACTTTTTCCATTGGAAATGAGCTAGTTTAAAGTTCAAATGATGTTCTGATGAATATTTTTGCTGTCATGTTGAACAAAAACCCTAGTTCTAATGAAGAGAAGCTATTAAAAAACCCCATATTTTAATTTTTTAAACCTAATTCCAAATTTTAGACAAATGCACCCATCAAGTCACAAAAAAAAAAAAAAAAAAAAGGAAAGGTAATTTCCATTTTTTGTACGAAAATGATTGAAATATAACTCAGTTCTTTAAACTAAATGTTGTCTGCTGCCAAGGCCACGGCTTCACACACTGCAGCCACAGGAGCCTCAGGTGCTCCTGTTTATTCACAGGGCCTTGGCAATTGTGTCAGCACAACTGAGTAGGAGCCACACCTGGAGTGCAGGAGCAACGAATTCTCTACAGAAAGGATATTCTGTAGAGAAGACAAGAGCTAAGGAAAGAGCAATTCTATAAACTACCAATGTTTGAACTGCTGAAGCTATTAAGGACAATACTAAGACATGTTTGTGCTATCACATTATAAACTGATTTACTAGTTGCAAAAAAGAAGTTATTTAAACTGAAAGCACTGAACAGATTTACCTGGTAATTATGCCCAAAGTGGTTATTTGGGGAATCTGTATTTGCTGTGGAGTCAGACCATGTTGTTCAAGCTGTTTGGGAATCAAGTGTCTATGTGCAATTTCAATTTTTTCTTCTTGTGTGTATCCTTCCAAAAAAAAAAAAAAACCAAACATGTATTTATTAACAATCTTTTTGCTTTGACACTACAATATAATCAGATTTCTTACTTTTTACAATTCTACCTGATTGAATTTAACAAAAACCCTCCCCCAGCTATAATTTACAAGGCTGTTGGTATGATCCTTTGTGATTATTCACAACTTCACGCAAACAAGAACAGAATTTTAGTGTTTCAAAGATCCCTTTCTCCATTGAAATCTTAAAAGGATGCATCAGCCAACAGACAGCTAGAATGCAAAAAAATCAGTGAAGGAAAATATCATTACAGAATGTATCCACGTATCACCACAGACCTGAAACTAAATTTTCCTGAGAGCAAGGCTAAATATATGGAATATTTAAATATTATTATATAATTTATTTTACTATTCAAATATTATATAATTTATTATTCTTATATAATTTATAATATTCTATATATAATTAAATATAAATATTTAATATTTACATATATAAATACTATTCATGACAGAGGCACAACAGAGGCGTCCTGCCTGGTCCCTTTTAATGATTCTGGCCACGCACTCCAGATTCCTGGCAGGCTTTCCTTAAGGAGCTGCCTTTCATTTCAGCAAAAACACCCCAAACTTGTTTAAGGACCAGCAATAGCCACTGTAATGAAAGTACTGCAGTGTTACCTGGCACCTGGATAACTTCCATTCTGTCCAGCAGAGCGGGTGGGATTGTAGCTGTAGTGTTGGCTGTAGCTATGAAAAGCACTTGGGACAGGTCAAAGGCTACGTTTAGGTAGTGATCGGTGAAACTGTGATTTTGTTCTGGATCCAACACCTTAACAAAAGTAAACACAAAAGTCATGCAGTTGTTCAACCACAAGTAAGTAAAATATGCACATCTTTATTATATTCCATTTGGATCTGTCAAATCCGACTTTACAGTGATAAAATACATTAAGGATATCACTAAATCCTGGCCTTGGCTGGATGATTCTGTGACTACATTTCACACCACATGTACAGTTCAAAAAGTCATTTCCCCATGAGCTGTTCCTGACCTTTTCTAGAGGTGGCTGCAGCATTTCTCCAGCCATCAAGTACCTCCCCTAAGCTGTATCCCCATGACCTTTTACAGATGCTAGAATGACCCTTCAAGGACTCAGAGCAACCTTGGAAAAGCAGCCCATGTGGTCCCATGGAACAAGGGGAATTCTCCCAAGTAATCCCTGACTCCAAACAAGGAGAATTCTCCCAAGTAATCCCTGACTCCAATCCTCACCTGTTGCTGGCCACTCTTCTTACTCTAAGCTTACTTCTTACTCTCACAACAACATGTGAGATCTCTCTGTGAGACCAAGGGGAAGAACACAATCCCAGCCTTATCTGCTGTCACTAAATCACATGCTCCACTTATTCTGCTTTGTCCAGCTGTTACTACTGATGAAGGAGTAAAAGTTCTTATTGCCCATGACACCCCAGGCAAGCTCTGACCCTTGGTGAGCCCTGGCTTTCCCAACACAATCATTTTTTTTTTTGTCCCAAAACAACAGAGATGAAATTGAACAAGCACTGTAGAACAAAAACACACAGTCTGACCAACCTCAAAAATGTACTGAACAAGTAGAACTAGGGCTTAAATATTTGTGTTGTCTTCCTAATGCTTTTAGTACTACTTATGTGTGCTAATGCAACACTTGTCTGTATTTAAGATAAGGTGATAAATATTCAATATACATATGGAACATGAGGGTACTGAGATACTGTCTTGTAGATTTAACACTGCCACAAATGGGAAGTTCATGGTCTATAGCAATGTACTCTTGGCTTCCATATCACCTGTGAACCACCTCTGCTTCACATCCCATTAAAGTAACGCCACACTTTTCCCTCCCAAATGATGAATGATCAATGCTACACCAACATGAATAATTCTCATGTCACAAATAATGGGACCCACGCATCTCCTGAGAAACAGCGCACCACTGTCAAAATAATTTATCTGCCTACACCCAAATGAATGCACACAACCTGAACTATAGCCAAGAACAGTGTTGATAAATAAAAAAAAAAGGAATTTAAGAACTTCTTAGAAAGTTATAAAAGAAACAATTCTGAATTTTCATTACTCTTAAATTCTCTTCAGGCTTTGAAAAGTGAAAAAATCTTTAGGACAAAATTATGATCAGAACAAACTAGGAAAATTTTTTTTTTTTACAGAATGCCAGAAACACAGCAGATTTCACCAAAAACCAGAATAAATTCTAATTTTATTTTGAAGTACTGCACAGATTTAAGAGCAGTATTTAGAAATGTATTGCAGCTGCAATAAAATACCAGTTACACATTCCCCTTAACAGTGAAACCTTAAAACATACTGAAGCATATGCTTCAATTCTGAACCTAGGGCTGGAACTCCGTGAATGCCATTGTGCACTGGCTCTAAGCTATTCAAAAGCTTTCTTACCCTTTTCAGCAAGCAGCTGCTGTCATTTACTCCCTTCCTTACCAATGAAGGCAAAGGCCTTGAAGTACCCTGACAAGCCAAGTCCACTGATGAATAATTCAATCAGTTAGAGATGTGCCTTACCTCAGCCAGCCCCACAGTCTAGCCCTAAACTACAGGGAGACACAACAACAGACAGGGAAAGCAAGCACAGCATCTACAAACTGTCTTCAAAACAAGTAGGTTTATACCAAATATTAGTCTCCCATTCAAGGCCTACTCTGGCAAATTTTTCAAAAGTTATTTAAACAGCTAATCCTAATTCAACTTACTCCCCCCCCCTTTTTTTATACTGATAACAATATTTCCACAGAATTCCAGTCTATAAGCTGAAGTGTTTGCAACTAATTCCAAAGCTGCTGAAAAACAATGTATTCTGATAGACCAAACTGGCATTTTGTCACATTTATTTACATGCATGTTTCTTTCTCCTTCTAGTCTGCAACTAGAAATCCTTCTGAATCCTACTCAGTGCCAAGCTGGTGATTAGAATATGATTTACAAAGGTACACAAAATATTGATGCTGTACTCATATGCAAAAAATACTAGCCAATAAAGATAATGGAAACTGTAATCCAAACCAACTCAGATTATATCTAAATGTGAATTATCTGAGATTTTTTACAAGGGCTGGAGTTCCTCCGGACTTAAAATTCTTTGTCACGGTAACTATTTTTTAGAGTAAGGTACAAACCAGTGTCCTGCCTATGTATTTCAAATAGACTTCCCAAAGCAAATAGAACTGTTCTTCAGTTAGGCATCTGTGCTGAAGTTCAAGTTCAAAAGTTTTCCAAGATATTCAACTAACATAAAAATATGAAGTACAAAAAGAACATTCAGTGCACAAAGTATCTTGGCTAATTTATGACAGATAGCTCACATGCATACAAAGGCTTCTCTGTAACAGCTTTTTATTACCACAAAATCCAGAATAAAGTCCATGAACATTTCATTGCCTGGCTATGCTCCTGGTCTAATTTCCCTGCATACAAATAGTCACTATCAGGCACTTGGATCCATTTCTGTTTTCTTCTGGTTTTAACAGAGGTCATCTAAATTTAGACTAAAATATTCCTTTGTTAATGAACAGTAACTGGAAATAGGAAGACATTCTGTCTTGCTGAAGCAACAGCTCTGCAGAAGCATTAGAACTAAACACGTATCCAGCAATTATAAAGCACCAAGCTTTGCTCCCAAGCTCACAGGGATGGCCATTTTCTTCCTGAATATGCCCTGCTGTAGACAGCAAGAATTTAACACACCTACACATTAAGGAAAAAAAGGATGTGCCTTTCATACTTAATGATGGCACCTACCAGACAAGCAGCAGTGTGAACAGCAAATGTACCAGTTAGGTGACCACTGACTATTGTTTGCTCTCCAACATAACAGCCACTTTTGCTCATTCCAGATGGACTTTCCAACAATGTAAACCACGAGAAGCAGATGAAAATTAAGGTATTATGTCCAGACATGAGCTGTCCATTAGAAGAGGTAAAGCACCTGCTTCAGGATGTTTAGCCAGCAGTAAAGGGATATAGAGATCTCGCAGGGGAGCAGCCCAGCCATGGTTAATAGAGCAATTACTTCTCCAGATGCAACTAATGGTCAATTAGCAGGGCTTACATAAAGCCTGCAGCCCAGGCAGGCAGTGGGAAGCGAACCTTATGAGCCTCAGCTGGAAAAATCCATGGCAGGAGCAGAGCTGAGTATCACTGAGAATGTGGTTTTAAAAGACGGAAAACAGAAACATCTCAAAGCAGCAAAAAAGTATCCAGAATTCAAACACAACTAATTAAACAAGTATTAATTAAATTTGTTTGCCCTTGCAAACTTGATGTGATAGAAGAATACTGTTGTTCTGTACTGCAGGACAGTATACAAAAAAATTATAAAAAAATTATAAAAACCAGCAAAGGTTGAATAACATTACCAGTATTAATATATAGATCTAGATTCATGATCAGAACGCTCTTTCCAAGAAATGCGAAATCATTGACTGCGTAGCAAACAACAGACAGCTAAGTAGAAAATTTTGATTTTCAGGTATTTTTACCCATGCATTGACTAGAATTAGAACAGCTTAATTCAAATATCTAAAAGACAAATGACAGGAGAGGTATCAGAAAACTCAGAAACAGAGCATTACATTTTCACCAAAGTGTAATTAAAACCCCACAGGTGAATAGTACAAGGAAAATGCTTGTATTTATTACACACCCTGCTTGTTTTCTTTACACTTTGAGGCTTTTCATGCACTCTAGAAAAGTGTCCTATACACTTGAGAAATGCACAGGTAGAGGACCATAACTGTCACTTTTAAAAGCTAAAGAAGTGAAGCCATGCTATTTTCTAGCACATTTAAATTACTACTAGTTCATGTTAACATGCAAAGATCAAAACAGAGCTCTCAAACCACAGCCTGTTCATACAGTGATTTTAAAAGAACTCGTTGCCCTTGTCAAAACAGTAATTTTCCACTATCTAGCAGGAAGAAAATAATGACGTTTGTAGAAAGTCAATTGACGCTTTATTTGCAGAATGTCATACAGCATCCAGATGAGCTCATGACACCTTAATTTAAGTAGCATTTTTCATATTTAAATCGCTGCATTAAGCACTGTCAGTCAAGAGAGTCATTAGAATGACTCTGTATGCAAATACTATCAGAACCACTTTCACCCCCACCTATCAAAGTTACCAGACCTCAAGTCTGATAACTGCGATGCTTCCAGGATCATGCCCTAAGTCACTTCTGTGACAGTGAGCCAGGCTAGCTCAAAAAATGTGAGTATTTTTTACTAATGCCCCTTCTTTTGACTGCAACAGGTACAGAACCATGACAGAAGAAGTGCAGCTTCAACAGCGGGAGCATGGCAGTCCCTACTGCCAGATATAACACAAAAGAGAAGGCAGAGTGTAAAACTACAGCTGTACAAGGAATACTAAAACCATTAAGTGCATTAGCACTATATCTGCCCTGGCTGCCTCAACACTTCAGCCTGGCCCAGCCGTGCCAGCACCTCCCTCATTCTCTCCTTTGCCATCTGTGCTGGCACAGGAAGATGGACACAGCCTTCTACCCAGGGCAGGGCAATGCTCTGTCTCTTCCCCACACCTCAGGAGGTGCTCCTTCCTCTCTCCACGAAACTGCTAGAATAAAGGCACTGAATATGCACAAGCCAGTGGAAGAAGGAATTGTTCTGGGATATCATGTCACACTCCAGAAAACAGAAGCGGGGAAGAAGGTTCTGACAACTCATCACTGCTGTCTTCTACATGATACAAGAAGCTTGCAAGGCCCAGGTCATCTTCTTCATGATCACTTCAGTTTTAGCCTCCTAAAAGCCCAACTAGCCTAGTTAATAACATCTCAACACCTCCTGAGATTTATAAAATACTCCAAGAGTATCTCATTCACCAAAGTCCTCAATTCTATCACCTGAATTTTACTTTTGTCTTTAAGCAAATCAACTTTGACAACTCTAAAACCTTTGTGATAAAGTAACTGTAATATGTGTTTCAAAATTAGATTCATTTATATCTTAGTCTGAGTGCCAGAATTTCAGAAAAAAAGCACTCATGGAAAACCTGACTCTCATGGAAAGCTAACACTCATCACACCATAATCAGCCAAACACTCATCATACCATAATCAGTCAAGGAGTGGGGATCTGTGACTTACATGAAAAATCTAAGTTCAGAAAGTTACTTACAACACTAATTAAAGAAATGCTCCTAAAAGAACATGCAGCTAGTCCATATTATGCACTAGGTAAAAGGCTTAGCTCCAATGCAAGTTGGTACCATCAAGAGCTTCAAAAATACACTAAAGTTGTTCCAAGAAAAAAAGGGAAAACTTGAAGAAGTTGAGTTACTGTTTAGATCCTCTACAGTTCTTTCTTAGCTAACAACATATGATCATTAAAAATCAACGTCTTGAAGTCCCCCAAATAAGTTACGTTTAGGGCTTGAACAGTATTTAAATACAGAAAACAGCCCAAAATCTATCCTTGTGTTTAAATACAGCTCCCTGAGACTTATATGTTATTTAGCACAATATGTGACAGCATCTGCATTGTGCCCAAGCAATTGACAGAAACCCACCCAAAGCCAGCACTGTCAGGTTTTCTTTTGTCCAGTGAATCTTCCGAGTCCAGTTTAATTATTTTAAAATACAAATGAAACACCTCTTACCTCAAGCAAGGCTGCTGCAGGATCCCCCTGCAAGCTCTTTGCCAGTTTATCCACCTCATCCAAGAGGAAAACGGGATTGTTCACCCCGACAGTCTTAAGCCCATTGATGATCCTGCCAGGCATGCTGCCCACGTAAGTACGCCTGGAAAGGAACGGGTACGGGGAAAGAGGGTGGTGACTCGGTGAACAGGGAGAGGAACATCCAAAATATCACAAATAAAACTCCAAGCAAACCACAAGAACAAGGAGCATTGCAACAGTCCTTGCTTTTTTTACAAAAATTTGTGGAACTAGCTGATAGAAATATGGAATATACAGCTGAGCTAATACAAGCAATTATAGCAGCAGATGAAAATTTGAGTTCCATGGTGAACTAGTTGGTCGTCAAAGATAAGAATTTGCATTAAAGTGTATCCAAACGTTACAGCTTGTGGACGTCTTACATGTGCCAGTACCAGCATCCTTGTACTGTATGAACAAGCAGAAGCAGATTTGGGAACCTCATTAATAAAAACATTTTCATAATTACAATGCTGGGATTTTGTCATCACAACAGAGTTCACACAGCATGTTACAAAAGAGACCAAAATTCCAATTATGCTGAACTGTCAATGTCCCCAGGACAGCATGCTTTAATAAACACCCACCAAAAATAATTGTATTTACTATGTCGTTTCAACATAAAATGAAAAATTGAACACTGCAACAAAAGAAAAAATGACGAGTTTGAATTTATTCAGCAAAATCAGTAAAATCTTTTTTCCACAACACACACAGAGCACAACTACATTTCACAGGTGTATATAACCCTTGTTTACTGCATTTATCACAGTCTTTTCTGCTTGTGCCATAAGAGCATGAAATTCCAAGAAGAAAGAGATACATTAAGTGCTGAATTACAGTACCTAGCTCATGACCCTTACAAAGCAGATAAGCAGAACAGGCCTGCTTTGCCATATGATCTGGTTTCCTACTGTCCAAAATAAACAGGATGACATTTACAAAGATGCAACCAAAAATACCACGGGACTAATTTCCAAAGATACTAGAGATGACTTTAAATATATTTAAAAAACCCAGAAAACAACAAAAGCAGAACCCGAACCACACAGCAGTGATGTCAGTTCCATGTAACATTTAACCACTGAGGAAACAAATTGCAGTAACTGTATTTAATTCTAGATCTGAGAAAAACTAAAAGGTTTTAAGATCTTCTAAACAGCCAACAATGCAAGAGAAATTCAGTTTGCTTGTTACCACCTTCCTCAGGCAGCTGCTAAAGACTGAAGCAGCCAGCAGGCAATAGTTTCTCACTTCACTGCTTTTGTATAGTCTTAATCTGCAGCAAGGGAGCGGATTGTTCTCACTGAGGGCTGTGCTGTGTAACATTCATTACAGATCAGGACTCTGCATGGCGAGGTATTACACAGCCAGCTTGCCTCCTCCTTCTCCATCTGCACACCCACGGCCTTGCCAAGAGAGGGAAAGCATTCTATAAAATGCAATCAGAGAATTAGGAGACTGAATCAGAGATGAAGTTCACAGAAGTGAATAATTTACCAGTGCAACCAAATTTATCAGTGTAGCAACTTGGGCATTTCTTTGTTTTTTGGGGTGATTTGGGCTTTTTTCAGGTATGGGTTTGGGTTTTTTTCTTTTTGTGGTTTTGGGTTTTGTTTTATGGTGGTAGTTTTGTTCTCCTCTGGGTTGTTTTTACCACAAGGTGCTCACTGCACTAGAGAATAAGTTTATATGTGTCAGAGACAATGCAGCCCAACTGTTTCAATATTCAGTTTATGCCAGTAATAGGATAACATAATTAGGTAAACATTAAACATTCTTTGTTCTTGCTTGGCACATTATTCTCAAGTGCATGCTTAAAGACATTATACTTTTTAAATGCCTGTTTGTGTTTTTAGATACACAAAGTTTTACTTGATCCTTTCAAATCCTATAAAAATTTGAGCTATCCACATTCCATCTAGTTTTAAGAAAGAGGCTGGTTTATAAACTAAATGAAGGCAAACAGATGCAACAGTCTAAATCCGTGATACCTCTTCATTTATTACAGATGGACCAATACCTATTTTATTATACTATTAATCAAATACTCGAGATCTCCAAAGTTATTACAGATCACATCTCAACAAAAGAATCCTTGGTAAGACAGGCCCTGCAGGTATTTAAATATAAAACCAACTAGAATATATTAAAATTACAAGCAGATATGGCCATTTATCTGTCTGGCTGTTAATCTTTGCCTTGTAACTAGTGAAACTAAATACTACTGTTTGAGAACACTATCACTGAATGTGATGTTTATTTCATTATTTTTGCTAGAGTTGAAAGGAGGTAAAACAATATCCCACATTGCTTTGTTCATTTTCTGATGCAGTTTCTTTCCCTGCATTAAAACCAGAGGACAGACAGCTGTTCCCCACTCAAAACAGGAAGTACAGAGCAAGTTTCCTGGTTATCTCACTTGTGTAGCAACACTTAAAAAACCCTAAACCCTTGAGAGCACCAGAGAGAGAAGGTCTGCAACTTAGTAATCTTTGTATCTAGTTTTAGATCAGTAAAAAAGTACCTTTAAACAAAACGCTAGAGTTGTACAGTATGTCATCAGGCACTATGTATCCTCAAAAATGCAAGAAAACCAGCTGGGAAATCTAACCTTCTTGCTTCTCCCAAGGTAAACTGGGAAAGCATAGGAACTGGAACCCTTAAAGCAGTGCTAGTATTACTGAAAGAAAGAAACAGGACTCACTTTCTTCATAGTGATCTCAAGACAAATAGTTTTAAATCATTTTTAACTGCAGGGGTAGAAAAGGATAACAAAGTTAAGGCCACTGTCTCTGAACTTGCTTGCATAAGGTCACAGTTTTGGGGTTTTTTGGGTTTGTTTTTGTTTTTGTTGTTTTTTTTTTTTTTTGCAAGGCCAGAGGTTGCATCCACTCAAGGGCTTTACAAATCTATCTCTGCTTTGTACTTGCGTAACAAAGCTCATTCCTCTCACGGGTAAAGCTGCCTGCAGTTTTTTTTTTTTCTGGTGCAACAAGGCCAGTGCAGGGAGGTTCTGCCAGCACAGCTGTCCTGGCGAGGAATCTCACCTCTCCTCAAACAGGTGCACCTAAACAAGTCTTCAGGAAAGGCTGAAGCCAGAAGTGAACTGTCCCAGCTTTTGAAACTGCAAAGCAATGGTAACAGAGGAGGGAGTGCTTCACATGAAGGTGAGAAAGAAGAGCTTCACACTTACCTCACCAGCACCACTATAAATAAATGGCACAATTACATCTTTCCCTTTCAGAAATGGAAAAACACACAACATAGAAGATCATGTAGTTCCTGTGTGACACAAAATATCAATACTGACAAGATTTTAAATGCAATGAGCTTCTTAGAAAAAAGTTTTAAGTCATCCTTCAGAATGGTTTGTGAGAGCTTTTTTTTTTGTTTTTTTTAATTCAAGTAAACAACAAATGTAAACCAGCATACTTTAACATATGGTATATGCAGACAACATATGAGCGGTAAATGCAGACAACAGCTGAAGGATGTCTGATAAAGGAGTTCTGATTTTGTACCAAGAGGATGATTTTGTTTTGGGAATGCAGAACAGTATTTGCTACTAAAGGATTCCCAAACCCCAGGTGCAGATCCCCAGTGAAATGGCCAAACCTGGGCGTTTCCAATTGCCCCATTTGCACGTCAGGTGGGACAACACAATTACTGAAACGCCACGCCCCACCCTGCTGCTCTCCAAGAGATTTGTCTGCTTAATCTCTCCGTCTGCATCCTTCACTGAAGTGGCCCAAGAGAATGCTATTTCAGGCACTGTTTGCTTGCAAGTCAAACTGAAACAGTTCCTTTTGAACGTTCTAGTACATTTAGTACATTTTTCTACATGTTCAGTACATCAGTAGGTACATATAGTACTGTTCTTCTGCAATGTTAATGGCATGCTTAACTTAAGCCCCAAAGCCTAATAAGGAGCTTTTAGGAGAAAAAGAATGTCTTCTAAGGTGTAATATTAGAAAATCAGCCTACTCAACAGTGAAACTCAGAAAACAACGGTCTGTGTCTCCTCCACTTCTAGACCACCGCCCTCTGACTGCCACCAGATGCACAACATCCCACCTGACTGGGAATAACTTGAAGGAGCTATTCACACAAAAGGACAATACAGAGTTCTACAGAAAAGCTGTAGTTCTAATCTGATTAAATCTTATTCTGAGAAGCAGGAAAACAAACCAAAGTAGAATTTAAAATCCAGTAGGCAACAGGTGGGTTTGATTTTAGCTACAAAAAACTTGAAAAAGCAGTTGGTTACAAGGGACTCCTGGTACCAACTGCTCTAAGTTAATTTTTAAACTATACACTTGCTTGCTAAAGAGTAACCACACAATATTCTTGCTAATTCTAGATTACATTTTCCTTTGCTAGTGAAAAATAAACTCTCTTATCAAATATTTCTCATCATTTAATTTCAAATACATTTTAGTATATAATTTGTAATGGTTAGCCTCTAAGATGAATCATTAACTAAATAATGCCCTCAAAAATGTGTGACAGCCACAAACACCCAAATTTAAAAGCTTTTTAGAGGCTCTCTCACATGACTCTACCTGTCTGTACTCTTTATGAGGTCGAAGCACACGATAGAAAGTTTGACTTTTGTTTATAATGTCAAGTTCAAGACGTGATTTCCCTGTTACAAAGGCTCGAATCCTGCTCTGCTCTGAAGAAGTTACTCGCGTCCACAACGCTGAGTATTCCACAGCCTCTAGTGGCTTCACTTCGAATAGCACCTGTTGAGTCACATTTTAAGTTGTTTTTAGGACATTCTATTTCAGGTGTATTCTATTGAGAGTAGTTGCATAGCCACTGGGCAAAATTAACTGCTAGATGGCATCAAAAAAATAACTGATAGCTTTAATTCACAATATCCACCTACTGTTGTAAGGAGAAATTTTATTCAGTAATATGACTTAAAAGAAAACCTGACTAAAATTCATTATTCCAAATTTCCTACACTGCATGCAATAAGCATAAAATACGTTTAACGAAGCAAAAATGCTGCACTGATGCTTGGCAGTTACTTATCTTTACTACCCATTCATTATACTTCCAGTTGCAAGGATTGAGGAATGGATTAATACAAACCAATGGTTTAAAAGAAGTAGATACAGAAAGGGACACAACATTAAAAACAGTCCTAAGGAATGTCATACAAAACTCTCTTTTTAAACCTGCAACCTTAGGTATTCTTGCATAAAGCTCCTTTTGAAATGGGAAAACAGTGCACAAACAAGTCTACTGCCATCCTCCAGCAACTTTCATACATCATTCCAAGTTTCTCCTCCTGTTTCAGCAGCAAACATGGTTATGAAGGAATGTATTGCTACCACAGGTTATATTCTATAACTAAATCTTTACACCCCTCTTAAAAAGCAGAAAAATCAGGAGTTTGCATTAGACTTTCTACTGAATTTTACTTCAAAGTGCTAAAATGACTGATGATGAAATCCATTCCCTATGACAATAAAGGGCAGCAGCAGAAGGAAAGAATAAAGGCTGTACCTCAACACTAAACATCCATTCCCATTAAAATTCTCTCCCAAGTAACACCACTGAATGCCAAGGAAAATCAGTAAATACCTAACATTGTTTCAAAGAAGCAAAATTTGCCTGTGTTGCCTGAACAGTGAAAATAATCAATACATTCTGCAGATTAAGAACTGCGATTAAGAAAGGAAGAAGTAATTACCTGTGGCCTCGAATATCAGACTGATCACAGACTCCTCCTAAAGCAATTCTGTGGAATTCTCGACCCAAGGTCTTTGCAATTGATCTTCCAACACTGGTTTTACCAACTCCTGGGGGCCCCACAAAACAAAGAATGGGTCCCTTGAGGTTGTTTTTAAGCTGTCGCACAGCCAAGTACTCTAAAACTCTCTTCTTCAACTTCTCCATAGCATAATGGTCGTTATCCAAAACAATCCGAGCTGCACGGATTTCCAGGCGATCTGCCATCGACAACAGCAAAGAGATCAGCACATTTACCTTAAAAATGGCAACAATTCCACAGTACAAACAAACACCTTCATCAGGGCAATCCCCCAACACACACACGTTTCAGACAATGCTTTTCTAAAACAAAGGTATTACAATTCTTCTGCAGTAAGGAAATTAGACATAAAATAGATTATAGTATGGATAATGACACAGTACTGATAATGACTTCCAAGGCTAAAATAATTATCATGATTTTCTATTTCTATATTCATGTGTGTTTTTATTCACTGTAGCTAGAGTTCAAAATAGCAATCACATGAATCACACTCACAAACTTTGCTTAAAGTAAAAATATCAAACTTCCCATGACATGGAATAATTTTAAAAGATCAAAGAGCAACTTCCACCAAAAAAACCATTCTGCTAGGACATGACTGGCAAGCAACACTTTACTCATTTTGGGATTCTCTGAATAATACTGCACAGTATCTGTAGGCAGATTTTTTTACAATTTAATGATTAAAGAAAATATTTACAACATTTGTAAACAGCCAGGGCTCTATTTCAAACCACCAACAATTTTCATCACTACAAATATCAGCAGAAGGGTAGAGACAGACATGCAGGTGTGCTAAGTCCACCTTGTGGAAAGGCATTCTGCCCACTTAACCTACTTGTGTCGGTCAGTAGGAGATGTCTGTTGGCCTTGTTTTGTTTCCTACTCTTCCCGCTCTCCATTTTTGCACATTGTATCTGTATTAACAGTATCACTCTCTACTCACAACTCCAAAAACTATAGTACAAAATGGACATGAGACTCAGTTTTTCTACTGCACTTCAAGTTATAATTATTAAAATTAATTGCAATTGTGCTTTTGTTCCTTACAAAAATTGATTAACTTAAGATAAACCAGAACCTTCTTCAGGAAGATTAATGTTACAGAAATGTCCAAAAGTTTTTTTATCTGACATATAAAAAATAATTAGATTCTCATTTCTTTATTATTTTTGATACATATTGGCACAAATTATAATTAGTAACACTTTCATTTTTTAATGAAACTACTCTTATATGTTTTAAATTCACATTCTCAGATGTACAACTGAATTACACAGGTTATTCAGTGTACAGCTCTCACTGAAGTCTAATGGTTTACCTGGCTTTCAGTAACATACCAACGATTTTTTTACAAGACAGCACTAAGTAACAGCGTTTACATGATAGTTACTTGTCCTAAAATGCCTGTGCAAGAGAATCACCAGTAACAGAAGGGTTTACCTTTCGTACTCTTGTTCCATGGCAATTCTACCATCAGTTCCAAGTAATTTCTTGTCAAAGCATATTCTGGCATTGACTGAGGCATCTTCTTTAATCTGGAAATATAAGTATGGAATTCAAAAGGCCAATCAGAAATTAAATGCGAAGAAACACTCTACTACACCACAAAACAGCAACTGAACAAAACAGAGATTTAAAATCATTTCAAAAACACAATCAACACAAACATATACCAAACAGGAAAAGGTCTGCAAGACTTGTTTTAAATTTTAAAGGAAGAAACCACCATTTAAAAGCCTCCTACCTTTTTATTTCTTTAAGACAAACTTTAAGAGCTTGTTCTGACATACTGGATGTTCTAATCTTTTTTTCTAGCATGACAACATCATCATGATCTTCTTCTTCCTCCTCATCTTCTGTAATGCTTCCATGACTAATTCTTCTATTAGGACGAATAGCTACAACCTGTGCAATGGAAAGAGCCAGAGAATTGCACCAGGTCTTGGTTTTTTTAAATAAGGTGTGTACTGTGGCTTAGAATGAAAATCATTACAAAAACACCTTTAACTCCAGAAATTAACTTCAAAAACTGTTATTGGTGCTACTTTAAATAGTTACAGTTCTTTATGTATGTCCTAAGTAAATTCATCATATACTCTAAACTAGCAACCAACACAAAACAAGAACAAAATTGCAAGTAGCTATTTGTGGTATTTCAAGCACTGCAGCCCATCACATTAGGCAGAATAAACTTAATCTTTACAAAATAGGTAAATCACTCTTATCTTTTTTCATTTCTCAATGACTTCCCATTTACTAAACTATGTAAGTGCAGTTAGATGTAGCAAAGGTGAACAAGCTCCATTTTCCAACACACATTTTTATAGGTATTTCAAAAGCTGCCATTCTTCTGCAATGCCATCACTAAAAAATACACTTTCACAGCACAGGCCAAAACTCACTGTGTGCATACCACTGACTCTTCAGACGAATCTGAGCATTCGTTCAATGTCACAAAGTGCTCAGATTAACATAAAAAATAAATTTTAAAAAAATTAAAATAAAGCCTAAGTAGTTTTAAACAAATATTTTGTCTTTTGTGTATCTACATGGCCAAAGTTGCCAGCTGGGTGTTCTCTGCAGCTCCAGACTATGATCACACACTATGGCTATACATTAAAAATGCACAGATTAAAATCATGCATTCATTATTCTGTTTAAAAAGTGCATCTTAGTACTTATTTAGAATGTTTAAGTATCCCAGATTTAAAGCTCCATACCCTTTTATCATCATCCTGTTTGGACTTTCTTGTTTTTTGAAGCAGCTTCAGGCCTTCAATCTGTCTAACAAGCAATGGTATGGTCATCTTGAACCGTTCTTCCAGCCTAACAGCATCTAAAATCTAAGAGCAAGGAGTTGTAAGCAGCCAACAAGTTCACACTGATGAATCCTCACTTTGGGGGAAAGGAACATGGAGGTACTGCTACTGTGTTTTGACCAGAGGCATAGAATAGGTGGATTAGGAAAAGAGGTAGCAAGAAAAGCAAGGAGAATACAGTACACAAAATCTAGCCTCAAGGATCTGGATGCCTGAACTACACTTCAAACTAGAGAAAGTCTCTTATCCTGTCTAGTTTTAAAGCATCTTAGTATTTCAGTTGCATTTTCTGTGGCAACCACCTATCAACATTCTATTTTTCAACTACTGGGCCTCAGGAAAGAGATGGCCCTGTTAAGAAAGTTACAGCATCATCTCCTTGGATAACCCAGGAAAAAAAAAAAATCACCTTGTGCCTTAACATTTTTGTTTAGCTTTTTTTTTATTTTGTCTTTTTAAAATTTTACACACAACTCCATTTTCATATTAAACGAAGTAAATATGTGGAAATAGGTAGAATTCTGCTCCTCTGTAATTCCACAACTTCCACCAGTTGCTCTTTTCTTTAAACTTCTAATAAAACAAAAAGTGACACACTAATAAGTAAGGTACCTTCCTCCAGCAGGATATTCAGCTATAGTACACACCTCCCCTTCAAATTACTGCATTAATTTCTACTTGTGGTGCTTTGAAAGAACCTAACATGCTTTCAATTCCAGGTGCAGCATAAGCAGCAAAACTTCCAAACACAGTAAGCAAATACAGAAATCAGACTAATAAGCACCAAGCCATAAAGATCATTTTTACATAGATTTGCCATGACATATGACAGAAATATAATCATTGTCTCAGTATTTAAAGAAACCCAGACTTCAAGATGTTTTTAGAAGCATTTTAAAAAAATTATTCTGAAGTTATTAGTATTAAGATATGTAAAATGATCAGTCAGTTGTGATAAGTAAGCAAAGTTTCAACACAGTCTGAAGAAAGATTTATTGTCTTTACTATGGGAAGTCCATGCTCTACTTACTTTTTAATAAAATGAACCATTTCCAAGATTTCCCAACTAGATCTATTTACCTAAGGTGAGTTCTGACATATGCATATATAAACACTTTAAACAACACTGTAAAACTATTTTACAAGCATTTATGCTCAGTTGTAACACAAATCCCTGCTGGCATAATGTTACCACTGTACAGTCACAAGTGTAAGCAATCCCAAAATTACTGAAAAGTGCTTTACTCTTAAAAGATAGCAACACCTAACTACCACTGAAAAAGCTGAAGAACATGATACCTGCAGCTTCTCTTGGTTGGTTGTTCTGATGATAGAGGTCAGTATATCTGGCAGAGCTTCTCTTGGCAGATTGTCCAGGAGACGCCGGAGCTTTGCGACTGCAGGCACTGACATATCCAGCATCTCAACCAGCTACAACACACAAGGAACAACATTAATGGCTGCTGGTTTTCTTTTGGAATTATCTCAGTGGCTCTCTGACCTAAACAGGATTGTATCTTTCAGTGTGAAACATGGCTAGGTAGTTTGCCATAAAGCCACTGAAATAAGTTCACAAAAAGTTCACAGATGAGACATTAACTCAGCATAGAGCACCAAGACTTTGAGCTTCCTGCTTGTTTGAAAAGTTCAAAAATATTATTATTATTTGCAGCATTTTTTTCAACACATACATCTCTTATTTCCCTCACAGGCCCAGATTAAAAACTTCCCCATGACTCTTTTCTATACATCCTTTAAATTCCAATTCATTATACTTCCAATGTATGCATTTTCTTACACAGCTATAAAATTCCAGAAAAATTAATCAATTATTTTACTAGAATGTATTTACAGTATTACTATATATGAAACACCAACTTATCATAGCACTAACACAAGCAGTTAGACTCGGCCGCAATGAGCTGTATAGACACCCTGGAACTTGGCACAGAAACCTTAAGCTGTAACAATAACATTTATTTTGTAACAGAAATACTGAAACTCTACTAGTTGCTGAAAAATACAGGACCTGGAGAAAGAGCAGATAGGAAACAAATAAAGAGCCTAACTGTACACACAGGTTATATGACACGCAGGAATAAAACAAATTACCTGTACTGCGTACTTGTAGAATTGTTCTGACAGCTCTCCAAGCTCCTCCTCAGATTTATGGCCATTAGTGAACTGCTCGAGTCGATCTAACTGCTGCACCTCAGCAACGGGATACGGCTTCTCCTTCAGCAGCTGCAGGATCTGGAATCGGCAGAGGCCTGTCACCAGCAACGTGTAATGGGGCTTGGGCCAGTTGCTACCAACCACCTGAACTGCCAAGGCAGCAGTGCCAATCCTAAAAACAGATCAAATCCCTGTATTATTTGTCACCTTCCACAGAACATTTTGTGTGCTCCTTATCAGAAGCAATCAAGGTATAGGTTGCAAGACCCTGCTGGGTCATAGTTCCTATCGTGAAATGAAATCAAATTACCCAATTTCCTTTGTAACACATATTACAAAGCCAAACCCTAAAACCTGAACACGAATGAGTTAGCTGAAAAATCAACTAAGATACTGTAATACAATCATTCAATTTAGAAACACATGTAATTTCTTCATAATAATGGATCTCGCTGTGGACAGGCACACTGACATTTCTGCTTAAACAATATGGCCTGGGAAATGCGAGTGTTTATAAATTACGGTCCTTCACTGAAATTCCCAGTCTTGTGCTGAACCAACGTTTTAGATTACTGTACCTATTTAAGCAGATTTACAACAGAAGTTATTTTCTTGCAACATCTTACTAAGTCCACTGATATGATAAAGTTCGGAGAGTAAGGGTTACAGCATATTAGTTTCACCACACACAAGTACAATTTGTTTTATGTGAACTAAGCCAATATCCGTGTTATCTATTAGGTGGAAAATGCTATGGTTAACAGCTAACGCAGCCCTAGAGCTGCGTTCTTTCGTCTTATCTTGCTCGTCCACCTTGGTCTCTTTTCAAACTTCCCCTCCGGCCGCCGGCCAGCCCGTCCCCGGCTCCTCGCCCGCTGGGCCGGTGGCGCAACCAGGGTTCTCGGAGGGCAGAGGCGTTTCCCGAGGGCAGCGGAGCCCGACGGCCCCGCGTCTGACCCCACGGGAAGCCCTGGCCGGGGAGGCCGGGCCGGGTTCCGGGGGGCCAGCAGGCCGCGAGAGCGGCAGGGAGAGCCGGACCGGGCCGCACCTGTGCAGGTTGGGCAGGTCGTCGCAGTCGGAGGTGGGGTCGCTGGTGTTGGGGATGACGCCGATGATGGTGCTCCGCAGCGAGGTGCCCTTCAGCAGCCGGCTGCGCACCAGCTGCATGTTGCGCGGAGAGTCCACGCTGGTGCGCATGGTGGAACCGGGCAGCAGCACGCTCTCGTGTGTGAGCAGCAGCGGCAGCCGGCTGGGGATCTGGATAGCGCTGCCCG
>NW_008239324.1:11445223-11474674 GCF_000691975.1 Corvus brachyrhynchos
CCCGAATCGCTACCGCCACCGCTCCCGGGGCCTCTCGGGTCCGGTCTCCTTGCAAACACCGAGCCCGGGCCGGTTCCTCTTCAGTCCCCCGGAGGCCGCTCGGCCGCCGGCAGGTGTCAGGCTGGCACTGGCAATGGGTGCGTGCTATGAGCTGTTGAACCAGTGCTCCGACATTGGAGAGGGAGAGCGTAACAAATCTTACCGTTTGTTAAATGGGACGGTTACGAAATGAAATCAAATTTTTTGTTGGTTTTTACACAAATCTGCTCTCCTGCATCCGTGCTCCGGGTCAAAGGGCTCAGCATCCTGTTTCACAGAGTCACAGAATCGTTCGGGTTGGAAGGAGCTCTGGAGATCACCCAGTCCCACCCGCTGCCAAGGCAGGGACGGACACCTGGCGCAGGTGACACAAGCACGCGCCCAGGTGGGTTTGGGATGTCTCCAGAGAGGGAGACTCCGCGGCCTCCCTTGGCAGCTGCTCCAGGGCTCTGCCACCCACCATGGGAAGCAGTTGTTCGTCCTGTTGAGGAAGCGCAGATGAGCACAGGTGTCCTTCCACGTGCTCCTGGCAGCCCCAAAGCGGAGGGAGGAGATGGAGAACCAGACATCTCTCTGCGTGGCCCCGAAAGGCAGGGAGGAGAAAAGCCCGGCTGGTGCTCTCCATTCCCAGTCCATTCCCAGCCTGGCTGCCTGGGGAGGCCTCGCTCACAGCATGGGAATTCCACTTCTATAGTGATGTTCAGCAGCCCTAGAGGCACCAGCCAGGACACAGCTCACTAGGGCAATGAGCCAAAACAGCCTGCCCAGGTGAAAGGGCTCCAAGCACCGAGGCCCTATGGAGAGTTCAGATGAAAAAGTGGAGAGCTCAGATGAAAAAGTGGCTTTTAGAAACTTTCGGTTTTATTTCTTTTTTTCCCATTGGTGAAATTAGTGCAATATCAAAATTGCATAATGCAGTGAACTGTGTTAGCCAATCTCTTGTTAATCACTGACTCACATGATTCCTGTTGAACAAAGGTAATCCTTTGTACAGAGGGGAAATCACAGTAGCAACAAACTGACAATTTGAAATGCAAAAGGATAGCTGCAGTAAAAACCTTGCTTAATCATCTGGTTTATGAAAACCCTAATCTGTTGGTTTACTGGAAAATGCTAGGTAATAGGATATATGGAAATACCAACAATATATTTAAATGCAAGAAGTTATTACACCTGAGAAAAGTATCTCTTAAAGCTACCACTTCAGGTACCTTAGAAAGAAGCTGGAATTTAATATACTATTCAACATGACATTTAGAAAACATTAATATAAAAGGGCACATAATACATGTAGAAAGTGTTTTGTGAATTTCCGAATGTTAAATATAATTACTTTGTAAACATATGTTCAACACTTAAAAATGCGTAGGCATCTCCAACTATATTTGTTTGGAATGTGAACACAAACCAAACCTAAAGGTTAAATATTTGCTCATCATGTCTATTGATTAATTTTCTCAGTTTGAGTATTTTGATTAAAAAGAATCTATGAATGGTATAATGTTTATTTTGCAGACTACTATTTTCTACTTCCTTCAGGTGTGACTAGTACCTGTGGTCATTAACAATACTTTCTTAATTAATTCTGGAGCTGTATGAAAAAATCTCAATGATTGCTTTAAAATTCCTTTCAGTTCCTTCTGAACAACTCTTAAAACCACAGTATTTAACTGTGTGCACTAAGCCATACAACAGGATCACATCCTGATTATGATGGCTAGATAGTAGGTGATCCCCCAAATTGTATTTTGCTTAAATACAAACAGATCACATTTGAGCAACAGCCTTTCAGAATGTTTTTCTAGACTAGCTGAATATTTCTTGACACCCAGAGAAGCTGTCTAGCAGTTAGTATTAAGATGTGCCTCCAGCACACAGAATTTAAGATGAAAAGGGACAATTGCCACATGGTCTGACCTCCTCTACCTCTCACCAGCAACTTCTGAATCAAGTCCGCAGTTTTTGACTTACACTGTATCTCAAAGGCATTCAACCTTGGTTTGAAGTGACTGCAAGAGAGCATCTACCATCTCTATGGGTGTGCTGTTCAGTAGTTGATTACATGGTTAAAATTTACACCTTGCTTACTTGTACTCTCAGCTTCCAGAGACTGGCTTCTGTTGTATCCAACAGACTGAAGAGTTGCCTACTAGAATAAAAATTATTCCTCAGTGAACATGACTAGTGCTCCATGATTGAGTCACAGCTTAACTTTGAGCTTCTCTGTTAGCCATCTTTCTAATTTTTTAAATAAAATCTCATCCTTCTTAAATGTGGGCAGCCTATAACTCCAGTACTCATCTTCCAAATGTCATATAAAGAGACTAATACCCTCTTTGTGTTTCCACCTTCCTATGAAATCGAGTGTGAAGTTTGTTTGGGTACAGCATCACTTCACACAGCTCAGGTACTCCTGCTTTGGTCTGGGTGTAGCACAAGCCTGGCTGAAGGAGATGGGTGTCAGCACAATGTGGTAAAGACAGGGAACATTCTACCAGATGCTGTAGTGCACCTGTGCTCCCCATTTGATAAATCTGTGCCCTGCAGAGTCCCCTGCTTCCACTCTCTGAAGCTGGACCAACACAACAACTGGACCTCACAGAATTTTCATTGATAGAATGTTTTAGGTCCCAGTTAAGCATGTAATGAATGCTATTCATTTCATGTGCTTCAGAGACTGACAGGATAGCCAGGCTCTTTCTGAGCTCCTTGGAAGATCGTACTAATGATTTTGCAGTAATGATCTTCTCAAGACCTATTTCTTTAAAAAGTATTGCAATTCACAGATATCTGTATTTTATTCCTGTAAAACTTGTAACTTTTTCCTCTCCCCTCACCTTTGCACTATTTCTTCTGTTTACACAAACGTGAGAGAGTTCAGTATTTCCAAAAACCAAGACCAAGCTACATCACAATGAAGACTTGAGGTTAATATGTTTGAGATTAAAGCTCAGTAATTTTCCCCTAAGATGTGCACCTACTTCTCTTCTGCACCCTCACTGGCACTCTCTAAAGCTCTCAAGCCCTCTGCAGCTATTTTATAAAACAAGACTCTCAATCAGACTTTCTCATACTGATCCTGTTTTGTACTTACAGATTGTTTGATGCAGTGATGTTCTTTAGGAACTGTTTCTCTCCAGTCTCAATTGCTATGTCTATAAATGAAAGAGAAAAAAGTTCTGCCATTTTCTTTTCAAATTCTCTCTCTACTGTGTGAAAATTTAAGAGCTTCTCTTAACAATTACATAATCTGGCTCCAAATCCAAAAAATCACTTATTCTTAAAGATGCTTTGAAAAGATGCTTTGAATTGACTCTGTTTCTACACATCAGTTAATATGAGACATCCAATAAGGAATATACAAGCCTGGTGCAATATAAAGAATGAACTGTCAGGATTTTGCAATGCATGTGATGATAAAACATACATTTTGTGTCTTCTGAGGTGAGAGATTATATGTATGCATGGTCTGTGCACAGATGGACTTCATAACTTGTCTGTTCATTCGATTATTTTCCTCAATAATACTTCCTCCAACCCAGATGCTCCCTACCATCTTGGCATGCATCACAAATACCTCAAAAATCTTTAAAATACCACCATTTGGAAGAAGGTTTATGTAAAGCTATTGAAAGGATGTCATAATATAACTGAACTGCATTTTAAAGTGCATTTATTTTAATGTCCACTTTTTCTACTCACTGTAAGGTTGAAGTGGAAATTTAAAAATCTGGTTTTTAATGTAGTTTTGTTATCATTTGTATCCTCAGTCATTCTTTCTTCACACAAAGAATTTGGTTTTTATCAGATCCTGATTGATTAAAAAGCTCCCAGTTGGTTATGTAAGAACAGCACATGGAACACATGCCAGGAGCTGCTGGCAGCACATTACTGACTAACAGAGTGAGAGACCTTTCAGACATTTCTGAAGCTCTGTGTAGGATTCTTTATGGGAACTGTAAAATGCATTTTAGGAGTAAGTGCTAACAGACTTCACCAGAGCAGCTGAATTTAAAGGCTTAATCTTTTATTCAAAAGTGTGAGTGAACTCCAAGGAAGGGACAGGAAGAGGTACACAGGAAAAGAAATTCAAATTTACTGTTAAAATTTGAAATTTGAGCTAGAATAGCATGGACCAGAGAGAGTTCTCACCTGCCTTGCCTTACCAGACAGGACTTTCACACCAGATGCATCCATACACAAAAAAATAAGGATTCAGAGGAACTTCTGCAGGACAGGAAATATCCAGGGGAAATTAAAGAAATGCCGTCAGTCAAGCTTTGCTGCTGAAGGAATTGAAAGAGAATTTCACTCAAACTTAGTTTTGCTGCACCCAATACCTGTGTGCAGCATCCTATCTGGAATAATTTTTTTCTCTTTTTTTTCTTTAATCTACATAGTGCCAAATCAACCTTTTTAGAGAACTGCTTGTAAGAGATAAAAATATGTTTCCTTAGTATAAGGCAACTGAATGAAAGAGCTGAAAAGGCTGCATTTGAGGTTAATATATTTTTGGTAAAGTTTTGTAAGCTTAACCTATTTTTTTTAACCTCATAAAGTGGAAGAAATTTGGATTGTAACTAAGGGAAGTAGATTTTCTCCTGAAAACAAGAACATTGCCACCAAAGAAGAGAGATGTGGAAAATAGCGGAGTTATTGCCACAGCTTACTGAAATAAATACTCTTTCAAGTCAAACTCAGTCATATTTGTAGTCAATATTTTAGTGAAGCAACAGTTTGAAGGAGTTTCAGAATCACATTTTTATGTTCCTTTACCCAAGTGAGCATTTTCTTTCCCATTGTTCAAATGAAATTTGCTGACTGCCACCTAAAAATTGCATGCAAATGTTCTGGAGTAATTTTAGGGTTTGACCTTACAGAAAGTCCACACAGACCATGGGACAGAGCCCAGAATTATTACACAGACGTAAGTGCAGTAAAATTTGGGAATGAACAGGGGTTTTGCTTTTTATTCTTAGCAGCTGGATAGACTGCCTGGTCTGCATTTAGTCACTCTTCTCTGTTTTCAGCAGTTTGAGAGGATATTAACTGCACACTGTAGGTCAATCAACTCAAGAATGTTTTTCTACCTGATCCCTTTCAAATCTGCAGGATAATGATTCCTTATATGAAGCATGACCTATTCTGCTTTCAGTTATTCAACCAAATTTTATCAACTTTATTCAATTGTTCAGAAGCAAATCCCTTAAAAATTAAAGTTAATAGAAGCAGTTACCTATCTCTGAATTAGCAAAATAATCCTTCTCATTCTTTGCTGTTGTATCTGCACTTTGCCATTTGGCTGTGCTACACAGACACCCAACCCTTCAGTGCCAGTTTTGACCACAATATAAACTGAATGGAGTCATTGGCCAAAATGCTGTCCATAATTTAATCTTTGAAAATATTTTTAAGTTGCCAAATATTGTTCTTGCCACTGCATTGATCTAAAGCCACGGAGTAATCATAACTGTGTACTCCCTGAGGATGTTCCAGGAAATTATATACTAGAACCAATTTCCTCTCTAATATTGTTGTGGAAATTCAGGTCATGTAGCCACTCACCTCATTGTCTGAAATTCTGAAATCTCCACAGCAGAAACATATCATGTGTACATGGCAACAACACTGCTACTTCATGCTGATTCCTCTAATGTACATGAGTTAAACCCACCTTATTTTTCATAGAAATTATTGTATTAGCTAAGCACAACAGCATCCACAATTTTACGTCTTTTCCCCGTTGGCCCTGTGGTAGAATATTGTGATAGAGAAAATACAAAACATGGCAGATATAGGTACACTTATTTTTACCTATTGACTCTTTGTAAAACTTTCATGTGTACAAACTTATTTTCAGTATGCTTTATAAAAACAAAAATGAATATCAGTTTCAAAAAATCCTGGGAGTCTTGCCAAAAATCTGCTGTGAATAGAAACACACAGAAAAGAAAGACAGGACTCTTAGACATTATAAAGTAGATATTAAATAGCTGAGAATGTTTTGTGATTTATAAAATATGAGATTTACTAAGTCACTGTCGTGCATAATCTTCTTAAGATGGACAGACATTGCAGCTTCATGATGAAGCATGAAGAGTACAGGACACTTCAGAACTGGGCTTGGTAAAGAGCCTTCCATTTAATTAGCAGTTTCTCTGGTACCATCCAAGACAACAAGACATGTTACCAAAATTACTGCTGTCTATCATTCAATCACTCATTTT
Source organism: Corvus brachyrhynchos (assembly GCF_000691975.1). Taxonomy (NCBI): domain Eukaryota; kingdom Metazoa; phylum Chordata; class Aves; order Passeriformes; family Corvidae; genus Corvus; species Corvus brachyrhynchos. The sequence continues at coordinate 11,451,490 of NW_008239324.1, forward strand.
GGGATTATTTCTCCAGGATATGAAGAAAAAAACACAATCCTGAATGCATGTCAAAATGGACTACAAATTAAGAGATGAAGAAACAACCTTCATTTCCCCACACCTCTGCATAAATCTTAACATTTTACTCCACTTCGTTCTCACAGTCATTTACTTTCATGGCCTCTTTCACCAGAGAGAAACAATCTCTACTGATTTAGGTAGTCACCTCTGGAAAACATTAATACTAAGAGTGTGAAAACATGTCAAGCATTCCTTTTCACATAAGGAATTTTTTCCTAAATTATGGAAATGCAGAACAGGAGAAATAAAAATGCTGGGTTTTTCATGTTTGTTTATGTGCTATTTAGGAAGGCAGGAGCACATTTTCTGTCAGTTGCATTCTAGAAAGCCCAGAGCAGGTTAAATGGCTGTGCCATGCACATTCCAGAGGAATCTGTGCCACAGCTGCAAGAGGCAGAGCAGTGAAAACTCTCACCCAGCACTGCCTGCTCTGCAGCTGCCACACACTGACTGGCTACTGATAACCAAGACTCCATTGCTAAATAAAAATGTCTAATAATGGACTTCTGGTTATCTTTCTTTTAACTTAGACACAGATTAATATCTCTTTTTGCTACCTAACTCTTGTTTGTTGGTTGGGGGTTTTTTTACAAAATGTTTAGAATTTATATTTGAATATTTTAGAAGTAGTTTCCACATAGAAACAGATGGAAAGCCTGACTGCTTTACTGCAAATGCAGGGAGTATTCTCTTTAGCCTCATCTGTTTCAACATAAATATTTATAAATAATACCTATACTAGATTAATAAATATAGTTCTAATATGAATCAAAATGTCCAACAGTAGGTGGCACATGTATTATGTGCAGTGTGAGTATTTCACCATCTTTCTTTCTCATTTAATCCCACAGTGGGTTTAAAAACATTTACAGCACAATTGGTGAAAAGCAAATACTTGACATAATTTAAGGGGATAATTATTTTTAGTTCTAAATTGCCACATTTAAGAAGAACAGAAGAAACAGCAAGCAAGCTTTTCAGGAAATACTAGGTTATATACAATTATCTGGCAAAACATGGTGACAGTAGATACATTACAAATGCATAATTTAAAAATTAACAGAACCTACATGTTTTGATTCTTTCTAGCCTCATTTTTTGTTAGATCAGCTATTTCAAATAGGTAGCTGTGCTAGGCTGATGATTATAATCTCAGCCTCCATGATTTTAAGTGGAATAGAATCTTCACATGGCAACAAAAATGAGGCCAGAAATAAAAACTAATAAAACCAGGTCCTATGAACACGAACAGGAAAAAAAAAAAAGAAAAAGAAACCAGACTTTTCCTGTTTTATTTGGGAAATTGAGGTCTTAGGATATTCAAATATCTTTTGGCATCAGAACCTGTCTCACCAATAAAGAGCTCACATTTATTTATTGCATACTCAGTATTCCACCTGTTGCATCAAGGGCTTTGCTCAAATGTGCTTCTGATGTCCCATGAAAAATAAATGGTTTCAGAAATGCTGGACTTCTAGGTTTCAGGTGCACTTTATCACATAAAACTTGGAAGAAAAAGGTAAGAGGCAGAATTTCTTGTCTGACGTTATGTTTCTAATGCTAGAATTGTGAGAGTTCTTTACACTTTTCTTTGGAATGGTGATTTAGTGACAATAATCTAAGACAGGTTTCTTGAATATTTGAAAATCTGTTAATTATGTGAAAATTATAACACTTCAAAATAAACAGCATAAATAGAGAAAAAGTAAACAGTACAGGCATTAATAACCTTTTTCCTATCCTACCATCATTTACATGTTCTAATGTAAATTAAAGTCAATTTTGCAATAAAAATACCAACTCCAGTGCCATAGGTGGTATGAAACATATAACCACAGAATAGCTGAGTTTGGAAGGGCTTCCTGGAACCATCTAGTCCAAACCTCCAGCTCAAAGCAGGGTCAGCTAGAGGAGGATGCAGCATCCATTTGGGGTTTGAATATCTCCAAGGATGGAGACTCTGCAACCTCTCTGTACAAACTAGTCCAGTGTTTGATCAACCCACAGTTGGTTTTTTCTTTTTTCCTTCTGCTTAAAAAGAATGTCTGCTTTTTTCAGTTTTGCCTGCTGCCTCTCCTCCTTTCACATATCTTCTTCCTTGTATTGTCGTATAAAGTGTTATACATATTAATAACATCTCCCCAAGCCTTCTCTTTTCCAGCGCCTCTCCTCTTGTGTGAGGTGCTCCAAACCCTTTAACAACCTTGAGTCCCTTTGCCAGACTCAGTCCATATGTCCATGCCTGCCTTGTACCACTGACTCCAGAACTAGGACACAGAACTCCAGATGTGCTCCCACCAGTGCCAAGTAGAGGGGAAGGGTCACTTCCCTTGAGCCAATAGGAGCTCTCCTATCAGAGCCAATCTTCCTAATAAAACCTTCCTGTGACATGAAATCAAGGTGAGCAAGATAAAAATCTGTGGAGTATTGAATGCTCTCCCATCTCCCAGTTAGCAGCTATTTTTCCTCCCTGAAATGATGAACAAAATATCCCTGCAGAAAAAACAGACTCACAGTTATGAGAGGGTGGAAGGCTGGAAGTCAGAAACGACTTGGAAACCGGAATTTCTTCTGTCCCTGCTTGTTTACAGCTCAAATTCCCCCAGCACTCAGCATTTCACAGAAAAGAGACAGAAAATACTGTTACAGAAAACACACAGCAAATGCAAGGAATGCTGCTAGCTGTAGCATTTCACTGATTTTTTTTTTAAGTTGTGAAGTTGTATTTTAAATTCATGTTAATCCATGCTACCAGTTTAGCTTTAATGATTTAATAAGAAAACAGAACTGTGAGGATACTGGCAATTTAACTGAACATACAAGACCAGGTGATACTCCTTCAGGATTTTTTCAGTAGGAAACAAAGACCATCAGTCCTTTTTACAACACTAAATGCGGTTTAGAGTAAGAGTTGTAAAGCTCAGAAAATATCCACTAGTCAAGTAAAATGATGAATGTCCAGCACAAATTGTCTCTTCCATTGTGAGAATTCCAAGAGTAGAAAGTATAATCAGGTAGGGGTTTTTTCCCTTCCCAGTGATGATAAGGTTTAAAGTATAACATTCCTTCAATATGCTCTAAACTACTCAAGGACCAAGTTCCAGGGCCAGCAGCCTTTGCACTGGGCAGTAAGCTGAGCTTTGAGCAGAATAATTCTCAGGTCTTGTGCTATAATCGCCATCTCCAAACCAGAAATTTGCTGCAGAAATGTTATCAGTGGTTTCAATATAGCTCAACAAATCTCTTTCAAGGAGAAAGAATGATGTGACTTGAACATGAATACAGCAGTCTGAGACACACAATTGGCTGCTAGACCATTACCATAACAATTATAAATGGCACAACATTAACTAGGAGGTAATGTCTGGATATGTGCTCTGAGTCACCAACACTAGATCTCCTTCAATAAATATTTAATATTTTAATTTTAGTTATGATTTACTATTTGATTTAATATTTAATTAACATAATTAATATTTATGAAGACTGGAAAGAGTTGTATTGTGCCTTGATCAAATATGCAGGTGATCTAAAACTCTGTGGAGGAAAAGGATTTGGCACTTGATGCAACAGAATTATGGTGACAGGGAAGCACCAGGAACCAGTTATGGAACAGTGGGATTTCTGCAGTGTTTGTAAATCTAGGTGTGTGTACATGTAGATCATTATGAACTCCCTGTTTGTATACATATACACACACCTACATACCTATATGCATACTCAATTTAACTGTTGAAATACAGCTGTGGCACAAGCTGGCCCTAATTACAGTTTAGAGACTCTTGAGCAGAGAATTCTGCCTTATTAAATGAGGTAATATAAGCCAAATAAAAAGACTGGGGGCTTAATTCCAAAGCACTACTGGGGAAAAAATCTCACTGATCCCAGTTAGAATCTACACAATCCAGATACTGAAGGGATGCTTTTAGGCATGGTATGGGTGGTGCAAAACACAGAAAGGTAAGAGAGACAAGAAATAAGGACATCCTAACTGAGCAGTAAGACAAAAAAGGATGTAACTTTTTTTTTTTTGCCCATTAAGTATCAAATAACAAAATGTAAAGATTGACTAAACATGGAAGAAACAAAAACCAGACTTCTCAGAATTTTCAGACTTCAGGCAGAGGCCTGATGAGTGTCTAGAACAAAACCAGACTAAAATATAAGTAATACTTGTTTGTTCTCAACCTAGACCTCAGAAAACTAAAACAACCTAACCACTGGGAGTGAATAAGGATCTTGTATCACAGTAACAATAGGAATAACAATACCAAGCAAGCAACCATTTATATAACACAGCTAATATACATATATATACATACATATATATGTATGTAAGTATGTACACATGTACTGCAAAATGGGCATATAGAGATTTATGGTACAACTGCACAAATGGTGTAGAGGAAAACATCTGTAAGCAGTAAAATCTGCACAAAAGACAAAGCATGTAGAGCAGGCAGGAAAGATGTCCAGGGAAACCAAATTTATCCTGCAGAAAAAGCAGAAAGTGTCTCATAAAACCGAAGCGATCCTGCAGAATAAGCAAGAAATATGCCTGGCAAAAACCAGAATTCCAAGACAACAAAGTAAAAAGAACTATGACAAGATGGTGTGGGAAGCATAAAGCACTAAGGAAAGAGGAACAGTGGGGGGGAAAACAGCAGCCTTCAGTTCCAGCTTTTCTTGCTGAAGAGCTCTCACCTCTGAGCACCCTGATTTCTGCAAGTGAGAGCATTGAGGACTATCAGTGCTGACCATATGGGATCGGGCCATGGGCTTTCTTACACTGGTATTTTATAGGAAACTTAAGGAGTCATACTTTGAACATGTGTTGATAACGACTGACAGCAATTAAGGACTAACCACTGGCCCTGTGTATTGTATTGTTACTGGATATCAATGTAATAAAATGTTGCTTTGAAATTGGTCTTATTTATTGGCTCTCTATAAACATTCCCATTACTGTGGCTTCTAATTGCCTAATACATGCAAAGATGCAACGTATACACACACACATGTATATATTATGTTGGAACATTTTACATATTTATCTCCAAATATAACATTTTGTCATGACTGGAAAAAATCTCAGGGAGTTTGTCACCAGGTTTAAATAGTTACTTTAAAGTTTTTAAAGCTAATTATAAAGTTTTTTCAATTTTTGCTCCAAAGAATAATCTGAACAAGGACAAGAAACTCTGAAAATGGAATATTGACAAAATGACTAATTCAGCACCATGTAAGGCAGATGGACAAGTAAGTAAGAGCTCTGTTCATCAGAAATATGATCCTAGTTTTAAAATTATGATTTCCATCCCCACCATAGCAAACTAAGTTGCATATGTAACTGAAGAATCAAATGCAGAAACACACAGAACAGATGAAATGTCATTAGCTACAATATTATGAAATAGTGTCTTACTTCAGTTTGCTTTTTTTCTAAGTGGATCAGTGTGTTTCCAAGATAATGTTTAGTCCCAACCTGAGCTGAGTTAAACTCACAGAATATGGCATTTCTGCCTTGTTGAAAGGTAACAGGAGCAGATGTCATAATGCCCCGCCCATGTTCTGCAGCAGTATGAGGAGGACACAGGTTATATGTAGCAAATGCCAGTTTTCTTCAAAAAGGGGAGTTTCTGTTGGCTCAGAGACAGAGCAGGCAGTATCCACTGGAAGGAGGGGCTTTGTTCATAGCCCCTGAGTGTGACCTTACCTTACCATTAATTAGTCAGTGGTGTATTCAGGCTGTTTGTCATGCTCCTAAAAAATGCATATTAATCCCTGTCTGGACGTGTCAAAATATCTTTATATGCTTCAGAACACACACATTTCTACAGTTAACATTTTTAAGGTCAGTCTGACAACCATAAAAGGAACTTGGTGAATGCTGAATAATACCTTCTGTTTTCCCTTGAGTTAGCTGTTAATCCAATGGATTAATCTCATCTGCTACATATTATTGGCTTTCACCTTTAGTGATGAAAGGATATAGTCATAGCTGTTAGCTGCAAGAGTTTTGTGTTGGTCCCATTGTCTAACTTATTCTTAGAAAATAAAAAAGAGATGGGAAGAACATAATGTATTTAACACATAAAGGACAAGTAGAAGTTGTGTATAATATTGTACAGAAAAAGAGAAACAAACATAAAAGTAAAAAAGGTTTGCTTCAATCCTCCTCAAATACTATACAATAAGATCTAGTCTCTACCTATAATGAAAAAGGCTCTGAAAAATTCCACTCCACACTCATCAATTTGCATGTCTCACCAGCCAAATAGCATATGGTCCTAACTAAAATCCATCAGAAGCTGCAAATGTTTTTTGTGCAACCTGAATCTGATCCAAAAGTCCTGCTCATGATTGGCATGAATACTTAGGAATACTGTAATATTTATTTATAACCTTAAATTCATGTTCGTAGCACTGCAGGGTCAGATGCTCAGAATTTTATAGTATCAAGTCCAAAGCTGTTTCTAGCGCTAGAAGCAGACATTCATTTCAGTATTAGCACTCTGTGACTTCACTCTCAGGCTTGGGGAAAAAAAATAAATTATTTCATCTACCATCTTGGGTTAAGACAATTTAAGAGGCAGACACTCCAAAATAGGCTAGATCCCCTTTTAGTCTTATCCACTCCCTTTTCACCAATATGGAGAGATGAATGTGAGTAGATATAAGTGAAAAATAACTGTTAACTAAAAAAAAAAAAAAAACCGAAACAGAACAGCAACAGGCAAAAAATAACTCATAATAAGTAGTTATAAAGTTTCTGAAATCTGCTGGACTCCCCAGAATCAAGGAGGAACAAAAATGGCGGGAAAAGTCCTCCCCAAGATGGCGCCCATGTGTGGGGAGAGAGAGGGAAAATGGCGGACAAACCCCACTGGGCTCAACCTTTCCCTGGAACACAAAACCGGGAAGGCAGGCGCTTGTGAAGCAGCTCTGGCAGCAGATGGGAATTGCTGGTATTGCCTGGGAGCTGCAGCCCCTCGGTGTGAGCCTCCCTGCATCCCCTCAGTGCCCATGGTGGAGTCAGAGTGCGTGGGGTCAGAGCTGACACTTGCTGCCTCCTTCTGCCATGCACTGACTCCACTGCTGTTGGTGCGGACGTTCCTGAGCCACTGGGGTGTTGAGGGGGGAAGAAATGGTCTCCCCAAGCACTGAAAACAGCCCCAGCTGGTTATGGCCCCACACTGGCTACAGGCCTTGTGAAATTCCCCCTGAAACAGCTTGGATTGGGAAATGCAGCTTCTCGGGTTGCTGCTGTTGCCACTCAAAACCGGTCCAAACCAAGCCCCTCTGAGAGAGAAGCAGGAGAAGTGTGTGCCTTGTGCTGCCCCAGCTCTGCCGGCACAACAAGGGAAAAGTGGGAGAGCGCAGCCTCAGGGCCTTAAAGAGCATAATAAATTCATTTTGTGATATGTGGGTCTGTGAAAATCTGCTCTGTATGTTACTTCTAAAGATGTCTTCAAATAAACTGGTTGACAGTACAAGAAATGAATTTTATTTCTTAATTTGTTTCCTACAGAAGTGGAGGAAATAAATACCATTTGGGTATTGGAAAAAAAATCCATCACGTATTTCACTTTTGAAACAAGGGAAATGTATTTATTTACAGATTCTAACATATTTGAAAAGTACAGCTTGCAAACACTGAACCAAAACAAAGGTTTAATTGAGCAAAGTAGTATGGACATTACAAAGAACAAGACTTTTAGTGGATTTCATAGCACATTTAGTTAGCATTACTTCTGCTACTTTAACAGCTCTACTTTCTATTTATGAACAATTTTACTAACATTCTTATATTCTATACTTAAAATGAAAAATTCTTAAACATCTGAAATACAATCTGGTTTTGGAAAGGTAAAATATACAGTCTAAGAATGAATACTACTCTATTCCCTAGATGCAGCCCTGTGTATATTTAGTTAGCATTACATTTGTTGCTTTAATAGCTCTACTTCCTATTTATGAAAAATTTTATCAATATTATTATACTCTATACTTAAAATGAAAAATTCTTAAATATCTAAAATACAATCAACTTTTAGGAAGGTAAAAACATACAGTCTAAGAACGAATACTAATGTATTCCCTGGATGCAGCTCTGTCCAGAAGTTTTTTGTGGGAAGGGCTTGGCAGATGCATTAATCATGCCTTTCATCCCGTCCTCCTCTAAATTCTGCATGTCCTTCCACTCATGACGTTGATCCAGAGGCTTGATTTGATCCAGCTTGTCACAGTAGTCTGCTATGCCACGCATCCTCTTCCTCCTCCTCCTCCTCCTCCTCTTCCTACTAGGCTCTGCTGGAGTTTCTCCACAGGCTGAGCTGTCATAGCTGGAGCTGCCCTGCCTGGGCAGCCAGTAGAAGCCAAAGCACACAAGCAGCATCTCCGCAAAGGCCCAGAACCACCAGTGCTGGCAGGCCGAGAGCAACAGGCTCCCCTGGGTGATTCCAGGCAACTCCTGGCTCCTCTGCTCCATCTCCAGCAGCCAGGCCATCTCCTGGCTGTGCTGCTCCTCGTGCTGGTGCAGGAGCTCCTCGGGGACCTCTGCGGTCTGGTCATCTGCCCGCAGTGCGAACTGGAGAACACCCAGCACCACCAGGATTTGGGTGAAAGTTCCACCCATGGTCTGGAAGAGGAGAGACAGAAGGGGCTCAGCAGGGCTGGGTGGGAGACGGCTCCTGGGGTAGTGGGGCAGGACATGCAGGGCCCTGGGAACGGGTGGGAGAGGGAGCTCAAGGCGCAGGTCAGTGAGCACTGCAGGAATGAGGCCACATGCCTGCAGCCCTGGGGTGGCACCTGCTCTGCCCTAGGTGGGCCACAGCCCCTGCACCCTCACCCCAGCCCCAACCCCCCACAGCAGCCGGTCCTTCTGCCCCAGCCCTTGTCCAGCAGAGCCTTCCTCCTACCTGCTGCACTCACTGCTGCCTCGAGACGCACTGAGGTGTCAACCCTACCGGCCCTGTGCTCCTGGGGTGCCCGGTGACAGCGTTCCATGGCTTGCCCTCCGTGATGTCACTGGCCATGGAGCCCAACGGCAGAGCCCTGGCCATGGCCGTTGTACCTGACTCTGCACCCCCACAGCAGGCAAGGCACAGAGCATATGAAATCAGCCATCCACCTACCGTGAGAGTCTTGGAAGCACCTTTTAGTGCTCCTATTACTGCTGTCTCTAACAACTCCTAAGATGCAGGATAAAATCCCAAGAAAATTCCAGAACATACAGCAGAACTTATTGTGAAAAAAATCACTTCATATTGCAGTAGTTCTACTTCTGTAGGTTTTAGAAGCATATATATATATGTATATGCACACATATCTCTTAGGAATATGTAATATATTTTATAAATATATAAATATATATGCATATTCCCAATCAAGCAGTTATTAGCATGCAGCTCTTAAAATAAACAAGCCTTTTTTATTTTTAAAGCTTTTTCCTCACGTACCTTCACTTGCATACAGCAATGATTATAAAAAGGGAAGCTCGACTGTTTCTTAGTGAGCAACAGTGTAATGTAAGAAAGTAAAATGTAATAGAAGTCACAGGAACAAATGAATATTCAGGGATTAAACTGGGAGTGTATATTCTTGGAAAAATAAGCATAAAAAGAGGTATCACAAATACCACTTTTAAAAGTGTGGCACGCGGTTTGTAACATTTCTACTTTGTAACACTCATGTTCAATTATCTTTGTTTATGTTCATTATTTGTCAGATATTTTAGTATTAAGGAAATATTTTAACAAGACTTTTACAGCTTGATTACAGATGAAGATGGCTAAATTCACAACTGAATTTCAATGAGCAGGAATTTCATTAACTGATAAGTGTACCCAAATAAAGAATGAGATTTTAACATACATTAAATTGATTACAATGTACTATTGGGAAACAGCTTTTGAAACAACCACCTAAGACATAGAATTGTGATTCAAATAGTGAACACAATTGTAATTTTGCGGTTTTTTCCAATATCAGTTCACAGAAACAAGATGAATTAATGTATTTTCTGAAACATTTTATAAAGAAGGATCTTTATACATTCTTCTTCTGAGGTCTCTCTCATGATAAAAGGCAAAGAGAACAAAACATCAGAAATTATCTCAAGAGAGTAGTATTTTTTGCTCCATCCCAGTGGAACAAAAGTCCTCTGTAATAGATCTGGAGATTCAGGCACTACAGATTTCTTTTCACAGTTCCATTCCTCTGAATTTTGTTTTCCTAAATCACTGGGTGCTTTTTACAATCGTGTTACAGTTTTGTTCCTAACAAAAATGAAACCAAACAAAACCTAAAAAGAAAATCAAGCCAAAACATCGATCTCAGTTTTGCTAATGCTTTTTCATGTTTTTCCCTGTTATCTAGTACTTGATTTACATCCAGTTCAAATGTTCCAAACTCATCATACTCATAGTTCCAACCATTTTAAAATCCAGACTCTGTTTTAACAACCATGACAGACAATGAAATGATAAACAGTCTCAAGATCACATGATTCTTCAGAGACTTTTAATTTTGTAACTCTGATCTTGGAGCATGCTAAATGTCACACGTGCTGGCCAAACATATAAATTTTTGTACCATTATTTTCTCTCTGATTTTCAGATACTTGCAAAAACCCCAGACCTGCTTCTTTTCCTTATTCTAGTCAAGTGACTGACAGTCCCTTACTAATTCTACTCACAACCTCTTTGCTGTTAAAGATATCTAGACCTTTAGGAAAAACTCAAGTGTTTCTTTAAGTCACACATATTTAACTCAATCTTTTCTCATAAATTAGTCCCTTACTCTCCAAGTAACTTTTCATGCAGTTTTCTAAACTCACTCCAATTTCCCTAATAACCATCAATCTTGAAATGCTGATAGATAAGGAGAAACAGTCTTACTGGAAATGTAGAACTGGCTACCATGCCCAGGTTGGCTTAAGATAACTTGCAAGGGTAACAGTGTTTGAAAATGGGATGAAAAGGGCAAATAATTCACTTGATAAATCTGTAACCCCATTGTCAAGGTAAACTGGCCTATTACAGGAATCAAATCCTGTGCATTGTATATACTAAGCAAAAGCTAATGTCAAGTCAATAACTTGTTGGGTTTTAAGTGCTCAAAATTTCAGAGTGCTTCTTGTCTAAAATGTAAGCTAGAAAGTGTAACAATTTATTTCTTCTCATACAAATCTATAATTTTAAAACTATAGAGAATACCACAGGTCTCACAGTAGGAAACAGCTGCAATTTTACAAAGAACACATAAAAGCAAGATGCAGGACTGAATTTTAGTCATGTATCTGTATGGTTCAGAGCACACATACTACAATTAACAAAAATGCATGAAATTTTACAGATGGTGAAAAATAAGAAATACTGAACTCTTACTTTCAGATACAATTATGTGGTCTATATGCAGCCTGGAGTTAAGTACGGAAATTCTTCCTCATGGAGCTAAAACTGAAATAAGTATTACAATTCATACCAAAATGCAAGCAATTATAGTGGCATTAAGAAAAAGGGAGAAAGAATAAAAAAGACTAGGTTTTAAATTGCTTATAACTTTTTAAGTGAAGAGAACCCAAAATTGTATTGTAGGAGCAATCTTATTGTAGCAAATTTATTAATAAAATTAACCCTAAGAAGAAAAGGCTTTAAATACAGCCACCTACTTTGTGTCTCAGGATTTCTTTTATACACTTAAAGTTTCTTTAAAAATTCTGCAGAGCAGCACATATTCAGTTGCACCCAAGTCTGTTTTGGACATGATGGTGTGTAGCCTGTCAGAGTCCTTCCATGGCAGGAGGCCTAAGAACTCAACATGCCCTTTGTTGTACCCATGTGCTCTCCTACGCACGATCACCTTTGGGATATACTTTCCTTATAGTGGTGGATTTGCCTCTAATAACCTCAAACAAACTATGCAGCATCTACACCTTTTCGAGGTACTACTGCTTTTAAAGACCTCTATGTTTTACTTTACTCTTTTATTATTTTTCTTCTACTCCTGCTAATAAAGTTACATCACATCCTGTCAGATTAGGAAATCAAGCTGGTAAAACAATGAAATAGAGAGAGGTTCACTGAGGATTTTCATAAAGAAAACTCTCGTTAACAGGCTCAGGAGAATGATTGTATTCCCTTCTGCCATTTCAGTGTGGTGACTGCCTGAGAGTCATTTATAGTCCATTAACAAGGGCCAGTGTCTCAGCTGGGGTGGACTGAAGTGAATGAAGCAATATGATATTATAGCTGCTAAGCATCTGTTACTGAATGTTACAGTCAGTTATTTCCAAATGGTGAATTAAGTACAGAATATTGCCTTTTTTTCTCTCATCATGCATTTAAGAGCAAACATTCCCAAATGTTTTGAAATTAGGCATAATTTTTTTTAAAGTGACTAATCCCTGATCTGCATTACGGGATTCAAAATGCAAATGACAAATTATACTATGACTGATTAAACTAATCCAGATACTCTAGAGGCATGCATTGCAAATTATATAGCTGTTCCTAATAATCAGAGCAAATGCTAATGTGATCAGTCACAAAAGTGATACAATCAGAGCACCCTGGTACACAGCTACTTTGTTCCCCTTAAGATATCATCCTTCTCTTGCAAAAAACTTGGAATGAGAATGACCCACTTCCAAACTGCACAAGAGGAGACATCTATATGCCAGGTTATAATAGATCAGTTATTCCCTGACCTGACCTGTGCTGAGAAAGGTCTTATCTCTTCCTTGGCTGGAAATGTAGCTGCCAGAAGGATATGCTGGCCCTTTTCCATAGGAAACAAAACTCAGCCTCCCAGTTTCCTGATGTCAGTTTGGAGGTGGCGTTTGGCACTCCAAGGCCCCCCCATTCCTGGCCACATGTTGGAAAGCTTATTTTGGAACAAGGCATAAAAGCAGCCCTTAAATAAAAATTAAAATTAAATAAAAACAGTACAATTGGCAATGCATCAACTACAGGAGGTAAATAGTGGTCTTTTTCTTTCACTTATGAATGCTGTGGTATAAAATATGGATATTTTTACAAAATAGTAACAATTCCTCAAACAATATATGCCACTAAGTATAGGAGGGACACCACTTTTCTTTTAGAAATAGAGCAGAAAAGAAACAATACATACAGATTGTTGTAGTGAAGAAGAGGGAGTAGCAGGTAAATACAAAGTATTTAAGTTTTCAAGGGAAGAGAGATTTTTGTGACAAATCCACTATATGAAGATCAGTAACAAGGTAATATTAACATGAAAACCTCATTTTAACTTCACATTTAGCACCTGTTGAAATGAACAGAGCTTATGAGTTCTGTCAGTCTCATCTCAAGAAAAGACCAACCTACATGGCTTCACATTTGTTTGTTTTGATTTTGAGTATTTTTCATGGCCTTTGTTTGTTTGCAAAGAGCAAGTGCCTTTCAGAACGTAAAAGAATTGTCCATAAAAAACAATTAGCTGATGTACAAATGTCCAAGTGCCCAACTGTTTTGAGAGGTAAATCATTAAATAAAAAGAACATTTCTTTTTTTTTTTTTTTTTTTTTTTTTTTTGGCAAGCTAACTAATTATCTTGGATCAGCAAGGTAACATAAGGACTCTAAACAAGAGCAAATATTTAGCAGCTACATCACCTGTGTGTGTTCTGCCCACAGATCATTCCAGAACAGTTTAAACAAAAGCTTAATCTGTCTGTCTCCACTGACAACTGATTTCTTTGAACTTGTACACTAGCTTGACCTGACTCCTGTTTTTGCCCCAACACAATCCTGGATTCTGATATTCCTACAGTTTCAATAAACAGGCAGAAGCATACTTCCACTTCATCTCCTCCCATGGCAAAAAAATCCTTACAGGTCTTTATGAAATCAAAATAATTTTAATATTCAATTAATGACGCAGGCTGTGGGATTCAGTTTAGCTATTTAAAGGCCATATTATGCAATTCCTTGACTAATTGTAGTTTATGGAGTATTTAGTAATCCATGAAATCTCTAGATTTCTTCCTCCTGAACTTGTCCAATCTGCCTTTGCAACTATGTAGAGCACAGACAGTAAATTCTAGAGATTTACTGCCTATGCTATAAAGAACCCATCACCTTTGGCTCAGAATGCTTTCTTTTGGGCATCCCAATTATCACTGATCATCTAATTCCTACCCATCTTCTTGAGTTTGCTCTCATCTTTTCAGATCTCAATTACATCATCCCATAGCAATTTTCTTTATAGCTTGAAGGTTCATTTCAAGATGACAAATAACTTTTTAATCTATAAAAATTCTGTCCTGCCAGTTCAATTCAGAAAAATAGAAAAGGGGGAGGCATAGGGGGAAATGGATTTATAACTACTTTTCCATGGAACAAAATTTGGCTTTTGCATTTCTTCCTATTGACATTTTGTTTTGTCAAGGATGAGAAGGGGGAAAATGGAATATCAATGCAGTTCTGTACGCAGACCTCCTCATCATTCTAAGTAAGTACATATAATTTATTATAATTTGTTAGTCAGTCAATGACTGCTACCAAATGGAAGGAGTACTTACCATACAGCAGCATTTAGCAAAGACTCTCTGTATGAGTAAGTACATTTGACAAAAAGTTCCTGTGTAATAACTAATACAAAGGCACTTTTACGTGGTTATTGTGCTAAAATATGTTTAATATTGGCTGACATTAGCACAAAAACAACCACATCTAGTTCTACAAGGATTTTGTATTGCAGCTCCTGTAAACCCCCTGGAGCACTTCATCCAGCTCCTGGCTCCTTAGCACAAGGGAGTCATGGGCCTGTTGGAACTGGTCCAGAACAGGGTCAAAAAAAGTTCTGAGGGATGGAACACCTCTCCTATGGGGAAGAATTGAGAAAACTAGGGCCTGGAGAAGAGAATGCTCCAGGGAGACTTTACCCTGGTCTTGCAGGACTTGAAGGGGGCCTATAAGAAAGATGGGAACAGACATTTTAGCATTACCTGTTGCCACAGGACATGGGGCAATGGTATCAAACTAAAGGAGAATAAATGTAAGGAAGATTTTTTTTTTATAATGAGGATTGTAGAACACTGGCACAGGTTGTCCAGGGAGGTGGTAGATGCCTCATCCCTTGAAACATTCAAGGTCAAGTTGGGTGGAGCTCTGAGCAATCTGACCTAGTTGAAGATGTCCCTACTCATTCCAGAAGGGCTGGACTAGATGAGCTTTAAAGATCCCTTCCAACCCTAAACTATTCTACGATTCTATGTAACTTGACAAATGCATAGGGGACACATGAAACTAAAGATATTATTTCTAGAGGAAGAGGTGTAGCAACAAGACATACATCACAGCCGTCTGAACCTGGTTGCAATAACATAGAACTGAAATATACCTTTAAAAACTCAAGAGAAATATCCTCTGTAACTTAAATGTATGTGGCGTGTGAAAAAACTTCACCCTGTTTAGGGGAGGAAACGCTAGAAATTTCAAAGCTATCCAGAAACCTAAACTAAAAGTCTGAAGAAAAAATAACAGTTACATCAAATGAAAAGTTAGATATTTAAAGAAAAGAGTGTGATTTGGGTCAAAATGCAGGTTTTATATGGTGAAACTAAGCACTATCAAAATTATTATAAATGTCTCATAACTCAGTGCAATAAAAATATGGTATCTGTGTGACATGAGAGACTTGTATAAAACCTATAGATCCAATGGATTTACAACATAGAGTAAAAGGATTTACTATGAAAGACGTCCTAAAATTGCTTTATATACCAGTCTTCCTCAGACCCATCTTCCAATTTAAAGAAAATAAAAGCAGTGTAAAAAAGGTGTCTTCTATTTCAGCCCCCCCAATCTATGTCCACTATTGTCTATCATTGTGTCAGTGAAGACTGAAATCATGTTCTGTTTCTGTGTTCTTTAAAGGAAAACTACAGCATTTTGGATAACAAAAACTGTTGTGCTGGGAAGTACTTTTTTCTCCTAGTCTATGGAAGGAGTATGGTGATACTTAGTATGATCATACTAAGTATCATTAAAGGGTCATTATATGTACTTACTTAGTATGATCATACTAAGTATCATTAAAGGGTTTATTTTTTCTAAAGGCAACATTAAAGATTCCTTTTATGTTACTCGATAATTTATTTTAGGAGGTAAAGCAGCTACGTTGTTCTTTACAGTTAGTAGAAAATATCTATTTAATGTTTATCCAGACTTCCTTAACAATTGAAGGAGAAAACCAGCAACCTGAGATTTGTCCCACCCTGAGATGAAATGCCTGAAACATGGAACTACTGACTGTAAAGACAGCTTAGAGAACAGGCTTGGCTGCAGACATCTACATTATAGATACCTGAAGCAGTTATAAGAATTTCAGCCTTTTACATCAGGTTTTCTATTATAATACAAAAAGTACTACCTATAAAAGCTCTTACTCAGTTACTCATTTTATGAAGCTAATCTTCATAAAATGTCTAAAAGTCTCTAACAAGGTATCTCAGTGAAGCTATCACTCTGTGTAACCTAAGTCTGTAACAGCCTCTCTAATCTGCTTTCCCTTATGTTGCTGCTATTTGTGTACAAGGCATAGAGCTAAGTGGAGTAGTAGATTTTGCTATGAAATCATCAAATCCTTGATATCCTGACTCATGCTTTTCTTTTTTTTTTTCCTTACTTATGAAAACAACAGGAAGACTTTCAGACTTGAAGAAATTTATTTTCCTTTCAAAAGCATTACTTACATATGGTGCTTTATAAATGCTGATATTGTAAAAGCTATAATAAAATTGTTTGCTTCTCCTGTAATTTTTCAAACTCTACCATCTGATTCTGTTCTTTCCCATTATCCACAGATTTTACAGAATCCAATGAGTTTCTCTGATACAATTCCCACTGGCAGCCTAATGAACCATTTCTGCTAATAATACACATGAATTGGATGTGAGCCTTCCATCTCAATCTGAGATTTTTTTGCAGCACTGTGAAATCTTTTTTATTCTAGTCAAAATAGCTCTTGTTTTTCTTTTTCTGCTAATTGCAGTTGCTATCACAGATACTGGTTTGGGGTTTTTTTTATTCTGTTTAAGTAAGTTGATGTACTATTCCTTCAAGATATTTTTAGGGGTTTGAATTGTCCTTTTTCTTTGACCTTCAGAAATTTACTGTGCATGCTTTTGATTTTTAGCCTGAATCTTCAATTCTTTTGTAAAGGCTTATCAGAAGCTGAGAACTGTAGAATCATCTTATATAGTGAGCACATTCAGCCTGGCAAGCTGTCAATTATTCTCTGCTTTTTGTATAAAGGGCTCTGGTTAAACCATTTTTTTCTGAAGGTAGTTAAGTCTCTTCATGTGTGCAGAATGTGATTACAGAGGTTGGTGTCCAGCACTGCTGCCTGTTCACCTGGAGTCCTGCAGCCATCCACAAAGATCCAGAAACAGGCCGGGTTAGAAGAGATGGCAGACTGAAGTGGCTGGAAATTCACTGCTGTGGCAAATGGTAGAGAGCACCCAGCAATGCAAGAATTTAGAAAATTCAAAGGTATTTTCTCCCATTCCATCATCACTCCAGAGAACACAGGTGTCCTGTTTTGAAGAGTGTATTCTTGATTAGGTGTGCTGCTATTCTTCAAGTGTCTCTCCCCTTCTGACAATACCTATTAAAGCATTTTCATTGTTTTTCTTGTATGTTTTACCACACTTCAATATTCTCAAAACAGCACTAATGAAAAGACACAAAATAATCTAAGAGAGATTTTGCAAGGGTAAAAATCTTGCATTATTTTGGTATTAGTGCATTATGAGTATTGAAACATGACAGGAGATTATGAGTACAAAAAAGGCATTAGTAACATTTTTCTATGCTAAAAGCTTCAGGGGGATGTGGGGACAAAGGAGACACAGAAGTAGCAAGTGCAGACAGAGTTTTCAACTGACCTGAGATAACCTGAAGGGAACCAATTCAAGTGCTAGTAGCTACTCCCTCAAACAGGTTTTTGAAGGCATCCTAAGATAGATGTGTTAAAACTGTAAGTCGTAAGGCTGTCCTAACTCTCTACATGCCAAACCTACATAAAATTGTCACTCTGCTCAGGAAATACAGGGACGAACTTCTTGTAGGTTTCTGAGGGTACAGGGTATTTTAAAACTTCAATTTTCTCTAAATTGAAAGCAGAACTCATCTGATAAGGAAAATCAAAGCAGAAGCCAAAACATACAGAGTTCTGCATTCTTGCGACATTCAGACAAAATTATACAGCACAAATAAGCAGAGAGCTGTCACTGTGCACACATCACATTTCAGTTCAAATCACCTGCATGAGACAGTGTCATTAACAAATTATCAGCTGTGGTTTACAGCCAGGGGTTTTACTGGCAGATAGTTAGTACATTGCCTTTCTATTGTTTCAGGTTTTTTTCTGAAAGCTATCCAAGAGCTAAGGAGAATGAAAACCAGCAGATCTCCACTGCTGTCTCATGCAGACTCCTCTGTGCAAGGTGTCACTGTAATTCATGCTTATGAAAAAAAGACAACTCTATCAATCAGCAAGACAAATACAGTTGAACATTCTTTATTTCATTTTTGCCCTAATTTTGATAGGCAATGCTGCCTTAAAATTTTGCTGATTGCAGATACTCTAGGCTGATAACCCACTCAACACAGTGATAAAACAGTTTTTCCATCAGTGTTACCATGCTACACAAGCTGCAACAATCCTGGGGCTTTTTATATTTAGTCACAGGAATGCTACTGATTTCCACCACAGACCTTCAAAAGAATTTAACACCATGAAATTCAATCTCATTCTGCCAATTTTTAAACATAGCATATATCAAATCTGATTACTTTCTTTGTGTGCTGGTAAAAAATTCAACAAAAATTAAGAAAAACAAACTCTGGGTGTTTAGGATGCATAACCATAACAATTTTTTGGAATGCATGAGAAAAAATGAATCTCAGTGTGCTTCATTTCATAAAAGGAATTAGAATGGTTTTGTTCATAATAAGTAGAAGTGTGTTACTATTGTCTTATCATCATTGTACAATCTCAGGTTAGTGCCTCAGCTGGGGGTGTGTGTGTTCAGTTTTGGGGGATTTTTTTTCTTAAATACTGTTTCAGACTGCAAAAAATTCAAATCATAGTAAGACCCTAACATGTAATAATCATTTTTTCCATCTTAGCCTTCTTCAACTCAGTCTTACTTCTATTCATGTTTAAAATTCAAATATCTACTAAAAATGAAATCAGAAAAACAAATTCACTTTAGTAGCATCACTATTTGATTGTTAGTGTTGCTACTATATATATTTAGTTTTTAAATTCACACTAAATGCACTGTTTATTGCCTTTTAATAACTACATGGTATGTCCTTAAAGCAAGAAGGGAGGCCAGGAAAACACAAGACTTCACATCAAACTGTGAAAAATGTTTTTCTAGCTACTGCAGCTCAGTAGTCTCCACAGGCAGTTCTAATAGCCTGGAAAATGCCCTGGGGTCTATTGTTAAATTCTGTTGTTGATAAGCTTTTGTATTGCTTCATCTTAAGCAGCCTTTTACTTAGATTAGTCACTTTTCTTTCCTCAACAGAGCTATTACAGTTAAAATGAACAAAAGGTGATTTTCCAATAATTATATCAGAGGTTTTTTCTCCTTAAATTATAGCTGAGTTGTCTTCTCCAGGTGTGTGAGAAAACAGGAACTGAAACAAACAAAATTTACTTCACTTGAAGAGATAATGGGTTATGCCTTGTTAAGACCCACCTGTAAATATGGCAGCAAGACTCCAGTTTATACAGACACTTTAAATTCTATTAAAAAGTGATAGTAGTATTAAAGGCACTGTGCATGCATTACTTTTCCCTATAACAGACTTTTCCCCACGATTTCTGAGACATATTCCTGACACCCCAAAACACTGAGTCACTGAACTCTCCTAAAGGCTGTCCAAGTCAAGTAGAAAATATATTTAAAGAACATCAAATGAAATACAGAGAAAACAGTTCTAGGATTCTTCTAGTATACATATAAAAATAAAGGTTTTTCTTTAGAATTGTAATGATTCCCAAAATGTTAATACTTAGACACTGGAAGAGCAGGTCCTTTTTTCCCCCAGTAGGTTCTGTAAGTATTTGGGTGCAGAAAAGTAGGAAAATGTTAATGAAAATACTGTATTACAGAAGTTAAAGTGAATGGTTATGGTTATTTAAAAATAATTGGTACTAATCTGACTTTACTACCTTGCATTTTGCCTTTTTAAAGGTTACCTCTTTGTCTCTCAGCTACAATTTATATCCTTTCAGCAGCTGTAGAGACAATCAGATCTGGCAAGCACTTGAAACAACTTTAATGAAAGACACAGGATGTACTTTGAGGTTTCAGTTTGTTTTCTGATAAAAGTACTAAAATGAATTATGGCATGTAATTATTCATGAAGGCTATCACAGCAATACTAAATGACTACTCTCACTAGTGCCAGTGTGCTATAACTAAAACGTGCCTGCCTCCTCTCATTTTTGTGTGTGGTACAATACAGCTGGAGATACCTGACACAACTGTAAAATCAAATGCACAGTGGAGCAAAATCAGTATAAAGAAAAAAAGAAAAGTATTGCTTTTTAGCTTTTTAACCACCCTCCATATGTTAAAACTGCCAGAAAACCTATATGAAGCTAGTGAAAATGGAGTGGCACAGCAACTACTCTGCATGGCAAGAGCACTGCCTCAAAATTCAGAACTAATTGAAATTAATGTAGTTGAGTAAGAAATTTGACCACTGTAATTATCTGAAACTTCAAATCAAATTCCAAATCAATGTTGCATATAATTCCACAGTTTAATGACACTAAGAGGTGTGAAGTGTGTTACATTACTGGTCATACCTCATGTATAGTATTTTTCTTAAACTGCATTAATTAAGTAGGATCAAAATTATACTGCACAAGCTACTTAAATACAGAAATTATTTAATCAAAGTGAAAGTCACTGCTGATAGCTCAAAATTCAATTATTGCTTCCAGATGCCAATATTTGCCCACTTTCCTTTATGGTAGGAATCCATGGATTATCAGCCAAGCCCCATCAGCTGCACAGACAGTGATAGTTATGCTCTGAGCAGCTACCAAGAGAGTTCACAGGAGGACCAAGTTTAGCAAAGGCTCTCTAGGGTTTCTCATTTATTCGCAGGACATTTGTTTAACCAAACTGGCACACACAGATCAGCAAAGCCTCCAACTACCCTCCCTTTGTGCAGCTGTGCAGCCTTTAAACTCCGTGCAAACAGAACTATTATTACACTTCTTCTCCTGACTTTTGCTTATCCTCCCTCAGGCCTACTCAGACCCTTTTCAAGTTTTGAGCCTGAGCAGACAGCTGAAAGAGGATCAGGGAGGCGTCTTCCACTGAAAAGCTGAAATCTTCTGACATTTAATACTTCAGCCCAAAACAGTGGGGTTGGTTGGCAAACACTGCTCGGTGCAGCCAGCTCCAGGAAACAGCCAGTGGCTCCGTTTGCTCACTTAGCAGCACCATTTCCAGCCTGGTACAGACACCCTCAGAGCAAGTTTGTGTTTCTGGATACTGAGCAGCAGGTGGTGTGCAAGGAATAGAGATTTTTATTTTATTTTTTATTTAAGATTTAGTATTTTCTAATTTTGTCTCTGAACTATAGTAAGGCCGTGGAGGCAATCCTTTTAGGTGTCCAATGTACCTTCTAAATCTCAAAAGCCAGAAGTATTGTTTTAATGCAGATATGAAAGAGAAGTCCAACTTCAACAAAATGAATATTCCTCAATTAAAAATCAAAGCTCCAAAAATGTGAACATAAATTCTCCTGCTGCCTGTATATAGACTGAAGAGACCAGACTGCACACAGATAATCTGTAAAATATTACTGACAGGACTTGCCATTCATGGGCTTGAGTCCCACTCACACAGAGATGGATTTCTCTAGCAATTTATGTAACAACAGCTGGACCAGTTCTCTGCCTTCGTTTATGTATGTCTAGAATTTGACAAATAGCACAGGCCAAACTTATTTGACTCCAAATATCCAGAATGCGAAGTCCTTTGCTTTCCCATGGATGATGAGTCTCCACATTTCAGATTCTAAGCAATTCCTGTGGGCAGAGATTCTGAACAGCTATATCTCAGGCAATGTCTCACAACAAAACACTGACATAGCCACTCTGAACATCCAAGCCTCTCCCACCGTTCAGTGTTCTTTTGTTTTCCTCAGCTTACAGTCAAAATGGACAACTTCACCTGTTCCATATTCCCAGTAATACAAAGCTGGCTAGCCACAAGCCATTAAAAAACCTGCTCCAATTAATTTTTAAGGCAGGTTTGTTGCCTTATCCCCGATTCCCCCAAGATCCCAGATATGTAAAAGTCAACTACTGTTTGAGCTCTGTGTTTGTAATCAGTATTGTATTACAAATACAAAGGGGCTGGAACTGTGTGAAGCTTTTTCTTTTACAAATAAACAAACACCCATTCCTTTATGAGTTACAGTCTTTCATTCACTAACCTCACTTGACCAGAATAATTGGCACAAAAATTACACATCTCTGTGTTAACTCCATTTGAATAAATGTGAGCAATGTCAGTGTTAATTAAGTGTAGATCGAGAGCTATCGTTCCACTATTCAAAATGTAAATTCCCTCCAAAAGAGCTGTAAACAAGCAGTTACTGCTTTACACTGCACAAAACTGTAATTGGGGAAACCTTGAGAACCACAGAGCCAATGTCAAAGAGCCTTTGACAAATCAGTTGGGCTGAAGATGGAAATAGATTTGTAGATTCAGATATGGTCATTTTTTCCTTATCAATAGTCCTTCCCTAGAAAATTAATTTCAGAGAGGCATCTAATGCAGCCCCCAAATCCTGTCTTGATTCTAGTTTTTCAGAAGTGTCCAGATTTTCAAAATTGCTTACACTTATGTTCATGCATAACAGCTGGAAAGGATTGAGAGGAAAATCCCTCAGTTCCAGCTTTAACATTTAAATGAAGCTAAACTTTCACAACTCATCACTGCCATTGTGATAGTCAATGTCAGTTTTTAAGAATTCAGAATATGATTTTTTGAGGGGGATTTTTTTGGAAAAAAAAAGAAAAAGTCTTTTCTTAGCCCTGTATCCTGC
>NW_008239324.1:11474691-11486365 GCF_000691975.1 Corvus brachyrhynchos
TTCCAAACAGACTACAGTGGTCTTGTTTTTTGCTTTTACAAGTTGTTACACTAAAATCTACAGGGCTCTCTACAACCTTAAGCAGTGTAAAAGCTCTGTCATATAAGATAAAAGTAGGAAACAGAGGAATAGGATAAAAATGGCATTTTCTAGCTCTTCCCCCAGTATAACTATCTAAATTCATCCCAAGTTTGGGGGAGATACACAGTGACTGAATCCCAGTGCAGAAATTACGTGCAACAGCTCACAAAATGGTTCTCTTCAATGCAAAGAAGGATAATATCCATACAGTCAGACAAACCCTGCATTTTAATGTCATTGTAACTGAATGAGAGGAGGAAATTACTCCAGGCTTGAAGTGAATTCTGGTTTCTAACTAGAAACATAGCTGTTGTATAAATAATATTTAATATTTAAATATCAAATCCCCCTTTTTTCCTACACGAAAAAATTATAAATCTTAAACTGTGTTAAGCATCCTGCTGAGCATCTGCAACTTTTTAAAAATTTTTTAGTTTCACTGACTTCAAAGTGCTTCCCAGCTGCATCAGGTCTGTTCCCACTTGGTTTGAGATTTTGAGCTGAAGATTCCATGAGACTTATTTTGGTGTTTGCAATCAAATTGCATTTAAGGTACTTCAGCAGAAAATATTATGTAAATTACTGTAGCATTTAACTGAGTCATAGTAATTGTGCAGTTATTGCTATGGAATTACGCCATGCATGATCAGAAAGTCTTTCTCTCCTGCTCACCAAACACCCAGACCCTGTTCCTTTTCCAGAGGTGGATATTTTTCAGCCACTGGGTGCTGCTCTCGTTAGAGGAAACAGAACAGAACCATGAAAAAGAAAACTCAGTGATCATTTCATGACGTTAACGTGTAGTTCCACTACTCTCTATCTAATCAGCTTTCTCCTTTGCAAAACAGCTTTTTAAAAAACTTTACCCCAGGTTTGGCCCAGAGGTTGTTTCCACTGGTTTCTTTTAGTCCAGGCTGTGACAGATCTTCCTTGAGATGCTAAGAATAATGACAGGAAACCTGACTGTGCTCTAACATTTTCTTGCTTTCTTACATTGCAACATACAAAACTAGGCTGAAAATCTTTATACTGAATTTACACATCTTAAAGGATTCAGCAACTTTTCATTTTCACCCCGAAAATTTTGCTTGATCAGCATTTTCATAGATGATATAACTTTATTTTTTTAAAAAAAAAAAAGTAAGTAGTGTAAAGAAGCTTCTTATCTCCTACCAGTTTCAATTTTTATGTAAATTCAATGGAAGTCTTGTAATGTCATTCCAGCTTTTTCATTTTCTCATCACAAAATCTTCCCTGCTAGAATTCAGTGTATGTAGAAAGAATTGTTTCCTTGCTAAATTAAAAGACTTAGGGAATGTACAGAAAAATGACACATTTAATAATTGGCAGAGAGCATAGGTAATACAGCATCTGGTTCTGGGATAAAACCACTAGATAATGAAAAAAGAAACAGATAAATGTCTCTTATTGTCTTCCTGATATGGTCAAATAAAATGAATTCTCTCATGGGAAGAAGAATCTTCACACACTTGTCCCACACAAAAAGTACATAATAAAAAGTACACATAAAGCTAGATAAGCTTTCTTCCCCATATGAAATTGTCAGCATTCATATCTCAAAAATCAAACTCCAAGCTTGTCATCGAGAAGAAAATCACCCATCCCAATAAATATTTCAGAGCAAGCATTTATATCTCCATTAGCAAAAAATAAATATATTTTAATAGAGTAAAGCATGTAAAATAAGCCTGAGACTCTGTCCTGGACCCAAAACACACTATTTCTGATTTTTATAAACACAAATAATATTATACCTCTGTGGGATTTTCAAGACTTCTCCTGTTTATAGACAAAATTAAGTTCTACTATTACAGTTTTAAATTACTGGTCATAACAAATCTGAGACCCAAATGGGGCTGCATCAGTACAAATATATATGTATAGATATGCAGATATATATCTGCATAGATCTCTATAATAATGTGTAGATCACATGTAGCAAAAGAGACACATCAGGTATATGAACTAAGAAGTGAATTTGAATTTCACAGCCTCTGCATTGGAAGTAAGTGTTCCTTGGGGCTCAGACTGCATCTTGCTGTGTAGACATTTTGTGTGGAAAAACAAACCAAAAATACACCATAAAAAGAGGAAATTCCTATCAATATTTGGTTAATAGCACTCTGAACCCAGACCATAACCCAGAATTATCTGCAGCTTGTTCTATCTCCTCTAAATCTACTCCTCATTTGAACAAAATGGAAGAACTTGTTTCTAGGCTGAGGTGACACTGTATGGCAGGACTTGGTGATAGCAAGGAGACTGTTCCTGCCCAAAGAACTACAGAAAAGAATAAAATGACATAAAACACAGAGTTAAAGTAACCAGCCCAAAACCACCTTACAGCTTAGCAACCAAACTCTTTTTGCAATTTATTATTTCAGTGTTTTTCTACCGCCTATTGCCTCACCTCAGAATTTCCCAGGAGTTAAAAATCCAGATATTTTTTTCTTATTATGTAGATATACCCACACTGTAATATTCTAGGATAATAGAGTTGGAAATACTTTTTCCACTGCCACTCAGTGTAAAACTGCACTATGGTTTGTTGCCTCCAGAAGAGTTTGTGCATGTCACCAGGGAAAGCCTGATTTTGAGTTTAGGAGTAGAAAATGTCAGATTGCAGCCAGCCAAGCATCAGCAGTAAGTAGAAATAACAGTAACAGGAGGAGCAGTAAATGAGGACACAGTGTAATTCATTGTGCATGGAAACCACATTCAGCCTGTCCTTGTTACTCCACAGAAACAAAGGGAGGACACGGGACACAAAGCCAGGACACAGCAAAGAGTTTTCAGATACACTGTTTCCAGATTTTTGTCTCATTTCAAGTTGCTAAAATGAATTAGCATTTGGTAACGCCTGAGCAGCTCTTTGATATACAACAGAAGTAAAACATGTCTCTCTAATTCATTTTTGATTGATGTTGCTGAGCCTATGGGAACAGGAACCATACAGCTGTGGTTGCAGACAGCTTTATTACTTTATTTATCCCTGTTCATTACATTGAAGTGACAGAGAGAAAACAGGAAAGAGCTGTTTGGGATTCCTTTAAGTGTTTCCTTTCCTAACCTCTACATCCCCCCTGCAAAGGACTCCTCAGAGGGGTCTGTCCTGATCTCATATCCATACATTAATAAACCTGTTTAAGAGCATGGTACTAAAATAAATGAGCATGTCAAAGCTCTGTTGGGAAAAAGCTTCATTCTTCTCCTGGATGCTTCACCAAATACCGAACAATGTGGACTTTGAGATTTAATCCCATCACCTCCTTGGGGCTTTTGTTTGCTTGCTTTAAATATACCAGAACTCAAGATGCATGGCCTCCTTAACATCTCTTATACTCTACCCTCAAGCCCCTGAACCCATCTTATTTGAAGGAAGTTCATTCTACACTGAATCTTTGAAAGAACCATTTGCTGCTTCCAGGATCCTCTATGTAAAATAAGAAAAAATCACAGCTGAAAACCAGAGCTTTTGTCATGACTGGACTCATGCATTTTACTGACTTCACTAGTGCCCACAATCGAAATGGTCTGTATTTCCCAGTCACCAGTTACTGTCACCTGAGCTTTATGAGCTGTATTGGAATACATCGTCTAATTTGATTTTAGGGATTTTTGTTGTTGTTGCTTTTGAGTGCAAGAACATGATGAAAACAATTGAAGCAACAATGAACTGACTTAGTAACTAATCATGGGTTCTTCAAAGGCTCATTAACAAATGAGAAGGCCTAAAAACATCACTGGAAGTGATCTGTAACTACTGATGTCAACTTGTAACTCAAGATTTTCACCTCACCTATCCACATTTTTCAACTTGTTCCGATGATGAGCACACACAGAAAAGCCTGGAAGATCACAGGCAGCAGAGACAAAAGACTTTTTTTTTATAACAGTGATAGCATTCACAGACATGAGTAAAGTCATTTTATCCAAATCTAGGTGGCTCAGATTATCAAATTAAATGTTACAAGCTATTATAAAGCCTTCCTAAACAGTAATCTAACAAATTAATACTTGTACATCGAAGATCCGTAAATCCTACAATTTCAGAATTTTCTTTACTTTCTGGTCTTTTGTGCAAATTACAAGAACTAGGAAACATTTAGAGCATTAAGCATTCATTTTGTATTCAGTAACTGTAGTATTAGTTCTTCAGTCACACTGTGTCTGTAACAGTCCATGAAACATAAAAAGGTGGTTTTCTTGCGCTTCACTGGAGAAAGAAAAGGTCAGGCAAAGAGGAAGAAAGGTATTTTACACTTCTTTCTTGCAGAGCAGACAAGCACACCAACAGAACACAGTCTCATCATTATTACCCACAGGTAAAAGCATATATATACAAGATGCAGATTGTCAGCAGCTGAGTTTTGTTTAAGCAGCTGGTACCTCTACAAATGCCTTACTTGGGGTGGTGAGGTGGGAGGTATGGACATGAGAATCTCTGTGCCCTGCACATTGATACCAGATGAATTTATTATGACCATGTAATGTCAGTGAAAACAGTGCATTCCAAATGAATTTCTGTTGCCATGGGATAACTCAAAATGTCCTGTCAGCCCCAGCGCTGTTAATTTCAGATGGGAAGGACCAACACTTCTGCACTCCAGAACACTGTTTTTAATTCAAGTTAAATTATGTACTCAGACTTTCTTGTTAAAATGATTTCTTCCTTTTAAACTACTTTGACCTCCATTAAGTCCATGCACATCTCAGGAAGCTGACTAGCTGGAGGCAGTAGTAAGAGCATCGTTTGGAAAATGTAAAAAGGCAAGCAATTTAAAGAAGCTGTTTCACCTAATCTTCCATTCTCTGTTGAAAAGATCCAATAAGTTCCAGACTGAGATTAGTTTCAAGTGAAGTGTACCACATCACTGTTGCCAGTGGAATTGCTTGGTTACTTTTCTTAATCACACAAAGAAAATTCAAATCCCCCGAGACTTTTCTCACAGTCATCCTGAACCACAGAAAAATCATTTACCCAACACATAGCTCATTACACTTTCGGAGATAACTTAAAAATCTCCTTTTAAAATTCTACATAATGTTGAAAACATCACATTAAAACACTACTGGAGAATTCTATTTCAAAAACCAATTTGCTTTGATGTTAGGAATAGTTAAGCTAAATCGTGAGCTTTCTGTTCCCAAATCTCTTGTCCTTACTGTGTTTGCCAGGCCATATTGAATTGGAAGTCTGTGTGTGTGAGTATTTGGAAGGTAAAGCTCTGCTTAGTGGTAGGATTTATAGCAGAGTCCAGTTTGGGGTAAATCAAACCACACAGTGCTTCATTTTTAAACCAGCCATGCAAAGTAACAAGACATCATAATCCATTCCATCCCCTGAGACAGGCAAAGAGTAAACAGAGAATCACAGAATCATTAAGGTTGGAAAAGACCTCCAAGATCACTGAATCCAACTGTTAACCCAGCACCACAGCGTTCACCACTAAACCAAATCCCCAAATGCCACATCCACACATCTTTTGGGCATTTCCAAAGATAGTGACTCAACCACTCCCCTGGGCAGCCTGCTCTATTCTACAAACAAGTAGAGAGAGCTGCTATGTGATATGTCCAAAGTATCAGGCAGAAGCATGCTCCAAGATAAATAAATCTTTGACTATTTGTATTTTTTTTCCTTGATGTTCCATTATAGCTTAGAAATATAGTACCACTGAAAAAATATTCAAAACACTTTACTGAGCATGTATGTATGTGTTTCCTCCTGGATTTAACATCACAATACGCTAAGTATTATAGTAAAGGAATAAAGAACGATTTTCCAGGATTATTCATGCCAAATGTCCCAGCCCAGCACAAGGGAATTCACACTCAGTGTAATGGTACAAGTAACAATTCCCTTAAAAGCCCCCTACAAGTGCAGCTGGACTAACCTGCAGCTATAGAA
The DNA here is from genome assembly GCF_000691975.1 of Corvus brachyrhynchos. NCBI lineage: Eukaryota > Metazoa > Chordata > Aves > Passeriformes > Corvidae > Corvus > Corvus brachyrhynchos. Next base: position 11,480,705 of record NW_008239324.1, read on the forward strand.
ATTTCTGATACCTGCATCAGCCAGCTGAAATCACTATCTACTACACAAAATCTGCGTGCTTCAGTAGCTGGAATGGTAGGTGGTACCAGAATTCAGGATTTGCAGAACAAAAAAAGGTAAAAAAAAAAGGCCTAGCTCTTTCTTCAATGCAGGTCCCAAATTAGACTCATAAAAGCAATTACCTGACAGAAATAGTCTCCTGAAATACATCATAAATACTCACTGGCTTTAATTTGCATCAGGCTGCCATTTACATACTTCATACACTACTTGAACAGCTTTCTTTGGTCTTCTGGGAACACAAACCCAAGAGGTAAAAACAACACAGCCCACAACAGAGCCATTCATTGGCAACATTCCTGAAACACATCAGAGAAGTGAGAAAAACATAACTAGTCCAGATTTTGCCTTGAAGTGTGTGCACGAACTTCCTATAAAGCCATTAAAAGTTAGATGCAAGAAAGCAGAAACAACCAAGAGAAATTATAATTAAGAATTCATATTCCATTTTATATCACTGAAGCATCACATTAATTGGCAGAATCCCAGAGCTCCTACCCAAGGAACGCCAATCACTCTGTCACTGGTGCAGTGTCCTCTCATCTAGAGTCACTACACAGATTAGAGCAAATTAAAAAAGCCAAAACAACAACCAGTCTTTTCACATGTCCACAGGCATTCTGGAGAGTAAAAGAAAACATCTGGGATTGAGTTCCTTGTATTTAGATATATTGTATTACCAGGAGGGGACTTCTGTGGCTCTAAAAATAGAGACTGTACTCATTTCATCTCCACCACCTTATCTGCCAATTCCTGTGCCAGAAATTTTTATCTTCCTCCTCTATCCCTGTCTTGTCTCCCAGAAAGGAGCCCTATATCCCCAGTGTAGCAACACAAAAATACAAGGCACAGGAAAGTCAATGGTCTGTGCTCTGAAAACTGTAGTCTTTTCAGGTCATAGAAAAAGGCTGGATAGTTTAAGGAATGTGAAGAACTGGTCAGATGAAGAACACGGAGATCAATTTGGTGGAGAAAGGATTCTAGATATATATATGGTTTAAAACATAGCCCTTTGCCATTTGTTTTTACTTTTAAATGTCCTGGGGGGTAGGTGGGAGAGAAACGAGGGACAACACACAAGCTATGACTTGTGTGAACCTGAAAGCTGTAAAGGACAAAATGGAATCCAAGTTCGTTTGCTAAACAAATGCCTGATCAGATTTTGTGGTTATTTGCAGAAAAAATTTGACACATCTGCATTTCACCACATTGGCTGATAAATAACAATTTCTTCAGTTCTGTGTTCAAAAAGAAGAATGACAGAGGTACTCTGAAAATAAGATGTGGTCCCCACATGAAGAAAAAGGAGGGAAAGGATGAATCACAATCATGAAATAGGATCCTACAGTGACAGTCAAAGAGTTTTTACCTGTGTTCTTGAAAAGGAGAGGCATGAAAGCAATGAAACCATTAACAATTACTTATACATACCCACTGCAAAGCCAGTATAAATGAAAAGTTAACAGGGAGGCACATGTAACTCGATTTAAAATGCAGTTCCAGGAAATAGCTTTTGCAAAAAAAAAAAGCTTTTTAGAAATACTGAATAGAATAGTAGCTGTAGGTGGATTCACGATATTATGTTCAATCATACTTCTGAAAAGCTTAAGATGAATTATAAAAAGTTATCTTAAACACCAAAGCCCTTTCAAAGCAAAAAGAAGGAAAAAGTTAATTTTCAGGGAACTTCTCAAAGTAGATCACTAACAATGGATGAGAGTGTTAACAACTAAAGAATTCGTTCACGATCTGGATTTTTCCATTTTTCATTAGAATTATTAAAAAGTCATTGATAAAGAAGTTAATTTCTTTAACATCATTCCCAACTCCTATATTTCAAAATCCCCTCTTGCTGGACACCACTTGGCAATAAATTGAATATTCAACAGTATGTTGTACATGAGGAGGACTGGAGTTCATCATCTAGATCTTAATAAACAATGGAAATATCCCATAATTTACATTTAACACCCACCAGTCAGTCGCTTCTGGAAAATACATGACAAGCTTTACTGATTGTATCAATAAAAACAGCCATTCCCAGGTTTCAATCATGCAAAACTGACATCTCTAAGTTTCATGTAAGAATTAAGGTAGCAAGGTCAGAATTGGAAAACACATTTTACTTATGGAAACAATATGTTCCGCTCTAAAATACAAGAGTGAGCTAAAATTCAAAAGAATCATTACAGAGTTCTTTTTCCTAAATTACTTAACAGCAGCAAAAAAACTGCATAAAATTTCTTATCTTCTTATTGACATATTTGACATCAAACATCAACTCAATGATTAAGAGATCTCAACTCAAAATTCATTTCATCCTTTGTATTTTTGCCTACATCGCTCTTTATTTCTCATTTTTCTTTCCTTTCTTTGCATCTCCTGGTGTTTTTAAGCATCTACTGTTTATTCTCTGTACTCTCCACCCATTACTCATGTTACCTCCTTCATCTTGTTTCAGTTTATCTCCCCCCCGCCTCCCACCATGATAGATACACCTCCTGTGTGGTACCCAGTGTGGCAACACTACTGCTGACCACAATAGAAATTATATTTTGGCCCAAATGTATGGTGCACTTACCTCTTGTGGCAGAAAAAGAAAAAATGTAGAGCACATGTCTTAATACAGGCAGTCAAAATTTAAAATAAAAATCCATATGGTTCTTTTACAGTAGAAAGGAGAATGTTTTCTATACCTTAAGCAATGTAAGTTGAGGATAATGTAATCCCTTTTAGACTTTAACAACTTCAATTTCTAAAAGTCCTAAGTATATTCATGCATCTTTTGAAGAGGAGGATTTTACTGTAAAGCATCTGGGTTTGACTATTAGACATATTTAAAACTAGAATTCTCCAAGATTTTTACCATCTCTTTAGATTTCTCCCTTTGAAAGCTACATGCTTTCCCTTTATGAAGAACAGTGCATCAGAAAAAAATTGCAAATGCAGAAGCTCTTGCTCTCAAGCATTGTTTCACATGTACATTTATTTCAATTTTATATAGTCTTAAAAATTAGTATTATTAGAGCCTTTGATACTTTTCTGTCCTTCATGATGGGACTGATCATGTCCTTGTCCACAGCAGGGGGGCTGGATTTAGGTGATCTTTAAAAATCCCTTCCAACCCAAAGCATCCTATGATTAAATAAACCAAACAAGAATACTTGATTTAATATGACATGACAGGACAGATCTAATACTTTTTTCAAGTGCAAAATTAATATTAAGTGTGGTAATAGAAATCCTAAGTAAGATATCATGATAAATAAGATGCTAAGAAATTATCTTACTGTTTCACTTGACTAAGTGAAATTTCAATTCCTAATGAAATCCCACTACCTGGTAAAATCCTTTTGCAGCTGTTCTCAAGCTGGACAAAACGTTACTGAACAACAGATGAACACACAAAATGCTGAAGTCTCAAAACCTTTGATTTTCCCATAGGAGTAGCTGAGGTCAAATAGAAATTCTGAGCGTGCATTAATTACTTTGAAGTAAAGCAAATACTACTCAGAGAAAATTGTACACTTCAAAAGCAACAAAAAAATGCAAAACTAGCAAATACATTATCAGCCACTGGCAATATTTTTAATGTAGCCAACAATGGAAATTTACTGAACATCTATTGCACTTGATTTTATCTTACAGACTACACAATTTGCATCAATTTAGACTGCAGATAAATTCTGAGGATGAGATTTTTCAAAATGTGATGTGCCATTTTAAGAACCAACCATAAATAACACCTATTTGAATAAAACACTGCAATTACATGACAATATTCTGCCAGTTTTCCAGTCACTGTAGTTTTAAATGCAAAGAACAAGTTAGAAATTTTTTTTAAAAAAAGCAATAAACAAACAAAAAAGCCTTCACCCAATTCATGCTTCTGTTCATGCTCAGGGGACAAGAGCCCCGTGAAAGTCAAGTCAATCACATATAAATCAGAACAAAATTGAAAGCAAATAATGAAATTTTATATGGCAGTTACAAACATGCATTGCCTTTGTAATAGTGAACTCTTTCAGATGCAAGGTTTGAGAGTAGGAGAAGGTCAAAACACAAAGGGCTGTCAATAGGTCCAGCATGCATGTGCTGACAACAGAACTGTAAGTTCTGTTGAATTCACATTCACATTCTTGTGAATTCATTTCTTATGAATTCACAAGAAAATTAATTATTTGGAAGACAGCAGAAGGACCCAAGTCTATGGATATTCAAGCTCACACTACAGAGAGAGCAGATCAGAGTAAGAGAACAGACTGCAGCACTTTCACCCAGGTGTTGCACCAGCCAGAAATGGTGTTTCCAGTTTAGCCAAGTCCTAAGCCCCAGCTCTGCAAGGCTTCATATAAAACTCAGGACCAGCATTTTCTTAAGCATGGGTGCATAGCTCCAGTTTGCATCTGGATAGCTTGAAGGTCAGACAGAGCAACCAGCATCTGCCTTCAAATATCATGTACACAGACACTTTGATCAACATAACTCATCATGGTTAGGACTGCAGTCAAACTAGAATAAGCTGATAGCCAAAGTCTAGCCATAACTCTAGTTTGGCCTAGGACAAAATTCCCCTAGAGTCCTAATAATAGTTCTGTTAATATTGAATGTTTTATATTACAGTGATTGTCTTCATGGGAAAACAGCTATTGCAGAAATAGACTAAATTAAATAAAAGATTTAAGTTCAAAAAAGGTTACCTACAAAGTGTTTGCTCTTCCAATTAGCAACCCCCTTCCCACACACACTGATTTCTTAGCAGCTCGCTGTAGGCTGGAATGGGACAAGCTTGATTCATTATCATGGGACTTAAAAATTAGGTTTATATTCAACAACCCTTAAAAGAGTAAGAGAGAAGGAAACGGAGTCTAACAGACTATCTAAACAGGAATACACATCCTTTATTCTGCCATAAGAAATCACATCTACAATTTGTCATGAAAAAATCCATTAAGAATACCCCACAGCTACAAAAAAACCTCAAGCTGGTGTTAGCTTTTGATTACAGAGGAATAGAGCAGCTGTTCGTAGAAGGGAAAAGAGCTACTTTGCTATTCTATTCTTTTTCGTTTTGCCAATAATATAGCTGCATTTTCACCTTCAGATTGGTAAATTTCAAAACCAACAAGCAGGTTAGTAATTTCTTTTTTTTAATTTTTTTTTTATTTAACAGAAAAGCCTACTGAGATTCTGCCCAGTCACCTCAAACTCTCCTTTGTCCTTGTACCAAGGTACTTGATCCATTCAAATGTCACATTTTCATCTCCAAAGCACATAGAGAATGCTTTAAATTGGGTCTTTGAGCAAAAAAACCAAACAGGGTGTCTAGTCCCATGAGGGCTTGAGAGGACTTTATTCACATCTTGTCCCCGCAAGCCCCAGAGGCAGAGAGACCTCGTGGTATGGGCGCGGGGCGCTTTTGTCAGGGACCCAGGGGCAGTCCCTGGGTGGGGTTGGGCTACAGGAACCAATGGGGAGAGCCTGAGGGAGTGGCCAGGGTTAGGGCAGGGAACAGTGGGAGAACAATGTGAAATAGGAAAAGCAATGGGTTAATATTACCGCTGGCCTAGGCCCTAGGGTATATCACCATGTCCCGAAGCT
>NW_008239324.1:11486384-11488407 GCF_000691975.1 Corvus brachyrhynchos
GAGAGAATATCCAGCAGTAGGAATTGTGCAGAAAGATTGATTTATTTAATTATTTTACAAACTCTTTTATAGACTTTTTTCTTCATAGTCTAATTGGACAAAGGATCAGCCACCCCTTGGGGGTGATTGGCTAAAATCCTAAAACATCCATTGTCAAAATATTTTTCTACTGTACCATAAACAAGACTTTTCAAGATTGCAGATGGTTTAGTTGTTTACATTCCCTGCTACCTCTTCTCCATGAGAGAAAAGTCTCTCACGGGCTTAGAAAATAGCAAGAAAATTCTTGCTAGCAGCATTTTTGTATCTACAGGTTAACAGCTCGCCACAGTTCTCTATATTCACATACCCTCTCAGATTTGCTGTGTGCCTCACCCCCTATTTCTCCTGTTAGTTTCACCCCTTGTTTTCACATCTCTACCTTCTTCCATCCACATTGGCTCAGCCAGGATATTATTGGCGATAGCCTACTTCCCTGTTAGTCAATTCTTTTCAGTGTGCAGACCCCTAAGTATTTACTGATGGAAAGCTGGGTCCTAGCAAGTGAAATAAAGACAGAGAGGAATGTTTTGTCACATTTTGAAAAAGAGCACGAACACCCTTTCTTCTGCGGTCTGTAAACACATGCTGAAATCTCCTAGTTCTTAAAGGACAGGAGCGGTAAAAAGGCTTGCTCTTGGCTGGGTCAGCAGTTTGCTGGGTTACTTTTTGAACCTTTTTCTCCTTTGGTTCCTTCCCTACAAAATGCAAAGGCTGTACTGCACTCAACGCTCTCATGGCTATTATTAAAATGAAGTTTTAAATGCTCTGTGCCTTTTAGATTACAGCTGCTAATGAGATGAGAAGTGCAATCATCATCTCAGGCCCACCCTGTCGCACTTAAGCTGTTCATCCTTTGCTTTGATTACACAAAGCTTTATCAATGAAGTTTCTATCTGGCTGTAGCACCAGTAAGAGAGCAGTGGCATATGCAGAGAAGTACACTGCACATCAAGTGTCTGATTTTTAAAATGCATGTCTAATTTTCACAGGCCAAAGTCTTTCCATGAACTACTATTCAGCTGCCTGAATAACACATACAAATGAGACAGGAGTGCAAGTCTAACAGTTCTAGAAGTCAGGTGTTATATGCAGAACATATAAAAACCTTCCCATCTTAGATTGTATAGCTGTCAAACCACAGCTTTAGTTACTCTCAATATAACAATATGAATGTACCCATCTGAAAATCTGAAACGGTCTGGTAATTTTCTCTAATCATCAAATGATCAATGAGAACAGGCTGCTACTCTTGACTTGATTGTTCTCTCTCTGCTTGTCACATTCTTGCCATGACTGAATTCCAGGACACGTTCTCTGGCATGCAGCCCCTTCTTGTCTGCATTCAATTTCAACCCACTCATAGCCAGATTATTTTAGATGATTATCATAGAATGGTTTGGGTTGGAAGGGATCTTAAAGATCATCTAATTCTGATCCCCCTGCCAGGGCCAGGGACACTTTAAACAATTTATCCCAAAACCTCAGTGCTGATCACTTTTTGGAGCTGTAATATTCAATTTCTAATTCTGCTAATAATAATTTCTCGTCATGAAGTGATGTAGCCATGCCATCCCACAAAAACGCTGGGTTCTCTGTATTTGTTTTCCCATATTACTCATTCCTTCTTTGTAATTCTGGAAAACTGTGATATTCTACAAAATTTTCCTTACAATGGGTACATGGGAGAAACACTTTCTGTTACTGGGTCTGACCTGACTTTTTGGGAGTCTTGCAGTCGTCTCATTTATATGTACTTCAACTTACATAAAATTAAAATAAAATCATGTAATATGCTTAAATACTTATGCATGTCAGAATCTGTTACTGCTCTTGTAATTTTTATCTGTAAATCTTTAAAAAGACAACCTATTAGAGCAAAACTTTTTTTCTTAAACTAAACTTTATTTTCCTTACTGCTTTTTTCTAACATAAAATTTAAGGACAGTTACTGATCTAACATCAGTGCGGCATCTTTTTTTCC
>NW_008239324.1:11488418-11517469 GCF_000691975.1 Corvus brachyrhynchos
CCCTACAGATATAAAGGACCACCAATTGAGACAGTATCCTAAAACAAGATATGTAACTAGCCCAAATGTAACTGGCACATAATTATGATTGTATCACCTTCCGTGAATTGCCCTGAAAACCTTCTCTATGATACTTCTACAAATTGATCTCATGCTTGTCAGTCAGCTGCATCAGTCACAGCCAAAATGTGAGTCTTTAATCAGTGCAGTCCTGTGGTCAGTGAGAGAAATGAGCTCATACTCTGTGACAGATTATCAGTAGACTTTCACATAAAATAAAAAGATTAATGAAAAAATGTAAAAATAGAATAGGCAGTCGTCAAAACTGCAAAGGAATACGGAGATGATCTTAAGTGGCCAAACCCAAAAGTTAAGATAGAAGGCCAAGATATCAGGATTACATGGCTTAACATTAAACAGTGATGATCTTCCAATCTTCATCTAGTCATTAATCTACAGACATTAATATCAATCTATACAATCTACAGACATTAATCTACATCAGCCACAGCAAAGCCATACATTCCCATAACAAAGGTAAAGAGTTACTTTCATGTGCAAGAAGAACTTTTGTGCTTACAATTTCAGAGTTGCCCTCTAAATGCAGGTAACGTATTTTTCACAGTCAATACATAATTCTTTAAGATTACCAATGCTGAATAAAAATCAGCAGCTCTGGATTTACTTGAGTTAAACAGTGGCTGTTTATTGCAACATTCAGAACACATATTGAGTTTTGTTTTGCTTTTTTAAATATAAAACATACAAAGCTTCTCCCTAATTATTCCTTCATGCAAAGCCTGCATTTCCCACAGGCAGAGCATGCTTTAGCATTTCATTAGACAGACAACATTGAACTTATTTAAAAATAGGCAAGCAGTGTCGTAGCTCATTTGCTCTGATGCAATTGTGAGAAGATAGAGCCTGCATGCCCAACCACAGGGAACATTTGGCATAAAAAGACACAGCAGGAACAATGTTTTTTATATAACTAAGCACAGTGGTTTGGCAGGAGGGGGTTTTCATGCTGTAGGCAAATGGCAACCTACAACCCTTTTGTTTCTTGCATTGAAGTTCAAATTCACTGAAATTCAGGAGATGTGGCACTTAGTGAGTTTTAGGAGTTTTCATGGAGTCAGTCACGCATTACATGCTTGGTTTTGACTAGCAAAAACATCCTACATGAGATGGTATTAACTTTAACCAACCCCAGCAGTGCTGAGAATTGCGCTGAATTATTTCAAGCGCCTTAATAAATCCCTAGGGGAGCAATACCCACACAGACCCACAAGACAGTAGCAGAGTAACACAGCAAACATTTAAATTTGAAAGGGTTTTGTGTCACATCTCTAATGTCATGTATAGTATTTTTCCCTCCTGTTTTTCATACCACTCTTCATTGTTTTCATTATCATATTATGTTGTGCAGAACTGGCACCATCACGCAACAAAATCTTGTATCTGAAGGGTCCTTGTCCCCTAAAAGTTTCACGCGTACAATAGCAGAATGCACACAAATGAAACTTCCCAGTATGAAACATTTCAGCAAACCAGGTTTGATGAGCAACTTTCCTTGACTGACATCACAGCAGGTTCACTTGAAGTATCTCAACTTTTTTGAACCTTTAATATAATCACGATAGACTTCTGACAGAGCTCCAACAACTTTGTCCTGGAACTGGGTTATTTGGGAAGATGCAGAGTCCATCTTCTTTGGGTAGACACAGACAGAAGACCTTGGCCACTAATCACCTCTAAGATCACTAGAGCTGCTTAGCTAGAAATAAAAATATCTAATAATAATGATGATGATGTCATGAATCAAACAGTGTGTTTTCCAGGGTTACAAGTCTTCTCTTCTGGACCATGAGCAGAATCACTTCCTAAAACATTGCAGGAAATCTCTCTCTAGAGCAGTATCTAGGATTTTTCTTTTGTTAGCTTGTAAGGTAATTAAGTGTGGGGAAAACCCTGATCTAAAATCATATCCAATTACACTTGTGTCTTTTCTATATATTAGATGCTTGCTGTATATCACATGATAGGAATACTGGTCTGCAATTTCTGTTCTAGAAATGTCAAAAAACATTTTGTTACCTAGAAACACACTAACCAACCTGTAATTTGCTGCATTACTTATCTGAATGCTTATCTTTTTTTTTTTCATGTTTCATACTCATTGGGACAATCACGTCTCTAAGCAGTCTCCAAAAATACATATAATAATACACATATAATACATACAAATACATATAAAAATACACATATAATGGATGATTGTATATGCAGTTATATATAAAATAAGCATAATATATAAGACTCACACTCAGAACTATCAATAACTTTTGCACTGTGTTGTGGTGCAGAAATATTACACAGTAAACTACCATCAAACTCCTTAGTGCAGCTGGCTTTCAGCCTCATGAAATACCTTTGCACTGCCTCAGACATTTGCTTTTTAAACTGATCAATGTATGGGTTAGCTCCTTGCTTCTGAAATGAGCATACAGTGTTTATTCAAAGGGTAAAAATAGTCAGTGGGGAATGTTCAGAGAGGAAGTATTACAATAGCTTAGTAAACAGATATGAAAGTACAGCTTGAGGTAAGACTTTAGACAGCCACAGCAATAATAATGCTCTAAAAGGAAGCAAAACAAGATTTAGAGATACTGTGAATATAGACTTTTAGAGGAAAGAAAATACAGACAAAAATGGAAGGAAGCCTTATGAAATGCAGAAATGCCGGGAACCCCAGAGGTCACACATTAGAACAGAGCCATGGGAACTGTGTGAATGGCAGGAGGAAATGAGAGTGAGCAGTGATGACAGCTGTGAGTCAGTAATGCCTTTAGCCACAAGGGTAATGCAGGCACATGCAGGGAAGGCATTTTTAATCAATAGCTCCGAGATCTTGGAAACAGCTATCTGATCTTAGGCCAGCAAAAGGGAAACATTAGCAAGGTTCTCAAAATAAGCAGAAGGCATGTTATTCAGTCAAAAACCTAAAATACACATTTTCTGAAAGAACACAGGTTCTCTTTACTCCCCTATAACACCCAAGAATTCTCTTGCCTTCCAAAAATTTATGGATGAAACCTTGATAGCTCATACAAAGCATTGGAAAAATTTGTATTGATTATCAATCAGCAAGAACTGAAGAGTATATGCTTTTATTCCACTCTTTACACACGTACGTGTAAAGATACAACCCTAGCTAGTGTCTGGCTTCTGCAACTCCAAATATTGTTAGTTGCTCTCTGAAAGTCACTAAATTCATGGTGTGACATTAAAATGACTGAGACTGAAGCCTTCATAATTCTCTTAACAAAATATTGCTGGTGGATTCTTTCTCAGCCCTGTCTTGTTAAGCAAGAATGGAGAGTACTTTATCAAATCTACACTTATGTATTCATTGTCTTCTCTTTTTCTTTCAAAGCTTGTTTTGTACCTAATCTGCATTTAGAAATCTCTGTATACATATGGCTTTTATAAATCACACAAATCTGAGACAGCACCAAGATCTTCCTTTGCCTAAATGATCCAGTGAGGGCAAAAAACCCTCACACCCAAAAGATTTACCAAAAGACAAATAGATAAAGCAAAATTTTGAAGCAATAATATGTGTTTTAATAACTTTGTGTTTTGCTTCAATTTTCTCATTATTAGTAGAGAAAAGTTACAAATAAAACACAATTATCTCAGAAGCGAAGAAAAAAATCCAACATCTTCCCTTGGACATTCCAAATCAGTACAAATCTGTTTTTGTAGAATCTTTCATGTCAGAGGGGATCTTAGTATAGGATTTAAGTCCAACATTCTTCTTGAAACAGGAGAAGCATTGAATTCTGACTAGATTGCTTATATCTGTGTGTAAAAAGGTCAGAAAAATTCCCAAGACAGAGATTTCACAACCTTTTGGGGCAAGTTCCCACCTCCCCCAGTCTCCAACCTTCCCAATATCCACAGCTTGGCAAATCTAACAGAGAACAGCCTTGTAATGACATCTGCCAGTTCTCTCAGCTCAGTCAAACACATCCCTTTTGGTTCTAGAGACACATGTAGGTCAAGGTTTCTCAAGAAATCCCCACTGAGTCCCTGAAATGTAACTACATTTATCAGGAAAAAGTAGTCGTGGGTGACCCCATAGAGCAAAGAATCAGATTAAAAATTAATTTTCTCTCACTAAAATATAAAAACCCTATTGGGCAGAGGGAGAAACATTTTAGCCCCTTTGTAGTTAACAAGACAATATCCCATCAACAGGTTGTCAAAACAAAGGACATGAGATATTTCAGCAAGGCAGAAACTTATACAACTATCTGTAAATTCAAGACTACATATATTTGTAAAGCATCTTTAGGCTGGCATTTCTAACACTAAATGTTGATTTTGAAGAGCAAGTTTGTTCTTAATAAAAACTATTATTTGGAGATAGTGCTCAAAGCCCACAATTGCAGATGAAACACCTACTTTAACAGTAGCTGAAACAACAATAGAAAGGATAGCCCTAAGAATTGTACTAAGTTCGGTGTTTAATAAAATGTGAAATACAGAAAGTAGATATTGAGAAGCACTGATAATGATGATGATGATCCACATAAGTTATGGCTGGTTTATATCAACATAATTGCAGCCAAATGCAACTATCAAATGACAGTCAATTGATTTCAGTATCCCTTCAAATGTTATCAGTCTAATAAAGCTGGATCCATCCTCAGCATCCAAAGTGTTTAAAATATCCCATATATTCTGATATTTCTTTTGTGCAGCAGGATCTTCTGTTTTGTCTACCAAAAGAACAAAACCAGTATCCATATCCACTTACTTGGATACATTCACTTCAGAGAGCAACCGGCCATGAAAAGTTTCATTTATCACTTTTACCAAAACAAAGATAGGATTAAACAAAGAAAGTTTAGGGTTTACAGCTCTGATTTGAATATTACAGGATGTTCTTATACATGTATAAAAATTTTACAAATTCTGTAAATGATCTTATTATTTCACCTGTCCTACCTTCTCGTGGTCTGTCTTGTTATTGTAACCTCTCCAAAGCACTGCAAAATGAAGGCTTTCACAAAGGCCATACTAAAGGTACAGCTGATACCAGACTCCAGGATGGAGGGGTGAAGAGACCTCCACCGAAGAGCATCTTACACTGAATCACTTTTCTTTAGTAACACCACCCAGAAAGGAAACTGTAAGTGGTGTAAAGCAGGAGATGGAATGCATAGGCCTAAATTTTGATGCCAAGGGTTAGACTTGTCCTCATACAGTCTTAGTACAAAGTTTCCGTTCAGGAAGAACCCAAGACAGAGGTTAGTAATCTTGTTATTGGCATGTTTAACTAAAGCCTACTACAAATGAGGTGCCTCCATGTATCAAATTTTTAATGCAGTTAGTTTTACTATAAACTATATCTGGCAGTAGGCAAGAAACCTCTCTTTGTGGCAGTCATGGACTGTTTTGTTTTGTTGATCTAAAAATAGTTGAAATTATTATAGTTTTCAGACAATAAATTGCATCCACATATTACGTGTACAAATTAGCTTTTCAGAAGGCAGTGTGAAGTCAATGTCAACAGCAAGAGATCCTGACTGAATTCCTACAGCAGCCAATACTTCATATCTGCTGCAATAGAAAAATAAGCCATCCAGAAGCACAAGTTGCTGTTTGTCTTACAGCTATAACTAAAAATAGTGCCTTTAAATTAAAGCTGACGCACAAGCAAAAAACCCGCAGAGAAACAAACCCCCAAAACATTAACGCTGGAAGTGATGGCATCAACAGCACCTTCCAGACCCAATGGAATAAAGATCTGATGGCAAAGTGAAAAGTACTATTAAAATCTTATCAAACCACATACCTCAGAAAGGTAATATGTATGCATATATAAGGTAATATGTAAGAAAGGAAACATGTACACATCTTACAAAATACTATTTTATAGCAAATCTTTTTATATATCTTTGATCTTTGCTCTTAACTGCTTCCTTAAAAAAACCCCAAAACATCCAAAAAATGTAAATACCATGCAAATGTTAGATTTTATTTTTTCATGTTATAACTGCATCCAAGACCAGTAACTGACATGTGACCCACAGTATCAAAAGCTGTAAAAGCACATAGCAAGAATTTATGAATTACCCTTTCTGAATTTGCTTACTAGTCCACATGGAAAGAAGAGATCTAAAAAGGGAAAGAAAAAAAGAAAAGACTTTAACATAAGCTAAAGGGCTAGAAGGTCTCCAATTGCCATGTTAATGCTGCAGGTTACTGCTCTCTTAGTATGATGATGTGCTTAATATTTTCAATAGAGCTCTGATGAGAGGATGGTGAAACGGAAAGAAAACACAAGACAATGATTTGATGGACAAAAAAGCTTGACCATGAACACAGAATTAAACCATCTGCTAAACTGCCACTTGAGATGCTGTTCTGATTTTCCCACTCTTCCCCTTCCAAAGTGTTCTGAGATGACTGCATAGCCTGCAGCAGTTCTACAGGGAAGACTGAAACCTCCTGCCCAACTTCTGACCACAGTAACAACTTCGCACACACAAACAGGGGCTGGTTGCAAAGTTAGTGATGAACTAACTCCAGTTAGGGGACATGGGGCATTTGTGTAAAAGAAAAGACAACTGTGCAAATAAGGCAAAACTGAAGGCTACAAAAACCATACCTGCCACCTAATTCGCTTTGAAAACCTTCCTCCTTTGGTACTCAAAAATAACATTTAAAGCAGCTAACTTTTAATTTGTTTTAACAGCTATTCACTTTTTTTTCCTCTTTCTCCTCACATTTCTTCTCTTTCAGCAGGTTCATCATGCCCATATGTGTAAGTGTTGTCAGGAGGCATTGTCAGTGGGAAAGGCCAAGCAGCTGCACGTGAAAGGGAAGAGGTCTCGGTGTATTACAAGTACAAACAAAGCAAAACAGCACTCTCAAATGATGAAGGTAAACCAAATAAATTCCTGGGGTTTACCACATTCACTTACATGCACATTAACTCATCTCTAACATCACTCTGGTTTTCTCAGGAGATTCCTAGAGTCTCACCTACAAGACACCGTATGGGGAAAATTAAGATGTCTTGGGCCTTTAAGAAATCAAACATCAGTATCTGCTGTAAGAACAAATCTCTAGATAGCAAGCACTACAGTAAAACTACAATAAAACAATTCAGAATGTAAGAAGTCTTACAGATGGCTTGAAGATAATTTTGAAATGTAATCCAACATAGCATAAAACTAAATTAGATCTGTGGGACTTGGAAATGATAGTTCCATATGGCTGCTGTTACACTGAACCACGAGAGATTACTACCAAGTTTGTCAAGCTACTTAAAATAAAAATTTATTTTCTAAACAAGTAGGTTATAATAATTCTTCAGAAAAGTGAAGAGCCTAGTAAAGAAGTTGAAATTGAATGTTTAACATTTGCTGTGTTACAAAGAATATATGATTGACATTTTTATAAGCCAACATCATTAAAAGGTTATGTAGAAACTGATTTATATTGGAATAATATAAAATGGGTGTAGTGCATCAGCATTGCATGAACAGTGACAAAGGTGCAAAGAATGCTAAAATTAGCATGCAAAGACATTCACGTACTCTGCATACCAATAAAGTGTGAGCACCTCTTTTCTCAGAGCAGCATTCTATGTTTAAGCATGTGATGATTTTTCCACAATAGGAATTACTATCAGATCTATTTGATAATAAAAACGTTTACCATTGCATTCCTTGATCCGTAAATAGGCCTTAAAATCCCAATAGCATTTTAGAATGCCTGTGTTGCCCAAGTCTTATGGGACAGAAGAAGAAACCCAAGCAGATACTTCTGACACCACTGACACATAGAAAAGATTGCAGGCAACTGCTTTTCTCTGGAAGATGCAAGTAGATGACAGGGCTATAAAGTCTGCAGTGAGAACAGCAGATGGAAAACTGTTATATTTTTTAAAGTGCATTCTAGAGTATGTGTTAAATGGAAGCAGCAGGTCACCAACAAGATGTGCAAACAAAACCCAGCCAAGTGATTCGGTCTGACCCAGAAAGTGAAAATTCACAGAAAATTTGTCACATTTGAGTGCCATGTGCTGAATCAGCAATAGGACTTCCTACTTCCAATCCTTCCTTACTTTCCTCCTCTAAACAGACCACATTCTAGTCGATTTTACTATCTAAATGACCACATATTTTCACCAGCAAATCTTATTTATTTGATCCGTCCAGCTATCTCTAGCAATTTATCAACAGTAACTTTCATTTTTCTTTCTTTTAAATTTCCTTTTTTAAAAGAATGAAGCATATTTTAAAAATGCTTTCCATACCCACTCTTACCCAAGCATTTAAAAAATGCAGCTACACAAACTCTGTAAAGGAGGTGCCAGAACTTAATTGTCTTGGCTTCCCATGTTGCCAAACAAAAGTGGCATTACATAACACATTTCCTCTCAACAGTTACGCTGTCATCGTGCCTTTTTAATTATAGGCTGAAGTAACAGGAATAGCATGATGTGGTCTAAAATGCGCAGTAGCTATAAAGTGCCACCTTGATGATTTACTAAGCATTTTCAGACATTTGGGTGTATTTATACAAAGAGTAACTAAGAATTCACCTGTGTCAAGCCAACAGCTTGAAAAACACATGGAAGACATGAGTAAGCAATTGTAGAATGCAACTCCTCAGCACTGAGGAACACAATCCTCCAGTGCAGACAACCTGAATATGCATTCAGAAGAGCAGTCATAATTATGTCAAGAAAAACAAGGGAGAGTCCTATAAATTATTCACCAGCAGCTATTTCCCCAGCCAGGCCTTGTGTTTCACACCTCTTTCCTTTCACCAGAGGGAGCTGATATGCAGCTCTGAGACCATCTGTACAGCCAAAGAGTGGTTTTAAGATGCTTTCAGGTCTAATATGCAGCAAAAGAGGAAAGTACTCCCATGACACTATTCTGGCTCTTCATTTGGCTTGCCAATCTCCCCAAACTCCTGCAGCATTCATGGAAAAAGAGGATCATCTAGAGAGGAAGCCTGAATCAGGTTCTTAATCACCATACAGATCCTCTCTATCTTCTACACTGGCTAAAAAGCAAGTCTGTGAAACCTACCTGGCTAACTTAAAACCAAACAGCTGGACAGCAGAATGACTTTCCAAAATGTCCACCCAAGATACATAAAGAGCAACCACCATTTCAAGTGACAGCATTTAATTACGGACAGAGAAAGACGGTGCATGAAGATGTGCTCAGATGCTCTGCAAAACACAGAAGGAATACTGAAGAACAAAACAACTGAAGATACACAAATGTGATGATGAATTTGCTTTAGTATTACAAATCTACATACGTCCTGAACACCTTGTATTTGGTGTCCCAATAAGCTGGGAAACTAAAAGCAGCATAACACTGCAATAACTAAGTAATGCCTTATAATTTATATATAGCTATAGAAATGCAACTGTACTAACTGAAATAATGTGATTTCTGTTGGTATAATTAATTAATCGACCAATCTACAGTATATCCAGTCCTCATTTCATGGTCTCTCTCAAATGCTCCTCCAGCATGAAAAGATCCCACTGTCATGGTAATTGACCTTCGAAAAAAAGACCCAAGAAACCAAACCAAAGCAAAACCAATCTGAAACATACCACACATACCACAAAGTGAAATCTTGCTAAGACAGTGCTAAATTGCTGAGACATCTTTTATACATGAGAAAAAGAGGGGAAAAACAAGTGAGGAAGTTCAATTAACCAGAATGTACTCTTTTTTGACTACTCAGAGTAGCAAAACACAAAATTCATAGACTGAATAAATACTTCCGAAGCTTCTGATAAGAAATATAACTCATGGAAACATAAAGTACAAATGTAAGTTCTAAGCTGTATTTTAAATTCTCAAGTTCTTCTTTTAATCACACGTGACAAGAATGGAGGTGGTTGATTGGTTCATTTCTTTTTCCTGTAAGATGCTCTTTACATTCAAAAGTCGTGCTGCAGGGCAAGGAACCAAACTGACACAGGATGACACCAATTGCCCATGTGACAGAGCAGACACACACCAAATTACAGAGATCATTATGAGCTGGATGCTGATTACTTGCCTGCTGAGCCTGATGTCACTTAACTGTTGCATTATGTACTCTGATCAGGAAAAGTGTTGGCAATTTGTTGAATTACGTTTTATTGAGAAACTGTCAAGACTGCTGTTCAGAACTATAAATTCTGCTTGCTTCTCAACTATTATTTCTGTTCCCAACTCAAGAACAATGACTAACACACAAGGGTCATAAAATGCAATAGGCAAGAATCAGATTTGTTTCCTTTTTGTAATTATTTTTAAAAATCCAAGCCTTGGATGCCAGAGAACATTCTCCCTGCATTCTCCCTGGACTAATCCTACTTTTTTCTTTTTTTTTTAAATTTCAAAGCAAATGTTCAATTAATGTCTCAGACTAGGCAATATCTCCCCTGTTCCTCTTCAGGCTCCTTGTCACATAGATGACAGCTTATTTTCTTTGGTACAAACTCAACTTTGGATGCTCAACTTGACATGCTTCAGCCACTCTGCCTCCTCTGCTAAATCCTGTGGGTATAGCGGGGGGAGGATCACTAGCTAAGGGGGTGTAGGACAATACTTGGATGACAGTTCTAATATTCACTCACTGACAATCCTTTGGTGCAGTGCTAAGTGCCTTTCCTGAACAGAACAATATTTAAAGTACAATAAAAGTTGCTGTGAGACAGGCTCTAGAGTAGTCATTGAAATATTACATTTAATAGCTCTTGCAGTTGGATATAAACATATCCTTAATGTCTTAATCAGTATCAGTGATGATAAACCAGTAAGAGAAACAGGCATGAACACAGGAATACCTAAAAAAAGCCAAAACCAACAAAAAAACCTAGCTTATCAGCAAGAAATATCCAGCCCACACTTCAATAGTTTCTTGGAAATCTCTAATTCCATAATGAAAGTTGGAAAAATAGACTCTGTGACATGGAGAGGAACTTAAAGGAAAGATTATATTAATCTGTCCAATTAGTAGCTGAATTACTTCAAATGCTCATTATGATAGACAAACAGTGTCAAAAAAATCATGTAGATTCTTTTTGTTTCACTTTTGTTTCTGTTTGTTCCATTTATGTGGAACCTTAACTGCTATTTAGCTATTTAAAGGAGTTCTAGGGCAGGTAAATCCCCTGACACAATTCTCTTAGAAATATACTGATAGCAAGCATCTATTCTATCCAAGAAATGAAACTGTGTTTCATTGATTCTTGTATCAGCAATGGTGTGGCTAGCAGGACCAGGGCAGTGATTAGTTCCCCTGGGCTGGGTACTGGTGAGACCACACCTCAAACACTGGGTTCACTTTTGGGCCCCTCATTGAAAGAAAAGCATTGAGGGGCTGGAGCATGTCCAGAGAAGGGCAGCAAAGCTGGAGAAGGGGCTGGAGAACAAATCTAATGAGCAGCTGAGGGAGCTGGGGGTGTTTAGTCTGGAGAAAAGGAGGCTCAGGAGGACCTTATTGTTCTCTAAAACTCCCAGACAGGAGTTTTTGGTGATGTGGGGCTTGGCCTCTTCTCCCAGGTAACAAGCAAGAGGAGAAGAGGAAATGGCCTCAAGTAACATCAGGGAAGGTTTAGATTGGATAATAGGGAAAAATTAATCACTGAAAAGGTTGTCAAGCATTGGAACAGGCTGCCCAGGGAAGTGGTGGAATCACCATCCCCAGAGGCACTTAACAGACACATAGATGTGGCACTCGGGGATTGGGTTTAGTTACGGCCTTGGCACTGCTGGGTTAAATGATTCTGTGATTCTGTATCTCCTCTACACCATCATGAGGCTGCAGTGATCGTACAGACAATGACAGAATACTGAAACATCAGAGAGCAATAATAACAGAAATGACAAAGTAGTTACTCTGCCTAAAAGGAAGTAATCAGTTATGAAGCTCTATCAAATTTGTCTTTATAAATTTATAGAGAATGCATTTTATTATACACAAGTGTTTCAAAAATTACCTAATATGGAGAGAACAAATTACTCTTCAGTGAGATAAGTGTTAAATGATAAATTGCTCCTGTGCTGACACAACATAAATATGCAGTATCCATCAATCCATAAATCTGAAAAGAGCTAATGTAAAAGCTGCGAATAAGAACTTTAGGAATAGTCATTTTATGTCTCCAATGATTAATATTGTCATGTATTACATGAACATAAACATGTCTGTCTCCATGGAAACACAATGCAATGCAAGTTGTAAGTCTGCTTGTAGAATACCAACTGATAAATTTTCACCGAAATGAACACGAATACTTACATGAAAGACTCAAAAGAATGTTGGCAAGGGTATTTTTTCTATAACTCTGTTCAAATTAATCTTTTGGAAGGGACGACCAAAGCTGATGCTACCAACGATATCAAGATTCTTTACCTTGTCTTCAGCTACCAAATCAGTTAATTATCAGTAGTTCATCATAAATATAAACACTCAGTTATGGAACATTGTTATCAACCTATTAGCCATAGAAAGAAAAATATTTAACTTGTTCTGAAAATTCTTGGTTGTGTTAATTTTTTCCTCCCTCCTTCTTTCCTCCTCTCTGGTTCCCCTCATTGCTTGAACAAGATCCTCCATTGTAACTAAAAAGAAAATAGATAGCGGGAAGAGAAAGAAGTAAACTTTTCCTAGTTTCGTCATCTGATTCTGAGTCATGTTGTTTGTCCCTAGTAGCTACAGCCTTTAACCATGCTAAGCATGCCTGTTCAAATCATTGCTCAGGATGATGGGGTGACAGGTACTGTGAACAAGGGCAGTGGATATTGTACATCTCCACTTTATCAAGGTCTGACAGACTCCTTATCACCAATTAGTGACTTGCCAGCTGGTAATTGGACAGCAACGTGCATTGAAAATTGTCTGGTCTGAGTGTCAGGCACAAAGTCCAGCTGGCAGCCAGTCAAAAATGGCAACAGATCCCCAGGGATCTGTTGAACATCTTCATTAACAACCTGGATGACTGTACAGAAGGCATTCTCAGCAAGTGTGTGGGTGACCACAAACAAGGGTCAGTACCCTGGAGTGCAGGGCTGCCTCTGAGGGCAACCTGGGGAGGATGCAAAAATGCGGTGACAAGAACCTTAAGGTTCAACGAAATCAGGTGCAATTTTTCATGAAACCATGGAACGGTTTGGGTTGAAAGGGACCTTAAAGATCCAATTTTGTTGTTGATTGTAGTTCCAACCACCTGCCATGGGCAGGGACACCTTCCATTAGACCAAGTAGCTCAAACATCCATCCAACACAGCCTTGAACATTTCCAGGGATGAGGCATCTACAACTTCACTGGACAACGTGTTCCAGTGCCTCACTGTCCTCACAATGAAGAATAGCCCATGTGGAATGCAGTAAATCCATGAACAATACAGCTGGGGAACTGAGCAGGAAGCAGCTCTTTAGAAGAAAGCTGGGGGTCCTGGTGGATGCAAGGTGAACACGAGCGAGGAACACACCTTTGCCTCCTTGAGAAGAAAACAAGCCTCCTGCATCCCAGGCTGAGGGGAGCTGGCAGGTCCAGGGCAGGTTTCCCCTCCCTCTCTATTTGGTACTTGCAAGCCTGAATGTGGAGTTCTGTGTCCAGCTGTGGGCTTTGCAGGACCAGATATATAGGATTGTGTTCAGTGGAGGGTCATTGTGATGGTCAGGGGCACAAGGACCTGTAGGAGGATGCAAAGAAGACAGAGACTCTTCTTGGAGGTGCACAACAACAGTAGGACATGAAGTGCAAAGCAACTGACAAGTTGCAAGAGTGGAAATTCCTTTTTTACAAGTTTTTAAAAAATAAGATGGGTCAAATACTAGGACAGTCACACCGAGAGTTTATGAAATCTCCATCCTTGAAAGTGTTCAAAACTGAGCTAAAAATTTTTTCTGAGCAGCCTGATCTAATTCGATCTGCTTTGAGCAAGGGGTTAGAACAGATGGGGAACTCTGGAGGTCCCTTCTAACTTAAAATGTTACACATCCAGATTTCTGTATAAAGATTCTTATCTTGTAATTGATTCTACACACATTTGAACCCTTCACAGAATCCCAGCCCATAAGTATCACTTCTGGCTGCTTTCCTCAAGTGCCTTGTGATTTCAGATTATGCATTTTATCCACTTCTGAGGGAGAACAGTCAATTGGAACACAGACATTAAACTCTCCCAAGGACTCCCAGGTCTCTAACTTCAAAACAGGGTAATTCCCAAATGAAACACAGACCCTACAGCCTGAAATGAATCCTACAGACTATAAAATGAAATTGAATTTAACATGCCTCTCTATAGGCTATGGCTTGGTTTTCTTTTCCAGTTTTGAAACGTACCAAAATTAATGTGAAATGATAAAAGTCCAGTAATCCTCTGGATAAGTAAGTCACAGCCCGAGTCTAAGGGATGACCTGATGTCAGTGAATATATAAACCATGATGAAGGAATTTTATAGTAACAAAGAGAGTGTGAATACAGCGGAAAGTAAGGGATTGTTGCCAGAGAAACAGAGATAAGCAAGGATGGTGTTGCTACAGCAACCGGGTGACATCAGAGTTTTCCTATTCAGTGCACTGGGTGATAATGAAGTGGTGAAACAGCACCTTCTCTCTTTGCCTGCTCCCCGGAGGTGGGTAGAACCTCAAGTTTGATTGTTTCACACTTAAGACATGTCTAATTAGGAGGTTTGCAGGTTTTTTGACATCACTATGTTAGATCCTCTAATGTCTAGTTCCTGTGTGGGAGTCCAAGGAGAGGCACATTCATTCCAAAACAAAAGAATAGCCATTTCTCTGTCCCTCAGGAGCTAAAAGAGAGTTCTGAAAGAGAATGAGGAGAGTCAAGGAAAAGATGGAAATATGGTCCATCGCACAGCACTGTGCCTCTCAGGCATCATCAGGCCACAGCTGATCAGCCAGCTGCACAATGAAATTTAGTACAGGATAAAATAAATTAGGTTATAACTCCTGCCAAATCAATGCTTATTTTTAAGCTTGTACATTTTCCAAGGATAATGGTGTCTTCCTGGACCACCTTGCAACATAATGGAGAATGCTTTAAAGACAGTAATTTGAAACTTTTTTTTTAACCTTGGAAAAACCTCTATGTTGGAGGAATAAGATATTCTCAGTACTGTAGAGGGAGAGTAAATGGAAAAGTATTTGTGATAATATAAATAGACATTAAAAAAAAACCCTTCATAGAACCCTATTCATAAAATGCATAGAAAAACAAACAATATTTGTATTTCAAATAATAAACACATCCCCAAGTAGGGACTTATATTAGTTTTGTCCGTTTCAAGGACTGAAAAAGCTGTGGTTTCATAGCTGTTGCAGAGAAATCCACAATATGACTTGACATTTACTCTGCAAGAGGGACTACTGAATCTGCAATAAAAGCCCAAACTTTCCATCCACCTAAGCCTGGGATATAACTCCTATTTATTAAGTACACAACAATAAGCAAGGTCTGGAGTTCATACAGTGATAAGGTGAGAGCTTTGTTAAATGAAATTGTGCAGTTAGCTTTAAATGGGCTGCTTAGGCACCAGCAGCAAAGTAGCTACAGGATCAGACACCTCCGTGCAAGCTGCAAAACCTCTCAGGGAGCTGGATAAATACTCAAAGCACTCTCAGTGAGTTTCTGGCTGCAGTACTCCCAGTGCAACAGACAGATGGACAGACACTCAGGATACACACACCCACAAGCTGTCTGGCCTAGGCAGAGCTATGTCACAGCAATGTCCCTATCACAGACATCCAGGTAAGAGAGTCCTGGCATGAAGAATTTATATTATGACAGGATGAAAAAAAAGAGTAAGTCTCATAGAATTGAAGGAAAGTTCTTGGTAAAGCAAGGAACAATACAAAGGTTTCTTAATGCTAACACTATTATTTAGATTGTGTTAAAACCTGGCATTATCTAAACTTATGAAATGTTTAATATGCTTAATTTATATAAAGTTGTATATATGCATCTTAATTTGCATAATTTCTTGGTATTTGCAACAGCCAAGAGGGGAGAAGGAATAATACAAAAGGAAAAGTATCTGACAAGTTTTGACTTCTGATCTTTGATCTCTCATTTCTGCCTGGTAAGGAAGTAATTATCTGCAGCTAGAACTGAATTTCATTTTGGATCCAAAGGTGACAGTCCTGGTGGATGTGACATGAATATCTAATGAGAAGTCCATGTGTTAAAATACTGCCTTGTGGCAGAAACACTATCTTGGGTCAAGACCCTCCTTGGATCTGACTACCCTGTGACAAGAATATTTTGCCATATCAAGTGGATAATCAAGGCAGAAGTGTCTCCTATATAAAACAACAAACAACAAAAACAGACTTTGCAATATAAAAAGTTCAAAGCATCACAACCAAGGCAGTTTCAGTTCAGAGAAACTTATCTTAGAATACGGAAAGACAAAGAGTTTGGCAGAGATAAACATTACTCAACAAATTTCAGTGTGCTAATATAGAGATAGATGTATGTATACAGCCGCAGTAGGGTGCTGAGATTTCTTAAGTAGCACTTTTAGCATTCAGATACCAGTAAAGATGGTTGTAGATCCAGTAAAGATGGTTGTAGATGGCTCGGCTCCTGAAGGCAAAATCCAGGAGACAGATCTTCAATATTCCATGTCTGTCTTTATAGGACACTGCAAGCACTTAATAATCATGTCATAGGTATTTAGCAGTCATTTAAAGAATTTTTTTCTCCTTTTTAAGTGTCCTTTGCTGGTACCAAGGACTCATTTCACTGCCAAAGAGCTGGATCCTGCCAGCACGCACTAGCGAGGAACAATGCAATGCTGAGGTTTAAAGGCCATGCTGAATCATACACCAATGAATTCTGCAAAGTGTGGTCTTCTGGGCAGTGGCAATTTTGGATACAAAAACCATTACAAAACAAACAATATAAATCAATATTGCAAAGCTTAATCAGGTTACTTTTCAGAAAATGAAATTAACTTTTTAAATGCCATTTTAGAACAGGAAACCTTTTCTGGTAGATCTGAGAAGTGCCCTGAATAGAAGCTTGGATGAACACAAGGGCTGGGTTTAAATTTTCTAGATCACTGACAACCTTTCAAGAAATGCAGCCAACTCTGGATAGCAATTCCTTTCTCTCACTTTACCTTGTTCATAAATTCACATCTGATAAGCAACATATCTAAAAACATTTCCTTTGCATGAAACACAACTAAAATGGAAATTGTTTTGTCTTGGGAAATGAAGTGAGGACTTAGATACAACAGCTTTCAGTCTTCTTCCTCCCCCCACCTCCAGAGACAGTGGAAATCTCATTGGAATTCTGTCACCACCGTTACACAGAATATCCCAACTAGTAAAATAAAGTCACTGATTTAAGTATCTAAAAGATACATAGAATGCCCAACTATTTCCATGAGTAGCTCTGCTGAAGAGGATTTTCATGTATTCCTCATGCATTTTGGATCAAGTGATTTATCAGATTGTGAAAGATGAGGACGAGCAGGAAGAAGGGTTTTCGCCAGGACTGAGGGGCAGAAGAGAAATGGTACAATCAGAGGAAGATCACATAAACTAACTTGTCCAGACAGACATCTCTCCTGAAGATGATGTTTTCACACAGTTCTAATATATCCACTACTACACAAGTTGCTCTGCAAAGTAGCTATTAAGATCAAAAAACAGTGGAATTTATGTGGAGTCTTTCAGTTATATCAACAGGCCCCATGGCTTCTTTATTTTGTCAAACAGGTGACACATTGAGCAATTTAGAAAAGATGAAGCCTGACATTCCCCACCTGCAAACCATCTGTATCTAATTATCTCAACACTAATTAGAATCATTATCAAGAGAGATTGAAGCAACAAAGCCTGACTCTTACAGTACACTTTGCTCTTTTGGAAAGACAAGGCGAGTTACAATGAGTCTTAACGAAATTTGTTTCAGTTACCTCTTACATCTGGCATCAGCTGCACAAGTGGCATTTGTCTTGTGCCATGGCATCTTGAATTTTTCATTGAAATAATACTATGCAGGCTGGGAAAAAAAATAAAAAAATTAAAAAAATAAAGTTTAGAAAAGCAAGTAGTCAGTGAACAACATCGTAATTTCTGACAGTCATATGCACTAAAATGAAAATGTTCATTTTCTACATGAAAAATGTAGAACAAAATATGTCTCTGGGAATTGTTCAGTGAGAGATATTCTATGCATGATAAGGTTCATTCTGTGCACATTAAACCATTGCCTTTTTGACTGAGGAAATCCTGTAAAATCTAAGAAGGTGTTTCATGTACAAAGTACAGGTTGGGCATTTCTTAAAATAGTTCAGGTATATACAAACACATTCAGATAGAACCCATAAGGAGACATAAATACTTTCTCAACAGACTCACACAGAAAACATCAGTAGCGTTCTGGGATACTTGATCATGTTTCTTTCTGCATAGGTATGGAAAAGTATTCCACTGGTTATCTCTGAAAAAATCATTGTATAACATTTCTCTTGCACTCAACACGCATATATGCAATATTTCCTTTTTAATAAAAGGAAGCCTTGTTTTCTGATGAGAAGCTAATTTCATTTTTATTAGCTTCTCTGGAACTAGCAAGTACTTCAGAGTTCATCTTTATTCACATTTTTCCAATAAGATGCCTAGTACTTCTCAGAACAAAAAAGTTGATGCAGTTGGAATGAATCAAGATATTTCTAATAACCTGATTCATGCCAATTTATTCAGAGGCTTTCTAGAGAGTAATGCTGCAAGCATGATTTCTTAATAAACATCAGATCAATAGACAATACATTGGCAATTAAATTTAAAAAATTGTATTGGGCCTTTTAAATTTCGAGTTTCAAATTTTTTTACTTCTGTATTTTTTTTTCCAAAAGAGAGACATAATATACACTTTCACTGTACTTTTTCTAAAGGAAATAATGTCTTAAGGATATTTGACTTTTTTTTCTGTAAGATTTTATTATTTGGCATCACATATTTCTCATTTGGAATAACAAAGTTCCATCTTACGGATAAAGCAGTGGACAGGGACTTTTTAAGATACCAATTACCATTTCAAAGCTATGTCTTCGCTTGTGTATGCACAGCCAGCACTGCCTGTGTCCCAATCCCAGGCCTACAAGACTTCAAAAATTATATTTGAGAACAGCTCAGTGGAGGTGCCTTTCTAAGCACACTTCCCAGAGGACTATCCCTAGCAGACAGCCTGGCTCACAGCTGCTCCCTCTAGGACCACGTGACAAGCAACGTTCAGCTGAAAACTGAGATACACAGCTATGTCTAATATACTGTAAATCAAATAAAACCAAAGGAAATTAAGTTCCAGTGCCAAATCCTCCTCACTGATGCTCTACTTTTTGTTGAAGTCCTAAGAATCTCAAGCAGGTTCTTGTCTGGATCATCAAAATCCTGCACTAAGACTTCTGGAACCTGAGTAATGCCATATGAAATAGTGAGAAGCAGGACCATACCTAGCCTTGCTCTTTTATGGAATATGGTTTTTCCCTGTTATGTGATTCTTTCTGACTAGGACAGTAAGTGACCACAGCAGTCTGTGGCTATAATCATTATGGCTACCTTTGACAGCACCATTTCCTTGCTTTGCAGATTACATGCATAGTTCTTATGAATACAGTTGCACCAAATATGAATTTTAAGTTATAACCAAATAGAGTCAAGTAAACTTATTAATTTTTCAGGTTATCAGTGTATTAATCAGTTCAAGCTGAATATGGAATCACTGAATAAGCAATTATGGTGTGTGATCATCGCATGAACAGCCAGTTTTGTTACCAAGATCAATGACAAATATTAACCAAATAAATATGAATATTATAGTCGTGTTCTTCCCCTTTCCTTGTGCCTTTCCCTCTTCCTTCTTGATATGAGCAGTGAAGACAGAAGGATCATTTTTGAGTACTTGGAGAAAGCAACCAAACCAGTTCCCCAGTTGTTAGGTGATCCTCATCCTCTATCCAAAACTGCTCAATTTGGAACAAAAAGCCTCTTGTTTAACATAAATCATTCCAATCAAAAGTATATTTCTACAAGAAAACAAAATTACTTCTCAGATGCCACAAAAAAACTCTTCTCTGCATGAAAATTCTTCTTTCCACATAGAGGGAGAGGAAAAAATAAATCATCCTTTGATTCGTCTCTTTCCCACAAAGCACACTCAATGAAGGTCATTTTTCACTTTCTCCTTTGATTTACCACACAATTAATCAAAATGTGAGGTCTGATTTCAGTTCTGGGTTCCTTATGGCCGTATTACTAAAACATTTAATAGACTTACTATACAAATTTTTTACAGTTCTTGGATTCCATTTTCAGAGCCATGTAATGTGCCTAATAAAGCACCAGCCAAGCCTCTGACCCCAGTACAAATTCACTCAAGCAAATAGAAAAACTGGAGAAAGACAACAAGAAAATTTTCAATTAATTCTTGAAAAATAAAAAGAAAAAAATTATGTTTTTCTGTTATAAATACATTCTTAATACATCTCCATTTCTTTTCAAGCTTAAATTCTTGTCTTCACTGTCTTTAAACAGAAAACTTTTGTCGAGTGATCTTCTAAAGCTTTTTTTCTTTCCAAAGAGGGGTTTTTTTGAACTAGTTTGCAATAAATTAAATCCTTACAAATTAAACTTGCAGTAGAAACATTGTCGAATCTGTGGAAATTACAGATGTTGCAACGACTCTGGCAGTTAAATCTTTCCTGTGCAGCAGTGCACAGCAGAGGGAGCCTGAGGAGGGAGGGAGTCAGCAGGAGACAGTAGGAGTGTGTGAATGGGAACACCAGATCCCTCAGTGCAGCCTGCACTTCTTCGGGAAGAGTAACAAAGCAAAGGCAAAGCATTTTGTAAGCACTGACAGGCACTAGGCAAATCTCGGCCGTTTGGAGTCACTGCACCCTTCAATACAGCTCTTCCCTCCATTTGTAATACAAAACCCACCTCTCTAAACCATAATTTCCCCACCTCTTTAACTTGATTCCTTTACAAACACTAAATCTGTTACGACTGTGCATCTTGCTGCTCTCATGATCTTTTATTTCCTTCCTCATACGGTTTTTGACCTGTCCCCACCAAACCATTTTGTTCCACATCTGAACTGTGCTATTCAGTGATCTATAACAGTGAACTCATGTGAGAACCTTGTTCATCCATACATCCAGCCCTCTGAGTGTCACACAGCCTATCCGAGCCTGGAGAACATGAAAGATTTTTTAGGCTGCTTTAGGTAACCTGAGGAAAACCACTTCAGAAGCCTTATTAGCACTTGCCAAGTCCTACTGAAATTCCTGGTATGCCTTAGTATATCATTAGGCCCCACTTTACAGACACATTTGTAGAAATATGTTTTCTCCCAGTTGACAGATGCCACTGAATCTCAAATTCAGTAGCAAAACACTTCATGTGATTTAAGCAACCTCACTCCAGTGTGATTAAATAATTATCAAAGAAACCTGGTAGAAAGAGCACAATTTAAACCTTGTGAAAGCATCCCTGAATAACCTTGGGTAAATTATTACCTACTTTGGTCTCTATAAAATAGAGATAATGGTATTTCCTTCCATATAGGGGTACTATTCAGCTGAATAGAGGCCCTTAGGAAACAAATATAGGCCATAGTGCCACTTACAGAGCACAAATTTTACGCAAGTTCCCTTGAGAAGTCACATTGTTGAAGCCTGTAAGGCATTGACAGGAAGTTAAACACTTTGCATACAGTCTAATGCATATGGTTATTAGCAGTTTTCAATGTCTTCAAATCACTCACAGGAATAGAAACATTCATTTTAAAGATTAATTAACACAAATAAAAAGGACAAAGACAACCAAAATTTTGTTAAGACTTATTTTTCATTAGCACAGGAACAAAGGGGAGCACTCCATTGAATACAATGTCTTTGTTCCTTTATGTACATTTTTGTGAGCCTCTTAAACTGTAAGGCTAAATATATGGTATTTAGGATTCTTTATTGGAAGTTGGATGTACTTAAGCAAAAAATTCATTCAGAATCACTTTTAGACAGTACAGTATGGTTCTTAGTAGATATTTTGTATACTATGTTTTTGATTACTAGATTGCATTACTCTTGTTCACAATAAATTAAAAATAAAAAGGAAAAAAATATTAGACCTAGATTTATTAAGTACAGGAAGAAATTAAGGCCAGTAACTATAAAACCACTCTGTGAAAAGCAGCGAGTTTTTTTGACTAAAGGCCTTTTTTATTTTTTAAACACCAGAAACTGTTTTACAAGATTGTAAAACCTTTTCTTATAACAACATCCAATATAATGTCACTTAGATACAAAAGAAGGTATTTGTGAACCTGACCTTTATGGTCATTTTCTCCAAACTCCACTATTGTTCAGACATGTTTCCCAATGCAGACAACTTAACAGTCCCCAATATGTAGGAAAAAAGCCCCTCAGAGAAACTCTGAACTCTCAGGAGCTTAACTCTTCACAGATGTGGCCATATCTGAAATAAAACTGCATTTTACTGCAGAGCATCAGAAACAAACATCTGTTTCTATATTTCATCTTATATCTTGTTATATTAAAGAAAAAAAAAAAAAGGGGGAGTGAGGGGGGGAGAAGACCACTACAGTAGTTATGGAACACAGTGATATTCATTAAATGTTAAGATACATTCAGATTCACAGAACTACCAGGCGTAATTTTTTTTTATAACTGGTATGAAACTGATGCAAAAAAAAAAATCTAAATCTGCTAGAACGGAGTATAGAGCACTTACATAAAGGTTAAGAGGTTAAAGGTTACTGTAAAAGGTTTTGCATTAAATGAATTATCTGCATGGCTAAACACAGGCAAATTTTACAGTATTTTCCAGTTCTTCCAGACATATTTTTAAAAATCCCAAATTCTGCATCTACATCTGTATACAGTCACAATTCCATAGTGACACATCTTTCCTTTGATGACAAGGCTTTGATTGAGACCTCTTTTGGCAAGGATCATTTCCTTCAAGTTTAGATGATATTCAAATCAAATAATGTTTTGAAGGGGGAGCAAGGAAAACAGAAGAAATAAATTCATTTTTGTAGAAACAGATGGAGAAAATGCAGAACATTGTTATATTTCATGAAACTGCTGTCTGTGTAAGAAATGAAGCACAATTTATTATGTATTCATTTTGCCCATCTGCTAAGTGTATCATTAAGACAATGAATTCAGTTCATTTCCTTCACTCCCCAGCTAAGCAGTGCAATTAGAGATTTAGAACACAGCTACTGATAAAAGGAACTTTTTCTATTATTGTTTTTATTCCAAGTATTCTCTCATTAAATAGCTTGAAAGGCTTTCTTGCCTTCTCTTATTTTTTCTTACCAACTTCTCTTCCATATTTTCAGACAGATTCTGAGTTCTAGGGTTCAATACCATTTGGGGCATTTTTTTTTCCAACTGCATTTCTAGCCACATTAGAATATCTAGTGGGATGTAAAACAAAACCATTATTAACAATACAAAAAAATGGCTGGTTTGAGTTGCTGAAGTTTTTTCCTTCTTTTTAAGAAACAATGTAATTTTCTGTAAAATATAACACTTTAGAGATGATAATGACAATTGTGAAATATGGTAACTCAGTAAGACAGGGCTTTTTATTGTTATTACTGTATCACTGTCATGGAGATGAGAGGATATGAGCAATAAACAATAATAAATTATAAATATCTTCTCCTCAATGTGGAATCCCAAAGGCTCAGGCATAACAATATGACACAGAACCAGGATCCAACACTGGCAGTATAAGCGGCTGAAATAGAGGATAGAATGGGAACCATCGCGTCATCTGAGTGGCTTTACAGAGGATCACAAGATTTGCACAGACCTTGTGTTACTGTCAGTGATGAACATCGAGCCAAAATAGAGGCAAGATGGGCCCATCTACAGTTTTCTTCTGCCCTTTTTATTGTTTAACAGTATTACAACACATAAATAGTAGGAATATTTAGGTATATGCAGGTTAGGTATAAAAAACCCAAGAACCCACTTCAAAGCTACTAACATAAGATTTTTAATACCATGATTTCTGGTATTCAAAGTCTTGGGCCTTGCTCACATTGTAATGTCTCATCTTGATCTGTATGAGGATCACTTACCACAGATACAAGAGGGCTGTAATTAGCAGCATCATCACAGCCCTATTTTTGGTAGCATAGAGCGAGCAGCTTTTATCAGCACAGTTACATTAGGCACAAATTATCCCTCAGATGCCATAGTCATGTTTGTAGAAGCGTGTTTTGGACACCAAGCCAGACCATCCAGCTTCTCAGCAATCCTGTTTTGGCAGTCACCCTGATAGTAAAAGCTTCATCTTTGACAATTCTGACTTTGGCTTTACTGCCAGGCACTAAATATGCTATTTCATTAAGTCCCTGTGCAAGTTCTCCAACAATAAAGCCTGTAAATGTAAAAGCATTTGCAACAAAGGGATCAGGTGGTCTACTTCCACAAAAAAAACCCCAAACAACAAAACAAATAAATAAAAAAAAAAAATCCAACCACCAAAAAGAACCCCAAAACAAACACAACTTGAAAAAAAAAATACAAACCATACATACTACCATACAAAAAGCACATCATTCTCTCAGGATAATGTGTTCCATATGGCTAAAACATTAAGGATGCCAATCTTTGTACATCAAGAAAATTGTTCAACAGAATTCAAATATACTGTTACTGACAAATGATTCACATTAAATCATTTTCAGCAGAAGTTCCAACTAATATATGCCAGCCACAAAGTTTTCTAATTGTAATCAATGTGCACTACATCAATTCAGCTCAGATGTGTTCTTTGTTCAGCTTTCTAGCTGTTCTGACAAAATCCCTTCAAAAAAAGAACTTGAATAAGACAATTACAAATCGTGCTAAATGTCCCTTCCCTCAGTGCTTACACCTCTAATCAATAGTTATCATTACAGATGTAAGACTAGCAGTGACCACTTTAAACAAAAACAATATTCACAAAAGCAAGAAAATTCCTAATTAAGGTTGATATTTCCAATTCATTCTATCCACCCTAGATGCCACTGCTTTCAGAGCCTGTCAAATTACCCACAGGCTGAAGACTGAAGCTGCATCACAGGATTCAATAGGGACTGAGAACAGCCTAGTATGGAGTCCTCCCACTTCGAAATGGACTTTAAATTATATCAATCAGTAGTGGCTCCTGTAACACTTAAGATTTGCTTCTCAGTGAATTGTTTTTCCTTTCACAGTATCCAAAATGGCCTTCTGCATGAACAACAGATTTAAATTCTGATTTCATGCAGAAGTTTGCTATGACTCCATTACTACTGTTGCATCTCATGCATGTATTCCTCCTCCTTATCTGGTACCCCACTCACTGCTGAGGACTGAACAGTGTTCTTAGAATTCAGCAATGTCACATTGCTACTCTGAGTGAAACAATTTTAATAAATCTGATAATAATAACTGTGTTTTTTCCAGGAAGAACTGACATTTTTCAGGCAGCTTGATTACACCTAGATTTTTCCAAGTATATTTAAAGCCATTAAAGACTGAAGCAAGCAGTAAGTTTTAGTCAAGATGAAGGATTCCACTGTATTTATATATGTGTGAGATATTCATTAGACACTTTTCTCAGAAGAAAAGTGAAAAATTTTGGGGAAAAAAACCAGAAGATTCTCAGGTCCATGTAATACCTATTAAATGTTTAGGCAGAAAAAGTATTTTGACATTAAAAAAAAGACTGAAACTATCTTCATGGTTTCCCTCATTTGTTTGCATTGTTCCACCATACTGATTAAAGGGAGTTAAGAAAAATAACTTGGATCAGGATTGATGTTATTTGAGAGAATTCCTTGCATCAAAGTGAGGAAAATAAAGCAGGGAAAAGCCAGGTGAGGTTAGAAATTGCAGGCTCAAGCCTTGGTTTCACAGTTCTAAATGTCTGATTTAGCTGTTGAATGCCTGGAGCTAAAAAGAAATGATAGGAAAGGATATGCTTATGTAAAGAGAAAATCAATATAAATATGTCTTTCATTTATCAAAAGGCAGGGAAAATACACTCTTGAATAGTGAGGTCATCTTGTTTACATCAAAGTGCTGCATGACTTTATTGATTAAACTGGGAAATATGAAACTGGCATAATTTATGATAAATTCTAAAAGCAAGACTATTACTTCAAACAGGTGAAGAAACAGGGCATTCATTCACTTAATAAAATTTCTACACAAAAAATTCACAAGCCAGCATCTTTAAATTTTGCTGAACTGCAGCACAGAGTGTGAAAGAATGGAATCCCACAGTCCCATTACCTAAAGACAGCTCATCCATCAGACAGAAAATTTTTTATCAGTGGGGTAATCGTTTGAATTATTCCCAGATCCCATGGCAAAACAGGATGCTAATCTAATTTTTATTTTGCAAAATAAATTCTCCTCTGGAAATCTTCCTATAAAAAAAGCTTTTGTGGAGCCAAAACTGTGACATCTTAACATAACTTGGGATTACAGTCTAAAACCTTTCTTTAGTGGAGGCCAAACAAGATCTCCTAATAACGCAAAACTACTTCTGATAAATTAATAAAGAGTAATTGTGGTTTTCCTGACCCTTGAACTTTTGCACTATGTTCATGCTCAGTGGCTGTTAGACATTCTCAGCACAAACTGACCAATATAATACATTCATGGGGATGCAGTATGCTCATCCCATGACTATAAAAGTGGTATTTGTGCATATGAAACCTCATCATGAGGAAAAATATTTTATTGAAGCAAGATGCTAATGAAACTTAGACAACTCATCCATGATTAAGGGATACTTTTCCTTATTTCCTCAAAGCCAACATAACTATTCAGTTAACAGTGACAAAGTGTTAAAACCTGAGGCTCCAAGTGAACTGTGTGGATGCTCCGATCCTCAGCTTCCCCAGGGATGGGACAGCTGAGGACAGGATGTAGTGGCTACACGAGCACACCCTTCTACTCATTCTTGAAAAACAACCTGAATTTTGCTGCAGTGAGAGTTCATTAAAACAGGTTGCTTATCCAAGGAGAAGCACTAAGTATCAGTAGCCTGGAACAGAACTAAAGCAGAGCTGCCCTAGCATAGTTACAATTTTGTGAAAATATTTAGTGCATACGCTTTTCTCAAACTGTTCTATTGCTTTATAAATTAAAACAGATTCATGAAAGGTTCTGCTAGAATACTGATGAGGACAAAATGAATATTACTTTCTGGCTCATTTCTTGATATTAAAATATTCCCCACAAAGCAAAATACATTTTTAAATGATCCCTGAAAGAATAAGCTATTTCCCAGGTATCCGTAAACAAATGTGGTCGTGCCCTTTCAAGCTGCTGATTTCTGAAGCAGATCTCCAGCACCTTTATCACTACGGACCTGGCTGCAGTTTCCTTCTTATGCCTTCAGACACAGTCTTCTTTTTTTATTTTTTTGAGTTGGAAACCAATCAATCAATCTTTGACACAACAAATCGTTCACTTGCATTGTTTCTGCTCTAGTGGAAGCAAACCATTAAAATCAGATTTTTTTTTTTTTAATATGTGAGGTAGCTTTACAGCTTTGGTTTCCAGCAAATAATACCACTGCTGAGAGTCACATCGCCCCCTTTTCCTTCCATTGGCAACAGCTTCCCCTTATTACTTTTATCCACTAATGTTTTCTGAGTCACTTTGATTTGCTGACAAGTATGGCCCCTCCCCTAATGAAAAGATGTGCAATCCATTTTCACTACAGCCCTCTTGTTTCTAACAATGACAAAATACCTACTTTATGTCATGTTCTACTGCATGGCTAACAAGAACACAACATTTGAGCTGTGCATCTGTATTCTTAAAGCCTCAAATTAGCACCATTTTTAATATAACAATAATCCTATTAGCATAAATTCTCTGCTGTTGAATGATAACACACTCAAGTTAATTTAAATGGTTGAAATTATAGACTTTTATAGATCATTAAGACTATTAAAGAGACCATTCTTGATACCAAATTACATACATATCAGAGTCACCCTTACTATGGTTTGAATACAGACCCAAATAATCTGAAGTGAATTGTTTCTAGTTTGCTCGGTTCTACTCCTTTGCAGTTTTGTAGTCTCCAGATTATTATATCTGTTGCAACCACAAATATTATACACATGGCATCTGATATTAAAGAACTGTATAAACATTTTTGGTTTAGTAAAATCTGTTGTAGGCATTCACAGAAAGCTTTGGCAATTACAGTCTGATAATACAGTTTGAAGGTGTAATAACCAATTTTGAAAAAAAGTTATGCTGATGAACATCACTGAAACTGATACTTAAGTTAATAACTCAAATACTCTTAGTTAAATGTTTATATCCTTTAAATGAAACATGCTAAGTGCTTTTCTTTCCTGGAGTCTACAAAGTAAAAAGCACAAACATTAACTTTTTGGGGGAATTACAAAATTTTAGAGTATCTGTCTTAAAGCATCAGTGTTTCTACATTTGTTCTACTTATTTTTCTCTTCATAAACCATATACATATATTTTATCTTTTGAAATTTGTAGTTTCTCCAATCCCTACACCCCTGAGAAAAGTCCTGCGGGGCCTTACAACCCTGTGGTGCTTTGTCCCTCCTCCTCCTCCCTACGCAGGGCCACCATCACTGCTGGGAAGTGCCCCCTCCCTCACTCGCTTGGTACCCACCTCCATCCCGTAGCTTCCCTCTCCTCAAGGTGCTTCCTCAGCTGAGTGGGGAAAAATGGGAAATCCTCCTCACGCCTTCAGTGATTCCTCACTCTCTTTGAGACCAGGAGTTTGTA
This sequence comes from Corvus brachyrhynchos, assembly GCF_000691975.1. NCBI lineage: Eukaryota > Metazoa > Chordata > Aves > Passeriformes > Corvidae > Corvus > Corvus brachyrhynchos. Next base: position 11,517,315 of record NW_008239324.1, read on the forward strand.
AGGAGAAGGCTGAAGTAAAGCCACTACCCAGGGCACGCCTGCTCTGCTCCCTCACCACAGAGCCGCTCAGGTAAGGACGTTCTCTCAAGCTTTTCCCAAAGCACGGCCTAAGAAGGGACCATAGCCCCGAAGAGAAGAGTGAATACATGGCAGCC